>NW_017728995.1:36350169-36364503 GCF_001723915.1 Gavialis gangeticus
CCGGCCCCGCCCCCTCCGCGCGACCCCGCCCCCTCAGCCCGGGGCAGACGCCCAGACCCGCCGCACGCAGGCGCAGTGCGGCAGCCTGCAGCGTGTTTAATCCGCGCCGGGTTTGAAGTCCGTGCACCACGGAGCAACGACACGTGACCCGCTTCTCCCCGGGCCAACGACGGACGGGACACGCGACATCCCCGTGCGATGCGGAGTCGACGGGGCGGGGCGATCCCGGCCACGCGGTCGGGGGCAAGCGCGCGGCTCGACCCCGCCCGCAGGGGCACGGGGAGGGCAGTGTTTCCTGGGCCACAGCCTGACCCTCGGCAGGCTGCGCGCCCCCGCGAGCACGGGCCCGGGCCCGGCCCGGGGAGTTGCTGAACTTACGGTAAAACAAAGTGGGGACTCCTCCCACCCCCCACCCCCCGTTCCTTCCAGGGGAAGATGCCACGTGGTAAGAACGGAGTAAGGGGGAAAACACAGTGAGATAGACCTTCACCTTTTCCCGCGATACCCGCACCTCGCGGGGTGTCCCTGTTGTCACAGGGTGCAGGGGCATGTGCAGACATGCTTGACTCAGGACGCTGCCAACGCTGGCAAGGAAGCTCCCTGCCCAGGCGCTCTGCCTGATCCGGGAAAGATGCTTCCCCGCCTGGGAGGGGACAAAGGGGCAGTCACAGAGTATGTCAGCGCATCAGTTCAGTCCTTTGGGTAACATCAGCCTTTTCATGCCAGATTGTTTGGAGCTCCAGGGACTGGCCCACCTGCCATCCCTGTGCTATTTAGAGATGTCATTACTAAAATGCATCATTCCCATGCACTTTTTGGGTTTAAGAAGGTAGAGCCTGGTGCTTCCCTGCACACAGCGGAAGCACTGCAGCAAGCATTGCGCTGTTAGGTCTCACATTTTTTGTAGTGCTGTAAGATGATGATGATAAAGTAATTTCTAACAGCTGGGGCATGCTGTGGACAAGGCCTGATGCAGAGTGAGGGACTATTTTATAGACAACTGACCAAGAGACCAACCCTGCCTGTATATAAAACAACTCAAAATACACTTTCAAGGTGGGTAGGGGATAAGATACAATATTCATGTGGCATCTTTCAAAACACTAAAAACGTTCAAAATCATCACTGTGCGATCAATCTGTAACTCCCAAAGTCCATGGAAAGGTGCCCCAATTCCAGCGAGCTCTTGGAGTAGGTCCTTGCTGAACAGGAAAGGATGCGGCGATCTACCTGCATTCACAAGCAACTGAAGCGTGCGCTCCAATGCCATCCGTGTGCGCAGCCTGTAACGCTAAAGCAAGAATTCGGACTGCTGACAGAGTCACTCAAAATTGTGGGAACATAATAATGATTTCAGTATGTCAAACAGTACGATGCAGTAGAACAGAAATACCTGAATTCATGTGCATTATACCAACACCAATACAAAACAAGCAGCCTTAAAAACAAAACAAATACCAATCATTTTAATAGAGACACTGTAGCCCAAGTTTCATCAGCAAGTTGGGCGAGTAACCTACACCTCCAAAAGGGAGGGGCAGGGGAACGGAGGTTGTGCTCTTTTGTGCTGAGTCTCTGACCCAAGATGAAGGTCAGACCCTCCTTCAGTGGCAACCCCAGTACTAGATATTCACATAGTTGTAAGATTATAATAATCAATTGCTTTTTAATTGTGAAAAAACAACAGCCTCTTCCTTCTGCACAAATGAAGGCCAATGATAGTCCATCTGTGTGGCATAAGCCTGAACGGGATGTAAAGTTTCCCTTTATTTGGTACGTGGCTCAATGCACAATGGACTTTTATTGCATACAGTTCAAGTGACATTCAGATGCACCCTGTGGCAGGAGTGGAAGTTCCCTGCTGCTGCTGAGCAGAACAGGAGCACATGAGCCAGCACTTCAGAGGCAAATGCAGACCTCTGAAGGCCTGGATCAGCCGTGCTCTTGATCCTGCAAGCTACAGCATCCCAGGGGGGCTGGGAGCCACCCCCACCTGGTGAGGCTGACATGTATTAATTAAACTACGCATTTGTTTCTGCCAGGGCTGGTCAGACAGAAAATGCTCTCTCAGCAAACACATCTTACTGTACACATCTGTGTACCTAAGGGGTCAGGGAGCAAAACTGCACAGTCTGAGCTGCCAGCCCTGCTCTGCAAACCAGTCCAACCCCACCGCCTCCTGCCCAAACACACTGACAGAACCTGCCGTGGGGAACGCTGACCATCAGTACCAGCCAGAGCAGAGGTTACAGTGTGGCATGAACACACACGCTGCTTACAAAAAAGTGAGGTCACGTGCTGCCCAGGCAGGCAAGAGTGCAGCAGAAGCACCCCCCCACAGCCGCAAGGCGAGAAAGGCCTTTGCTTTAGAGGAAATCCTCTTGTGAGTTTAAGCAGGGGGTCCCCTGAGACTAGAAAGGAAATGCTACCTGTGGTCCAAGGGGGAGGTCTGATACAGGGCATCTTAGAGAAAAGACTTGATGTCTTACTGTGACAGAAAGAAAGAGGGTAGCTATGCCCTGAAGCTTCAAACTGCTTTAATGTAGCCGTCACACTCAACATACACCCACCCTCACCTGTAGTGCCAAGACCATGTTCTTACTACTGTATATCTGCAATGTGCACTAGGTGCATCTCACACTGTCCCAGCTACAGAGAAGCTTATATTCTCTAACACCTCCTAATTTAAGACAGAAGGATATTTCAATATTAGCAATCACTGGGCATGCTATCATTGTACAGGAAGTCATTCCAATTTAAAAGCTTAGGAAACTCATCTATAAGGAGTATTCTCTAATAATAAAACTTACTACTTTCCAAAATAAATGCAGTTTAAACAGTGGGCTGAGTTTACTTTTCCTAAAGTAATTAGGTTACACATGAAGCACAGATTATATGCTGTGAAACTCAGCTACTTAGCATGCTTATCAACACGACACTTTGTATAATACAAGTATCTAATCTGGTATCAGGGACCTTCCATAGATGTTATTTTTCATTACCTATTTAATGCACAGTGGTAAATATCTTGGAATAGTTTAAATGTAAATGTGCCAGGAAAGACTTAATTCCAAATTTACCTGCTCACACTGAACCAAGCTAATTGTTAAAAAACAAACAACCCCCCCCCCCAATTTATTTCCAAAATAAGTTTCAGCAGCAAGATACCACGTTGCTGTAACTAGTTTGAGCAGGTCACAGGAAGTTTACAGTAGTTTAATGGTGCTCCCTAGAAACGAGCCTTACTGTTCAAAGTCCCGACAGACGGAGCATCAGGAACAGTGCAGGTGTGTGTTATCTATCCGTTATACAACAGACGCACACATCCAAGTGGGAAACCGTACATACCATGCACATCTGCAGAAGGCAGAGCAGGGCTTGCTGAGAAAGCTCCTCTCGATGCCAAGACAATGCCATTAGGCAATGCCACGTGTTGTTACTCTGCAGGAACAGCACAATACAACAATACACATATATATATGTGTGTGTGTATGCTGCCTACTTTACAGCGTGCTGCAACAAGGGATCAAGCAGGCTAAATTCAGGATGGCTGCATTACCTGCAAGTGTTCAAACTAGTCTGAACTGGGAGCAATATCAAGAGCTGCTTGGTGAAAGGCAGCCTTCCTGGCTGCGGCTGTTCCATGCAACGTCTGGTCCTCCAGATCATACATTCACCCGCGGAGTGACTGACCAGCAGTCACCGCCAGTGGCCTGCATTAGCGGGAAGGTTAAGCGGTGACAGAACTTGCATCAACTCTCATTATCTGCTGTTAGCAACACATGTCTGTGAGCACTGTTGGCAAGGGGAGCAGAGGATATTTTCTATCACTGGCAGATGTAGAGAGAGGATGCTCAGGAAAAGATTGCCAGGTTTCTCTCCCCACAACCACAAATCAGGGATGGGACGGGTAAGTTGGCCCTTGCCTTCCAGAGGCAAGTGCTTTACGGGGACAGCAGCGTCAGCAATCCTTCACCCCTCCCCATACCTGCCACTACCGCAGGCCACATCAGAGTGGTCATTTTATCTAGACTACTGACTACTAAAAAAATGCATATAGTTAAAGCTGTTTAAAAAGACTTGCACTATACATATAAGAGAACGAGTGATCAGGTTTAGTTCTTTTCCTGCTGTGACATTCAAGACTTCTGTGAATCTGATTGCTGGAAACGGTTTAGCTTCTCTGGATTATTGGAGGCCATTTGGGAAAAGTCACGGAAAATGTCCTGATAAATTTCATCTCCTGCACAGAAAGAGAAAAACAGGGAAACAGTTTTAACATGTTCATCAAAACAGGTCACATCATGCATCTTCACACAAATGTCCCACCGTCCTAGCAATTACTGTGCAACGTTCACGTATAGTAGATGGCTTATATGTGGAGTGATACTGATGGATGCAAAGTCTTTGAAAGAGACTGGTTAAATGACATGCATATTTTGTAAAAGCAAATGAAACAAAGCCAAACTATACCTGAAATAGTACCTCAAAGGCTGCCAGAGGAAAATTCAAAGTTAGGAAGGAAAGGTGCAAGCATTTTAAAGCAACGCAAAAGAAAAACACATTTAATTAACAGATAAAAAGCAAAATCATTCTATTAAAATGGAAGTCCTGGCATAGGCTCTCTTCATGAAAACAGAGGTATGGCATAAAGAAAGGACTAAAGAAAAAATGTCCTCTCATAGCCTGAGAGCTTGTAAGGTAACAAGGAGCATGCAACATTCCTATGGTACTGCAAATTCATGTTTGGAACGCTGCATTGTTGCTGCAGTAACATGGCACCATATTTAAATGCAATATTCAACATTCGTCTCATACTCCAGGATATCCCAACACTATACCAAGGGCCTTCAGCTAGCAGTGTCTTTTCATCAGTTCCTTCTGCCCTTCAGTTAGTGTTTAAAAGGACTTAGTTCCTGACACCAATTGAGCAACCCCCCTTTCCAATATCAGGACACGAAGAGGGAGGTGGACTGTTCCACCTAGTCTTTTCTGCAGCTCCCTGCCCCATCCACAAGAGCAGCCAAGTCGCATCTTCAATACCACAACAAGTCGGGGCGATGGGGTGTTGCTGTTTATTTCTTCACTCAATGGGCATTTCCCTAGCTTATGAGGGAACACACATCTTTACATTTTGGAGCTACCTCTGCTTCACTCGCATGACTGTTTGCCAGCGGCAGCCCCCTGCCCATTTCAAATCCATTCCATCCCTGGCAGCAATCGTTTCAAAGCGGGTTTCATAGTTTCTAGGGTCGGAAGGGACCTGAGCAGATCATCTAGCAGGTTTGGGCATCGTGGCTCCATTCCAGCACAGTGCTTGCACATAGGCTTCATTTAAAAATGCACTTGAAGCCCCGCTGCTAAACACATGGCAAGCACATGCCAATAAACTTAACAGACTCTAGAGGTACACAGCCATCTGGAGCCTCCCATCCTCTTCCCACAAACAAAGTAGTTGTAGACTGCACAAGGCCCAAGCACTTTTGTTCCCCGTCTGTCAGCTCCAGTGTGTACTGAATATCTAAAGGGGGCAGGAAATCGCCAAACCCCAGTTCACTTCTACTGCCATGCAGGCCTCCCTTCCTTTTAATGGTGGGGGAGGAGATGAGGAGGGTGGGTGAATGTAAACGTTTCCCTCCATCTCTAAACAGTATTCTTTTAAATGAATTCACAGAGCCTGTATGGGACAGGACTAGAGTAAAGATTGTTTTTCCATAATATCCTACATGAATTTCCAGTACCAAACCTATATCATTCCTCCGTATGTGGAGTTAGTGGTGCATTTATTTGAAAATACATTTTCAAATACGACAACTGATTTGCCCAAACTATTTAAAATATAGTGCCAAGATTTGTATATGAATAAATCAAAAATAATTCTTTCTGGTTTCAAAGAATAAGTTAAATCACCAACAGATTTAATCGAAGGGAATTTCTTTGTACTGAAATTCCCTTTTCAGTCCTCAGGTTAAGCTCCAAGTACTTTTTCTAGAACTGCAACAGGCACATGGCACGGGTTTGTTCATTACAGCTTCTGATAATTGCTTCCACTGGGAGACAAGCATATCATAAAACAGAAGTCATGAAAATTCATCAAGAGAACAGATATGGAAGAACACAAAGTCGAGGTTAGTATGTCTAATGCATGTGATTACATTATTAATCCAACAGAAACAAAGGGAAATGGATCCCACAGATGGACTATGTTGCACTTCAGTTAAACACATTTGGTTCTTTCAAGTTCACTCGAATGAAAGCTAGTTCTGCAAGATACTTTTTGGTTCTATTTTTGGCTGTTTTGGATGATAAAAGTTATCACATACAAAAATAGAAGAGTAAAATAAAGTGCCCCTCGTGTTTGTATGCTGCATTAAAATATTCAGTACTGTAAACATTGTAAATAGTATTTTAAAATGCTTAAAACTGATTTCCAAGCACTGTTATTGTAGCTAAAGTGCAGATTCTTAATACAAAAATACTATAGCACTGCTGTACTGTTCAACGCCAAAGTAACTTAAAAAGGCACACACTGAACATGAGAGGAAAACAGGAAAAAAGGGTAGCAGATGCTATTACGAAATACTGACTAGATTGTAGCACCAGAAGGTGAGCATTCTCAGGTATTATACATGGAAGAGTACAATAGCATGTATGGCTTCTACCACCACCAATGCACGTTTTGTAGAACAAGCTGCTTTAGTCAGCTGGTACCCATTCATACGAAGTACATTTTGGAAGACCCACTGTACCATGCAAAGTAATGAGTATGTTCCTTCAACAGCTCAAACCAATCAAATATCTTTACACTAGAAATACCGATGCTACTAGCTACACTAATCACTGTTTTCACTGACTGTACGCTAAAATACAGAATGCCGATTTCACTTAACTTCACCATTATGGGCTGCACTCTTTAACCCCCCCACCCCCTCCCTTGCCCTCTCGTACTGCCCAGCCACAGGATCTTTAATAAACCAGCTAGTATTTTATCATCATCTCTTCTGGAACCAGCTTTGAAGAAGAGTGTTAGACAGAGAGGATATACCTGACATTAGGATACATCTGCTATGCCAACTCCTGCTCTGCTACTAAGCAGGTTTTTTTTGTTCATCACCACCACAAAGGTGACTAGATTTTGTGCTCAGACTGGTACAGTCACACAGCACTTTTGTCAGGCAAATATTTAAAACATTCAAATAATTATTTATATTAAAAAAATAATAAAGTGAGTCATCCCAACAGAGCAGGTCCCAGTCTGTCCATGGAGTCAGTATTAGCAGTGACAGGCAGGAAGATGAAGGTCTATTCCTCAGTCTACCCAGGACCCACAGACCCTGGGCAGATCACTTGCTCTCTGTGCACCTTTTTCCCTTCGTCCATCTTGCCTGCTCAGGCCAATCAGGGATTCACGCTCTCTGTCCACACAGTGTCCACCTGATCTCAGGTGCAACCTCTAGATGCTACTGCAACATGGACAGATCAGACTAAAACTGTTGAGGAATAACTTACTTGCTTTGAGTTTTCCAACTGAGTGAAAAATCTCTACACAGATTTCACAAACAAAAAAGGAAAAACATGTTCCATTTTTACCAGCTCCAGTTAAAGTCTAGACATTCAATGATTTTTAGGAAAACAAAGTTTGCCTGTTTTTGTAACAAAAGAAAATCAAAGCAAGTCCTGTAACATTCAGTAACAAAACTCACTTCTGTACATGTAACATCAATTTGATTAATAATGCTTTCGCATCTCTCATATGCTAATAAATTTATCTAAAATACCTTACAATTTACTTGACTTTCCCTCAAAGCAAATGTGTTCTGCTCTTTGAAATCAGGGTGGAATTTCTTTTCACTTTAAAACAAATATGAGATTGATCACTGGGTACTGTTATCTTTTAGTGTGCCATGAAAAGTGGGATGCATTGTGTTGGCAACCAGTGTCACAGGCTGAACAACAGCCACTCAAGAGGGAGTGGGCGGTCTCTCTTTTACTCTGCAGAGCAGTAGCCTGTGTCACTTTACAGCTGGCAGACACTTTCGTGTTTGTGTCATAACCCATTAATATTTGTTAGCAAGTCATCCTGGGTTCTACAAAAATTACTCAAGTGTCTGAGGCAAGAATTCTTATGGGTGATATCTTTTATTGGACTGCCTGCATGGTTGGGATAGACGGAGACAAGGTTTTGGGTATCACAGTACCCTTCCTCCCTCGAGACCTGACAATGGGTACTGTGATACCCAAGAGCTTGTCTCCGTCTGTCCCAACCATGCAGGTGGTCCAATAAAAGATATCACCTACAAGAACTCTTGCATCTTTCCTGGACTATCACAGCAACATCACTTCAAATGTCTGAGCGTCTTTGTGGCTGAATATCCAATCTTAGCCCAAAGCTAGTTATGAAATAAACAAGTCTGGGTTTCTGGGCACAGGATTATTAGGCAGACTTACTGTGCTCCAGTGGCCTGCTGGCACAGAGCCCAATCTGCAAGATGCTGAGCACTGTGGCCCTAATCTTGCAAAGCACTCACATGCGAGTGGTCCCTGTGAAGTCAACAGAGCAGGCCTGAGGACTGCTGGTCTGGGCCCAAAGTGCTCAGTGCTGGACAGGAACAAGCCCAGAAAATGGTTTTACCTCAGCTAGGCTCCCTGATGATGGCCTCTGACTGGCTGTTAACTCCAGCTTGGATTGCAAATTCTCCAGTCGCTGCTTTTTGTTAACACTTTTTGCATTAGTTTAGATATGACTCTTATGAACGTGTGTCGTGGTAGGCACAGCTTGTGTAACAAGACAAAAGGTGCAAACAAGCAGTGTTCACCCATGAGGTTTTTGTACAGATGTGCCAAGTGGGACGTTTTGCTTTCTAATACCAATTGGACCAAATGCCAACTAACTTTTTGTAAAAACTGGTTGAGTTCTGTATATGCAAAAATGTGTCTCAAAAATTAACATCTTAACATCTGTACAATTTAAAAACAGACATTGTTTTAACATTTATTTCTGCAAAGCAGCCCTCATTTTCTCATTCCTGCCTGAAGTGAAGTGATTTCACATGAATAATTTGTATGGGCCTCAGGAAAAGGGTTTATAATGGAGAGAACAGACATCGATTCGAAATAATAAGATTAACTCCTCGATGTCGGCTGAACAATCCAGGGAGACGACGGCAGCTGTGGAGTCCATCAGGTGCAGCCTAACATCGCCTGGCTCTCAATGGACTGTCAACCATTGAGGGCTGTGCCTCCACCAGTGCTGCGGTAGGCAGCAGCAGCAATGACTGGCTACAGCTGTGCTAACATGCACCACTACCACGGTAAATGTCAAACACCCTCCTCTTCGGCCTACAAGTAAGTGATCTGGGAGAGTACGCAGCAGTCAACTCCAATCAAATGTTAACATGTAGATGTTGCCTATAAAACATTACAGTACCAAACTAATTCAGTTTTGCTCAAAAATTATGAATCTTCTAATTGTAAACTGATAAATTCCTGAATGCATTTCTTATACTGCATCTCAGTATGGTTATTAGTGGAGTATTGACCTGGCTGTCCATAAAGTCCTTCCGATTCACGCATTTCTTCATTCATTCTTGCTAAACGTAACCTATGGTTTAGAAAAGATGAGAAAGTTATTTGATTATACTGAAAAACATAGGAAAAAAATATTTAAAAACACATTTCTGAATTTCACCAGTGAAAGAGGCAAAGGTCTTATTTCAGTTTATCCAATGGATACTGCACTCTCTCTTCACAATGTCTTTAGTTCTTGACCATTTTTATATAAAACCCACCCAAAGTTTCTTGTGTGTTTTTGTCTCATGCTATAAGCCTAAGGAAAAAAATTAGATAGAATCTTAACAAAAAATACTTACAATGTTACTATATCTGCATTTGCAGCCTCTACAGCTATACTCAAGGGGTCTTTCCCTTCCTCATCTGTGGCATGCTGGTTTGCGCCTCGTTTCAGAAATAAACACACTTGCCTATTAAAGAAACAGCATTATAGAACACTTTTCACCAGGAACAAGAGAGACTTTGTAGATCAAGTGGACTCACTACACTCGTTCAAATTATTTCAGTTGTTTTGAACCATCTTGAGCCCTTTCCTGCCAACCTGAGTGACTCAGTTTAAATCCATCAGCTTTACCTAAAATTTTAACAGTGAAGGGTATCAGCGCTTAGCCGCAGGGTGGAATCGCAGTTGAATCGAAGAGCTGGAAACTGCTGCAATGGGCTCCCCTCCCCTTCACCACTGCATTTGGGAGGACCAAGAAAGAGACTTCCACCCATCTCTAACAAGCTGCTTGACAACAGCTATGAAGCAGCATAAAACCAGAGATTACTAGCATGCCTAAAAACCTAGAGCATCAGCTGTCTGCTTGCACTCACTGCAGAATTAATATTCTGAAATCCTGCTTGGTCACCTGCCTCTGGGAGCACTTCACCTCCATGAGGAATGGCTTTGGACACATTTTCTTCTTCCTCCAAAACTCTCCCAGGCCAGGAGGACACTTTGGCAAAGCTAAATGGGGGAGCAGGGGGTCTCTATTTCTGAGAAAAATATACCCAGGCAAGCAGCAGGGGTGCTGCACATCAGATTATGGTTTATTATGGTCTTGATTGCAGAGGGAGCACGTAGAGGCTTCAAACATATATCAGGGCCCTACTGTGTTAAGAGCTTTGGAAACACAGTGCAGAGGTGCACTGGCAGGCAGCACATGTGGACAAAGTGAACAAGGCACAATCCTAGCCGCCTCTGCAGTGGTTCTGTCAGCTTCTTACTTCCCTCACTGTCAGCAGCAGGTGATGGAAGGGTGGGATGGAACATATGACAGAACATTGCTGAACGACAGTTCTTAGGGAAGGGACATGACCGTCTGTTTCCAGTACGGTAATGAATCAGACTACTAGTGTGTAGCCGCATTTCATCCTGAAGGTGTGAAAAACAGCAGGATGTCCTGGGGAGAAGCAGTGCAGGGATTCAGAGTCTATGCAAATACCAAGCAACTGCAAGAGGCATGTCTTCAGAAAAGGATGGCTGTTTTACAAGTACTGCAAGAGAGCATTACCCAGTGTGTCCCAAGACTGTGGCATGATGCAGCGGTCCTCTTCCTTTCACATCCCTGTGGTTCACATTGGCACCATTCTGCAGCAAGAACTCACAGGTAACTAATGAGCCCTGAGGAATGACAACAGAAGGCCAATTCAGCACCAAGCCTTTCGAAGAAGAGACAAATCTAGAAGCATGTGAATCACAGAATCACATCACCTCATACGGCGAGGAAAGAAAGAAGGACGTGGCTCCAAATGTTATCTATTTAAGCACTAACAGGGTACACAGTCCCGACCAGGCCATTAACGGAAACCAATGCTCAGAAGCAACTTTGAAGAAGAGAGACAACATGAGCCCACTTTGGCACCACAGATCAAACACTATCACAAGCTAGCAAGGCAAGTGATTCACTGTTAACAGAGACCCAGAAACATCCGTGCTGTGCATCACTTACCCCTAGCACTGCCTGAATCAATGGGGTGCTTTTGTTTTCTGCTATATTGACCCAGTTTACTTCAGCCCCATGGGCCAATGCCTCTGCCATGTCAGGAAGGTTCTTCTTGTAGGCAGCATGATAAAGCTGCAATCCAGGATGCAGCTGCTTAGAACTGCAGACCACAGAAGCATCTTGCTTTTCTCCTTCTGAAAGACACACAGACAGACAGACACTTACCTGTAAATACTGACACTGACACAGTGACCTGAGACCTGGCAGACAAATACATCCACGTGACAAATGCTGCACCTATGGCATGCAGAAAACCGGCCTTTGCAAAACTCGGGGGTCTGAGCCACCAAAAGCCCGGCATAAGGGACATCGGCCCAGCGCTGCGTTACAATAGCTGGTAACAGCCACTCTTTCAATACCATGAATAACCACCACAAAAACATCAGTATTCACGTTACTAGCAACTGTGAACACCATTAAATCAATCCAGCTACCCCATATGACTTTACCTGGCTGCAGTTCTTGTTCTCTAATGTGATTTTCCCTCCAAGGTACAAGCTAGAAAGATATCTTAATAGCTCTAAGATTTCTTATACAGCAATACACAGAAACTTGCTATAAAGAGAATCCAATAGAAAGGAGTTAAAGTAACCCCCTAGTTAAGTCCAATACAAAGAAGTTACAAAGTGCAAGGTACAGTTTTCAGCACAGAAAGGTAAAACTGCTCTGCAAACGTATCAGCCGGCACATGGACACACAGTGTCTGGCTACTCTCAGCCCAGGAAATGGTTCTTGGGCAAAGAGCCAAACCTGAGTTTGTGCCATGACAGGGAGCCCACGCAACAACACTTTACAAAACACACACAGGGAACCGCACATGACTGCCCTGCAAATCTACTACACAGAGGCAAGAGGAGGCTAGAAACCACTGAGGACCACCGCCCGACAGCCTCACACAGCACAAAAGCTGTGAGCCTGCAGAAGAGGAACACTGGAGCGTGGTCAGGCAGCAATTTCTTCAGTGGGGTTTGAAGAAGAAAATGTGGAGGCATTTTAAAGAAAGAAAAAGAACAAATGCAAAAGACTGCAGATGCTTTGGCACAGCCACACTCCTATGGACCTGGCTCTGATTCCGGTCCATAGGTACTGCACCCAAGGAACAAGTGTGTACAAGGCCTAGGAAGTCCCGTGACACCGTCACAGGGGGAGGAGAGGCACAGGGGAGGAGGCACAACCTTGATGGGGTTCAGAGGCCAAAATATGGGGACTCACAGTTGACACCTGGATGCAGCCCTTCAGCTCTGACTTACGAGACAACAGACAGCTGTGAGGATGATGGATGCGGCTTCTGGGCCTCTCACCACCATGCTACAACAGAGCCATGGCCCAAGGGAGACTAGACATGGCTCTGCTCCCCCAGTGGCTCTGGAGGCTGCACATGCAGACTTGGTGTTGAAATCACAGGCACCATTAGAGAAGCCAGCTGCAAAACAGGACATTTATTCCAAGACCAGGCCATAAGAGACCCTGCATACCAATACAGCAAAGGCACTTGAGATGGTTACCTGAGTAATACAGCCAAGCAAAACAAGGGCATCAGAGCAGAAGAGAAAGTTTGAAAAACACAGGGAAGAACAGTACAGAAATGCCACAGAGTGCCTCAAAGCCTCACTGGAGCAGTCATGGATAACTACCAAAGCTTTAAATAAAAGCAAACCAAGGTAGCAATGAACAGACCAAAGAACTGCAGGAAAACAGCAGCAAACGTGTCATCTGAGACCAGAATATAAAGCAAGGCCAACACCAAACAGCCAAAGGGGGATTCTCATTTGATCCCAGGACAGAAGACATGCACTGCAGCAGACCTGTGAGGCCCAGCTGTGTCTAACAGAGGCAGACAAACACCAGGCTCTCAACATACCCGTTAAATCACGATGGACAGTAACCTAAACCTTTGGAGATCAAAGGAACAAATACATAACTGTGCACATTTCCCAAATGAAGCACGGTCACAGCAACGTTAGCAGAAAGAAAAGGTCCTTGAGACTGTGCCCTTCCAGGTCAAAGGATTTGCTGAGTCTTCATGGCAGAAAAGGTCCCCAGCCTGAACTGCTGCAAACGGCTGGAAAACCATGCTAAGAAGCATGACCTGGAAGCTGAGGCTGCCCCTCATTTCAGCAGGGTGAACAGGCAACCCCTGGGGTCCAGGAAAGAGAGGTAAAGGACAGGTAGGCTTGGCTGCTCCAGAGAACCTCCAGTCTCTGCCCAGAGCCCTCAGAGAGACCACAGCAAGGATGGGGAAGAAGAAAACACCTTGGTATTTGGTGCCACACTGCACTTTCCACACCCACTGCAGGCTCACAGCCATCCACCAGTGGGCTGCAGTGGCTGTCCTGCCTGGAAGGAAGCTCTGAACTGTGTCCTCCACTTGCTGCAGGCCAATCACAGACCAGGTCACTGGCTCTGGGGGATCAGGGAGCCAGATTCTTCTAGGCAATACTGCAGTGTGTCCAAGGGGGTTTCAACTGGCTGGATTTCAGTGTGACAAGGGATAAGGAGAAAATAAGAGTTGTGCATTTAATCCATGCACTTCATACTTCCACTCAGACTTGTGGTGAGGGCCAAGCATGAGGGAAAAGCTCAAAAGGGTCAGCCCCACACAGGAAGGCAAGAGTAAGAGCTCCCAGAGATGGCTGGTGAAACCTGTCAGCCTTGATGGAAGGGAACAGTCCTCAAGGCTTTGCAGGCTGAACTACCTTCCATGTGTGACCAAATGCCCCTGGGTGTGGAGGATGAGACAACTCAGAGGTGAGCCATGTCCTAGGGGGAAGGCACC
>NW_017728995.1:36369503-36375060 GCF_001723915.1 Gavialis gangeticus
ACAACTCAGAGGTGAGCCATGTCCTAGGGGGAAGGCACCCAGGGGCCACCCTGGGCGCTGGTTATTTGACACAGGGCTGCCACCAGCATGTTGGACTGAGTAAATGCCTGGTCAGTGTGGCTTGCCCTCCCTTACCCCATTAAAGATAATAAGCTTGTAGTCTTTGGGTCCAAGGTCCACCTTCACGCTTGGGCTTTATTTTCCTGTGAAAGCAATCAAAGCCAGGTTGGCCTCAAGCTCTGTCATCACAGGCAAGCTGCTCAGGTCACTGTTTGCAAAAATGTAAGTTTAGGCACCTAGACTTGTGGCCTGATTTTCATGAACTAATATATCTATGTAGATATCTATATACATATAGATCCATTCACTTCAGCAAAGAATTTGGCCCTTCATGTTTTAACCTCTAATTAAGATTCCAAGGAAGTGTTTGAGGGTCCACAGCTTTGCAACAATAACAATGCTCCAATATCACATTTTCATTGGAAGATACTGTTTCTCAGGTACTTGATTTCTGGATGTTCCACCTCTTGAGCTGAAATTTAACTTTATTTTCAGTTTTTTGGTAAGGTTTTGAGGTATAAAGTTTGACAGACCACTTCTGAGCTAGAGGGACACGTTTTTAAAAAGGCATAGTTCATCAAATTCAGTACGTTTCTTTTAGTCTCCGAATGCATTCAAAAGGACCCAGACCATTACCTTCCACCTGGGGAACTGTACCCACAAACTGCCTAACTTGTCTAGAATAGTGCTTAACTATGACAGCTTGTGTTTTTTAGTGACTATTTTTCTTCTGCTGACAGCAATGAACAGCAGAAGAACCCATTTGTACAGGCTCAGAATTTTAAGACAAGATAATGAAGACATTCCCAGTAGCCCCAGTAGTAAGATGTTGAGTAAAAAGAGCAGGTTTTCAAGAAAAAATGCATCCCATATGTCTGAGTTGAAAGCACAGCAATAAAAACAAGCCAACAGAGAAAAACTGCAGGAGTATGTAAATTCTATGGTTTGAGCTAGTTCGAAGTCCATCTACGAAGACACAAATAAGCCTCTTGTGGGCTTTGATGTCACTAACGAGAGAGACCTCCTTGCATTTTCTTTAAAGACAGTTAAGGTGAGAGGTTTCTCACTGCCAGAAGCTTTCCTTCCGAGAAGGCAATGCTCTGCTTTGACTGTTAAGTACTCTGACTGAAAAATCCAATTTGGCTTTAACCACTGGACTCAGGAGGATTCGGCTGCTTTCCTAAGACTACCCTCAGCTTTTCCCAGCCTCCTCTCCCATTTTGCAGTTCCTTTGCAGCAATTTTCTACCTACATTGAACCAATGCTTGGAACAGGAGGGACAGGAGAGGCACTGGATAGGCTCCTCTGCACCAGGACCATCTACCATATTTACATGACTCCAAGGTGAGGATTTTTTTTAACCTATTCAACATGGAGGGGGACAGGATGGGATAGAATGGGAGGAGGAGCCTCGTCTTGGATTTGAGAACTGGTCCAAGGTAGGTGGCTGCTGTGGCTCCAACTCCAGCTCTAACCGGAGCTTGCCCTGGGCTGGGGCTGCTGCCATGACTGCTACCTGGAGACAGCAGCTGCAGTGGGTCTGGGGCCAGCGGCGTGGGTCAGGGATGGGTCAGTGGGTCCAGAGGCAGGCGGCAGGGAGCTTGTACTACTGCCCCTGCTGCTGCTTGGCTTGGGCCTGAGCCACTGCTTGGCTAGAGCTGGGGCCGGAGTGACCATGTGCTGGGTGGGCAGGAAGCAAAGGGAGTGAGTAAGTGGCCAGGAAGGGGCACAGGCGGTGAAATGGCAGGAAGCAGAGGGGCCAAGTGATTCTGGGGGAAGGGTGCGGGTGACAAGCACCAGGGGATGCAGGCATGGGGGGGGAAGGGTAAGGGGTGGAGGTCTGACTGCTTGCCTCCCCTACCGCCTGCCCCTGTCACTGCTTTCCCTGCTGCAGTGGGGGGTGGCAGGGAAGGAGCAGGGCACAATTTGTTAGAGGACCATCTTAAATTTATCTGCTATATATGGAAAGGTACAACAAATGTACATTTTTTCATGTATAGAATGTAACAGGAGGGGTTTGTCTTAAATTCAACGTCATCTTGGATTCAGGTAAATGTAGTAGTAGCAATTTGCTTTTTTCATCAGAAAAAGGAATTGTTTAACCCCAAGCTCTCTCAGGGCAAAGCCAAACTGACCTGGCTCATACAAGCTGTTAGCAGATATGGTGGACGCGAGGTGCTCTCTACTGTCATCAGCACTCTGCTGGATCCCACTGTCATTGCTTCTTACTGTTTTTAGGAAAAACAGTCATTACAGTATGACCTACTGATGCACCCACCTTGCACAGACACCATGATAATAAAGCAAGCTCTTACACTTAATCCTGAATTCATTACCAATTATTATTTAAAGAAAAGGTATTTGTTCTTGGTCCAGATACTTGTAACAAATAATTCATGCCACAAATGTCATCACAGCAAGAGACAAGGTCAGGATAAGTCAAAAGCTTAAATTATTTCATGAAATACAAAGCAGTGCAGGAGCGTGGAGACAATGCATTAAAAGGCACAGAGATGGTCACACCACACAATGGACCACTACTGCAGACGCTGGACCCACTGTGACAGTCGTACTTACTACTACGCAGTTTTGAAGAGGTATCAAAGTAGGAGAAGAGTGAATCTAGCTCATCAGGGCAGAACAGAGACTCCCGCCTTGCCTCGTCGCTACTTACAGCAACCGCTGGGGACATGCAGGTTAGCAAAGCACAAAGCAGGCAGTAAGGAGGGAAGAGGGCAGGAGAGAACAGCATTGGAAAAGTTTAGGACAACAAAAATAAGGAGGAGAGAAGGTTGTTAGTACATTTTGGAATTACAAATCCCCTGCTCCTAAGTCACACAGTTGACATTTAAAAAGAAACACTATTTCCTCCTGGTCTAAAACAGGCTTTGAACAACTGAGACCATTCTGGTTTCTCTGTACTGAGAGTGCAGTTCAGTAACTACAAAAATGCCAGCAACATGTAAAAAGGATGTGCTAGCAAGTGAAAGGCCAGAGGAGAATCAGTACCTTTAGGAGACGTGGCACCATGTTTGTCTGCCTGAGGGGATCTCTCAGAGCTGCTGTGCCTTTTCTCCTCCTGGTGCTGCGGCACAGCACTCGCTCCATCCTCAGGAAGAGACACTGATGCCAGATGTCTAGCCACAAACTTTCTCTCCACGTATTTCGCTCGGATATACGCCTCCTTCTCCTGCCTGGTATGTACAAAATCAATAATATGTAAGTACATTTAATACAACAGCGAACACTGGGACACATACACAGCAAAACCACTACCAACATTTTGTGGTTGGCACTTGAGTCCTTTGTACGTAAAACAGTTTAATTATTTTATTTTTAGAAAGCTGAAAAATATTTCCACCTCTCAAATGCAAAATTCATAACTATATTTGGGCTTAAACATCAAAACAAAATTCACTTTTGAATTAAGCCCCAGTATGTGATGTGCCAGCCCAGAAGGACCATTTTGACAATGCTGAGTGAACAAACAAAGGTTTACAAGCAAAGTTGAGCTGCATCCTTACTTTCACCTTCATGAATGCTGTTTCACTTTAATGCAGATATACAGTGTTAGTACCGAGCAAGTTCTAGTGAAACAAAATGACTTAATAAAATATTGTCCATTTAGCTTTGTGTAAAAAGAATTTTTTTGTGCTTGAGAAAGGTAAGGGATGATCGGGACTAGACATGAGAATGATGAATAAAGCCAGGTGAAGCAGAGACCCAGATGTATTCCTCCCTGATCTGAGGGTATTGTCATTAGATACACAACACGCAGGGAAGAGACAGGTAACTCTGCCTTCCAGGAGTAAGCTAAGATCAACTAAGTACAGAAGCAAATTAGCAAAAGAAGAAACAACAGCACCATCACTGAAGCTACTGAAAAATAGTTAGGACATTACTGGGAATGGGGTCAGGCAAAAGGTCCTGTATGGTCTCCACACCACCACTCCTCTGCACAGCTTGGTAGTCAACCACATAAAACTGAAGGCAAGCAGCAAGGCACTGGGTAGTGAACAGGAAAGTTCTCTACAAGAAGAGAGGACAAAGGATGATGGAACTATCTCCATACATGATTGAGGACAACTAGTCCTCACAGTACAAAGAAGAATGGGACGAGAAACAGCATGCCTAACCTGCAATCCTGGCAGGGGAAGATGCTCCTGAGGATGTCCTCCCTGCACGCTCCCCCTGGGCTGCACCCAACACGGAAACACAGCAGTGAAGTCAGCCTGGGACACTGTCACAACAGTTTGAGGCCTCAGCCTCCAGCTTGTCTGCAAGCAGCCACTGGGAAGCCCCCAGAGCCGTTCCACTGCTGCGTTTCTGGATTTGGCACCTGTGAGCAGTAACAGGTGGGTGGGGTATGCCCAGCTGCCCCCCTCTTCTGGGCACACCAAGGTTAGGATGGAAGAACTGCATGGCTGAAGGTTGTTGCACAGTAGCCAGGAAGCACATGCAGTGCAGATAGGGCAGAGAAGTAGTACTGTGTGGGGCAGGGGAAAAAGCAGCCAAGAAATGGTGAACTTATGGTCAGAGAAGTCTGACAGCCAGGGGAAGACAGCAAAAATAAGGAGAGCAGGAGGCGGGGGATGGCCTGGCAGGAGGAATGGTGGATGCCAAAAAAATCAAGCAGCTAAAGACTATAAGCATGGAGTGAACAACATGTGTGTGGTCAGGGAAAGGAGGAGAGGGCAAAAGCAGCAGAGCAGCACCCTGCCCGAAGGAAACACTGGGGAGGAGAGGGGAGGAAAAGACAGGAGAACCACGGTGAGTAAGGTACAGTAGTGATCCAAGAGGGGATCCTGAAGAACAGGACTTGGGAACAGCAGTGTTTGGTGAAGATTAAGTTGATGGACATAGAGGCAGAGATCATAGCCAATGGAGGTGTGCGCCAGAGCTGGACGATGGAGGCAGCAAGCAGCCCTGGAGTCAGGCCATCATTAGCATAGAAGCTAAAATCCCTGAGACAGAAGGGAGGTCTAGGACTTCGCTGTCAGAGAAGTAGAAGGACAGCACATGACAGTATCTGGAATGGGCAAAAAGAGACTCTACACAGAACAGGCAGCCAAAGAGAAGGTAGAGAAGGTGGCTCATGGCAATCTTATCTTCACACGGTGGAGGGAAGAAGCAAGGGAATTCACACAAACTGAGCCCAAAGGACCAACTGCCTTTCAGCAAGGAACTGAGGCACAAGGTAAGTGGTGACTTCGCTGGAGTTGGAATGAGGGCTCCAGAAAAGAACGAACAGATGGACATTGGGAGGGGGCACAAGATGCAATACAGCTAAGCGGGAGGTAGCAGTTATGGTGGGAAGTGACAACGCTGATAGCAAGGTGGTGGTGATGCAGCAGTGGGAGAGCAGGAAAAGGCAGGGAAGGAAGGCTGAGGGGGGAGAGAAGGGCAATGCGAGTTTTTGGAGAGAGGAGGGAGCTGGGGGGAGATGAGGGAGAAGCAGGGAGGGAGCTGAACAGAGTGGAGGAGCTTGTACAACAGC
>NW_017728995.1:36380060-36382294 GCF_001723915.1 Gavialis gangeticus
CATATGGGGTTGCAGCAGTGGGAGAGCAGGAAAAGGCAGGGAAGGAAGGCTGAGGGGGGAGAGAAGGGCAATGCGAGTTTTTGGAGAGAGGAGGGAGCTGGGGGGAGATGAGGGAGAAGCAGGGAGGGAGCTGAACAGAGTGGAGGAGCTTGTACAACAGCAGAGTACCAAGGACCAGCAGAACCATTAGCCTCCCCCACCACAAACAGCTTGGCTGAACTATGTTAGTTTTACCAGGAATGTCTGATAACAAGTTATTGAGAAGAGGCTTTTACATCCTTGTCCTGGGAAACACCAAGAGATGCAATGTGGCAGAGCAGAGGAATAGGTTGATCTACCAGGTGACTTCAGGAAACCTGAAAGCCATTGAGTGTTTAACAAAGACCAGTGATACCAGACAGGAACAAAGCAGTAGGAAAAAGCAGAATTCAATTCTATTTCTATTGCAAAACAATGCATTTACAACTCCATTTAAGAGGAAATAAATAAAACCAAATTAAAATCACTACCTTTGGCTTGAAGGTTGTGGTTTCTTTACTCCCATTTTTTCCACTTTTGCTTCATATATTCTATTTATAACATCATTCCCTAATTCACACATAAGCTACAAGGCAAACAAACAAAATTAAAAGTACATGTGTAAGAGAGACATCATGCCCAGATGGACAGCTAATACTTCAGCATGGTCTTTATATATCTCACAGGATCTTTCAGTGGTATGAACTTATTAACAAAACTCCCACCACATGTAGCAGGGGTACTGTACCTTGAGCTTCGTTCCATCAATTTCATCTCCTGTATCCCCAGCACATTTTGTTCTGTGCAAAACCACGGACAGCAAGAGGGCTGCACAGACACCCCTACAAAAAGCACGCAGCCTGCAGAACTTGCAATGCTACTGATGGCATGGCTGGAAGGGAAAACTTAGCTCGACTCGCAGATCATACTTGATATGAAGATCACCAAGATGGAAACATGAAATCTGTACCCCCATCTGCAAGCCCACTTTTATGGGGCTTATTCTGAATGCCCAATATTTTTTAAACCACCCCAGGCAGAAGCAAAGGCTTCACACAACCGGCCCAACTGTGCAAATCTATAATAGCATTTGCTTATATTCACATCATGCCATGAGCTAAAGATTTTATAAAATCACATTTCTGATTAATGCCTTCATACAAATGCTGAAGCAACTACAGTAAATGCTGCCTTGAGAAACAGTGAAATTACAAATTAATATCCTGTACTACTGGAGGTATTAGGAATTCCCCTTTTTTAAAACTTACTGTGCTTTACAGTTGGTAATTCTAAAACTTCATTAGCTTTCATGTGGTTAAGTAAAAACATGATGTGAACAGAAGATTAAGATGTTAATCATGTTATGCTTTCTGGGGCTAAACAGACTTTGTGGTCCAATAAACTACCAAGCGCTAGTTCTATGGCAGCAAACAGTAAAACAGCTATTTCACTCTGCTGGAAACCATCACCACCACTTAAAGCTACTCTCAAAGGATTACCATACCTTTAGAAGCTCTGGCTCCCATGTATCCAGTGTTAACGATCTAACTTTCGAAAAGTGGACTCCTAGACTCCTAGACAGAAAAAGTAACCATATCTGAATACTTTATTATACACACTATTATACTGTAGGCAGGCTAACTATTTCCTGCTGATCAAGCTCTGTCTACTTGTAGGATT
Source organism: Gavialis gangeticus (assembly GCF_001723915.1). Taxonomy (NCBI): domain Eukaryota; kingdom Metazoa; phylum Chordata; order Crocodylia; family Gavialidae; genus Gavialis; species Gavialis gangeticus. The sequence continues at coordinate 36,381,759 of NW_017728995.1, forward strand.
TCTTACCTTTCCTCTGTGCAAATGCAGCAGGCAGAAGCACAGCTCAGGGCACTGCAAAAAGTGACCTGTGTTTACCTACCTGTGTATCCCTGAACACTCAATGCACAGCGTGATTCCTAGGTTGATGCTGGCCCAGCGTGGGTCAGCCAGGCCGCAGTCGCAGCAGGAGGCATTGCCAGCAATACACTGTACCCGCTGCAGAGCACTCTCTCCTTTTAACAGCTTCTCCTTAGACTCACTGCCAGGCTCTAGGCTCCCAGCAGAAGGGAAACATTTCTTCTCCTGTTTCTGGAAAAAAGACAAAAAATGAATGATTTCAGAGTGTCAGAGTGGTTGACCTTGCTGTGGCCCTAGGGGAAACTCCCAGAAGTACGAAGGGAAGCTTTACTACTACACACATTGCCCTGTGAAAGCCAAGTATTGGCAAAAAGTGCTTTAGTTTTCAGGAGAGATCTGGGGTCAGGACACAGCAATAACCAGTTATGCTGGACACTTCAATCACAGCTACAAAAAAAAAAAAAAAAAAAAATTAAAAA
>NW_017728995.1:36382323-36405930 GCF_001723915.1 Gavialis gangeticus
AAAAAAAAAAAAAAAAAAAGATTCAAAACAACCATAGCTAGATGGAAAGTCCATTCAATGGAAGTCTTAAAAAAAATGAAAATCACTGCAATTCATCCAAGTGCTTAGAAGTTGTTAAAAAAAGGATAAGAAATGATTCATTCTATTATTATTTTCCTTTCAGAGCCCAGTTATTTACTTGCCTCGGATTCATCTCCTTTCTCTCTATACGCTGTAGCAATACTGGTCTGAACAGCCTTAATCCACGCTTGCCGCAGCTTTTCAGAGTCAGCCTGGAGCATGCAGCTTCTACAACAAAGGAGAAGTAAACTTTGAGATTCAGACAAACTGACCAACAGGATCAGAGTAAAGGACAGACTCACTTATTCAAAATCAAAACCCCTTACGCAAATACCTACTTATCAACCTTAGTGCATCATTCCATAAATGTTATTCAGGAGAGTGCTAAAATTACACACTGACAACTAACAATGTGGACTGCCTTTCACAAGAACAGAATGAAGATATTCCCTGCCTCAAAACCATTTAAACCTAAATGATGACCAATGGGTATGAGACTCCATGAAGCCACAGGCCAGTTTAATCTGAAGTTCTAGCTTTGCCCCCTCACCTCCCATTCGCGTGTACGACCTCCTAAATAGAGCAAGACATCAGCCTCGGAAGAGAGATTACAGTTCTGCCAAAGAAATAACTGTATTCCAACGAAGGTGATTTTGGAGATTTAAAGAAGTGATAAAAAACTGCTTGCAGCATCGCACACTCCTGCTCTCAGATCTTAACCAATCAAGCTGCTTAGGTCCTTTCCTACTGCAACGGCTCCCAAGAGATGCAGGCCTCATCTTTCGAGGCTGCAACAGTAACGTAAGAGATTTGAAGACTACTTCTTACTTTGTTGGGGAGACCACCTCAAAACAGAAACGTCTTTCTATGTCTTCACAGTGCTTAACGGTACAAAGCCGCAGGTCTTCAACAACTACTGTAGGATTATCCTGGAAAGACAGAGTGAATAAAACAAGTCCAAGTTTTAGAGCATGGAGGGAGAAGATCAAGTTTCTGCTAGTCTCAACGGATTTATTTCTTTTTATTTACTTATTTATTATTTCATACAAGATTTGTTCCAAGGGCTTAAAACCTAATCTATTGTAAGTAGACATCTGATAGTGCTGGTGGACGTACATAGTTAAATATTAATATGCACAGAAATGTAACGCTGGCCTTGGAGAACACCCTTTTCACTTGAACAGAATTGATTAGATTTTAGTTGTTGTTCAGCTAAGCAGCATAGTTCTCAAATGAGTACCACTGGGTTTTCTAGGAAGATACAGGATCAGTTTGCAACCCAAAGTCAGAGCTCCCCATTTAAAAGGCCCTCACTTCAACCCAAATGCAAATTCAGAGGTTGGGTTAAGAAAGTTTTAATAAATTTGATCTATAAAAAGCCCACCCTATTTTGGGTTTTCGAAAAGTGTATTTGTCATAAGACTGTTCAGGACAAATTAGTGCACAAAAAGCTGTGAAGATGCCGTTGGCATTGTCATGTACAAATATATACACCCCGCTACACTGAAGACAGACCTACAGAAGTTAAACCCCGTAACAATTTATACCCTCTCCTCTCCCAGCTACAAGTACACACCTCGCCATTATCAGACCACACACTAAAACCCCGTGGGCTTGCCCCTGCCAGAGACGAGATGAGACACTGAACGTGTCGCCAAATTGCTACACTCCTCAGGTTTACTCTGCCCTTCTCTAGACAGTCTTTTACCATTTAATCCCTGATGGTCCTGGGACTGAGCTGTTGGTTAACAGCACGCTTGCCAAGGGGGTGTCAAAGGGAATGAAAGAAGGCTGGTCTCCCCAGCCCGAAACAGAGCTAAAGCTGCAGTGCCTGTCCTGCTGCATAAGGAACTTGTGGTATTTTTGAGCATGGAAGAGATAAGCTACGTATTGCTGTGGGCCTTGGTCCTGTGGGTTTGTCAGGCATGTTTTATGTAGCACCCTGAACTGCTTTACAACAGAGATTTTGTACATTCACTCTCAAGGTTCTTTTAAATGTTAAGTCTGAGGGGGGCATCAGCACATGTGGACAGAGCAGACCTTCAGGGTGTAATGCAGCTAATCACAGAGTAGCACGGGATATATTATCAGTAGGGGTGTGCGAAGCGGGACCTATTTGATTCGGATTCGGCCCAAATCAGGGATAATGATTCAATGAATCCATTTGGATCACCGTTCCCGATTCGATTTGGCCGAATCCGAATCTGGAGATTCAATGCCGATTAGGAGAATCAGCAATTTGGACAGACACGGCTTTAAAAGTTTTTTCTACACACTTGAGGTAGCAGGCATGACTCATGATCGCTGTGATGCTGGGGCGCATGGAGCATCCCACAGGAGTGCAGGGGGGCCCTCCACGTGCCCCAGCATCGCAGCATTCACAAGCTCCTATGTCCAAATCTTTGAATCTTTCTGATTTGATTCAGAGAGATTAAAGGGTCCTCTGATTCTATTCAGATTCGGAGATTCAGCCACTGAATCGGGCCAAATCTCTGCCGAATCAGGGACCGAAGCTTCATACAGTCCTAATTATCAGTTGACAGCACTGCACATACCAGTAGCTAAGCACAAGCTTTCATATGCCTTCTGTCAAAGGATAAAACGTTAGGAGTCTAACACTCGACAGAGGATGTTATGTTCACCTGCCCTTATGACCCAGTCAGACTTACTTGTTCCCGGCCCCAAAGCAATCAGGTTTTTGTGCACAGCTTACATGTTCAGGATTAAGACTTTCCCAGAAGCCACGCCACTGCCAAGTTTTACCAAGAGACAATATTTTTTAAAGGAGTATCAGGCAACAATTCTAAAATGGTATATTTTGATTAAGTTCCAAATTCAAAGACTTCTTATTACAATTTTCAAGAGAACTCAGGAAAAAAAACTGCAAAGGAAATTTAAAGGGAACAAAACCTAATCCTGTATGAAATTTCAAAGCAACTCTGCTTTCAGGGAAATGTGAATTTCCAGCCACTGTGGGCTCATTTGAGATGTGCCCCTACCTATGAGGTGTTACCAGGATCAGCAAAAATAATAAACTTATGAGTTATCTGTCAGACAGGAATCTCAAACAGTTTGCAAAAACAGGTCTTGTCCCCAGTACATATGGGGGAACTGAGGCTGGGAAATAAGTGGGTTGCTCAGTAACTCAGCAGGTCAGCGGCAGCACCTCTCAGTCCTCATTCCCATGCTCTAGCAAACAGCCCACCCTAATTCCCACTGATGCCCTTTTTATTAATGGAAGTACAGTACTTACCTTGAATTTTTTCTGGTACACAAGCTGATTATTTTGTATTGAGAACCAGCGCCTATTTAAATAAAAAGACATCCAAACAATATGTCACGGATTTTACAGTGCTTACTGATCATAGTGTACTAACACATAATCTATGGCAATACATTACAAAAAAAGATTCACAAAAGTTATGCTTTGGTAAGTTTTGACAAGTTTGCACAAGGATATGTAAGTTGCTTTCGTTGAAAAAGTGAAAATGTAAGAGAAAACACACAACAAAAGAAATAAAGCAAATTTTAAATAATTTGAGTCTTAAATAAATGCATTCATGTTATCACCGTATTAGTAAACTATTCATTACAAAATGTTTAATTCCAAAGAACATTATTTCCACATATTCATGGCAAGCTAAAAGTCTGAAATGGGTATTTAACCCTACTTTGTTTGTTTACCAGTAATACCTGGACTCCTTATTCACAAATACTTTCAAGAGAGGTTTTAGAAATTAACTTACTGGGTGCTAAAATGACAGCAGTGTCAATACCTCTTGCAATTTTTAACTGCAAGTCTCCCAGTATTTGTTGTTTCTTAAAGGCCCAGATGCTGAAGTCAAGAGGCTGCATGACCACCCCAGGTTCATTTCTTTTAAGACATGTTCCTAACACTCATATTTGCAGTAAAAAAAAGGTGAACGCACACTGTGGACTGGAAAACAGTGAGGGAGGGAAGGAAACAGAACCCCAAAATGCCAATCACACTGGGGTTTTTTGGAGTTCTGACTCAAAGTTGTTGAACACTTATGCATGTTAATACATGCCTGTGGCTTATAATGTCATATTACGGCTGTTACCACAAACACAGGGCATACAGAACTTCATTACTTTGCACTGTCAGTTTGCATGAGGGCATTGTTAAGTAAGAGACTCCTGAAAATAGTAAGGTTACATTACTCATAATATTAATATTGAATTGCAATGCACAAGAACTAGCAACAAAACATCCCATGTAATCAATCACCACAAGCCCTTCGTAAAAGGAAGCACACAAAGAGGAAAACAAGACTTAAGAAAAGAAAATTCAGGCCCATGTCGGAAAGTTTAGTAGAAGTTAAAACAGTTAGTACTTAGTTGGTAGTCAGATGAGATTCTACCTTTTAATAATCGTATTTCCAAACGTTGTGGAATTATACTTCATTTTAAAAGAGGATTGCCACTAAAACAGGGTCTTCAACACAATAAAATACCACGCTCAATGTGGATTCAGAAAATTGGATCCAACATAGAAAGGCCTTTATCATGTTTTTTCCCAAGCACTTATTAACTACAGCTTAGTTTTGGTCACAGCATTTAAAAGGTATTACCTTTACCATCTAGAAGGAATGTATTAATCAAGCATGGTGTAGATTATTTCTAGGAAATAAAAATCAATAGTTGTGCTACAAAGCAGGCTGAAAAAGAAAGATAAAACCAGGCTTATTCTTTGCTGTTATACATATGCTAGTTACAGGCCAGGAAAGCAGCCCACAAGACAAAAGGAAAAATGCAGCCCTGCCACGAGAGATAACATGCAATGGAGCAAACTTCTAGTAATAACCATTACATAAAAGGTATGATGTTCTATTAATCCAACACACTCCGCTGTTATAGTTAAATATTTAGGGAGTCACTACAGGGAGTGAACTCCAACCTGGCAAGCATAAAGCATCTGTAATGTAACGTACAACAAATTCATGGCACATCTGAGATCTTTTCCATGAGGTTTTTCATATTGCTCCATGACTTCTTTTGGTAAAGAGCTGATCTATTTAAAGAAACCTATTAGTTTAAGATTTTTAAAAAAAGACAAGGAGTAAAATTTGCTGAAAACGTCATACTTTATTTAGTATACCCTGCAGTTCACACTCATTAATTTGACTGTAAATTAACTACAAATCTAAGACAAATGTGTGTGAATGTATTACTATTATATGTATTTAAACAAAACTGTCACCTAAATGTTGCAATGGATTAAAACCACTACTATATGTGATTTTAACAATTGAGATTTCATCACCTATTGTAAACTGATCAAATCTGACTAGGAAACTCCTCTGCTTTCCAATTAACCTGGAAGAGATTGTGGGCTAGGAACGAGCTCAAATAAGTCCTTGATGGCCCAGCACTTTGTTCCTCAGTTCCTATATTACTGGGATGAAACTTGCTATGTTTTTAGGATTAATCCCCATAAGTAGGCTGGGGACAACTTTGCTGTCATAGCCAAGTATTACCAGGAATGCACTTAAATAAATCATTTATCATCAGAAGAGAGACAAGTCTGTATTTGATGGGGCAGTAAAGTCAATTGTGCCACTCCTATTGGCTCTATGATAGCACTTAACTAATGCTGTACTGGTGCACAAAGCAGACTTTTAGACAAAGACTTCTATATCATCCAGAGTTTCTAATAAAGCTAATGCCACTTCATTTTATCCAAAAAAGAAGTGGGAAGGAGGAGCGGGGGGCAGGAAAAAAGTCAGTATTTGCCAAATAGAAAAGAATATAAATGACTGAAGAGTCTTTTCAAGGTGCCAAGATCTAAAAGAAAACAAAAGATAGCAACAAGAAAAGGAAACTTAACATGATTCAATAAACATCTATTAGTTTTATAGCTTTTCAAAAATAAGGAAGCATTTTGTTTGCTGGTTTGTTTCCTGATTATGCAAACTGAATCATGTAGTTTCAGAGGTGAACAAAACAAAGTGATCAAGAGACATCAGCATCTGATGTTCTACTCCCAGTCCCATTCAAATCAGTGGCACGATTTACCAGGGTTTAAATGAGAACAAGATAACATGCTTAGTATCTACTCTAGGAAATTCTGAAAGCGGAGACTAAATTTAAGGGGTTTTTTTACTCCTCTGGGATTATGAATGCATCAGTCATTTTTAGCAGTTAAAAGGAAGGCACTGAACAGCACAGCTGTGCTGTCATCCCATGCAGAATCCTCCTGCTCTCACAGATTAAGACACTTGATATCCATTGCAAGTAAACAAAATGAAATGCAGGGTTAATGCAGAGCTTTTATGTGCCAAAGAAACATTGGGAAAATATAAAAGAAGCTGGTTGGTACCTGATGTGATCTGGCTTTTTCCTGTCATGTGAAAAAATGGGGTAGGATTAAAACATAAGGGAAAGGAGGAAAAGGAATGAAATTGCAAAATAAGCAAAATAAGCAAAGAATTAGCATGATATCAAAATACAGAAGAACTAAAGAATCAGGCTTAAAGCACCCAACTTAAAAAATTCTCAGGATATATAACTAATTTCCTAAGAGTTTTGTTTTCCACACACACACATTTCATTCGCGCGCACACACATTATCAATAAAGGAGAAGTGGAATTTAAACAAATCTGTATTTCCAGAAACAAGAGTAATTTTCCATGTAAGGCTTCCCACTAACAAGAGGAATGGTTTGACTTCCTGAGCCGTTTTAGGAGCATCTTGTAAGTAAGGTCTGGGTGTGGACACATGACATTTCCTACATAGTAAAAGGATGTTGTTATGCAGCAGAAGTGCAACAGAGACCTGATGCATACATAACACATGGCCTGACTACATAGTACATAATTCATACCCGGGTTCAAGTCACTCCTTGAAAAACATGCGATGACTTTACTACGTGGGGTAGTGACTATGCAGAATCCATCACGTGTCCACTGCCTAATCAATGTCATCCTAGCATAGCTATTTGCTCAATGCAAACAAGCTCCCTCATTAACTAAGGCAGAGATGCTGTTACAGAGTCAAATCCAGAATAGGCTACTCCATAGTTATCACGTTGGTTGTCTGCACTCTTACTAAGACTTTCCATTATAAAAATATTCCATTTCAGCTCCTGTTACTGCTGAAGTCAATCAGCATCACATGTACACAACTCTCACATGTAGCATGCGTTCTACTAAAAATGCAGTATTTTAGCTCCTTGGAACAGCCTGAAAAAAATTATCAGAGGTACACCTCTAAAACACACATGTAAAAATATAAAACCTGACAAAACGTAAGTAAGGGAGAAATAAATGAGAGGCAAATAATAACGTAAAGTTAGAACGCAGTGATGTCACCCTGCAGTTTTCATGATTCATTTAGTAACCTGTTTGTGCAGTATTTATGAGTTATAAATAAAACAAGACAAGTACAATGAAGCACATTATTAATGTGGTTTCTCTGCATCTATTTTGTGCTGTCAGTCTAATATCTTCATCAGACTGCAATTACACTTCCCATATTCATACATTATATATCTGAACACAGTACATGTGCAGCTGGTGTTCACAGCCCTGAGACCAAGAGGCATGGAGGATCTCTCTCACAACACCATTTAACTGCCTTCCATCTGCCTTGTGTGTCCTGCCCAGACTCAAGACTTGATGAGAATCAAGGAAGAGGATTCAAGCAAAGAGGAAACAAAAGTTTTGGCCTCACGATTTGCCAGGCAGCTGCATTACCCACTATAAACACCTCTCAACAATGGCCTGATCCAAGGCCCAGTGCAGTCAACAAGAAACCTTCCTAGTGACATCAACAGGTTTTGAGTCAGGTCCCAAGCACCCAGCGAGGCATCCAAATGATCTCATGCTCTCTACTTATGACACAGAAGGCAAACAACGCTCCTTGCTTCACTGTTTCAACACAGCCTCCACTGGAGAAGAAAACCACGCATGCACTAGAGCAGTGGGGCCCAACCTTTTCAGCAAGTGTCACAAATTAGTGCATCCTCCCTCAGTGAAACTCTGATCCCCTCTACCTATTCTGCTGCTCTGCTTCCTGACCTAATCTGCAGATGTTATTTGTCCCCTCCCTGATCTGCCGTGTCTCACTCATGGTTTGCATGCCACAGGCTGGCCACCCCTGCTCTAGAGCACCAGTTTTTTCAAACTAATATGCTTCAACTTAACAGAGGTCTGAAGCATGGAGTTGCCAGCCATGTATTTACCACCCTTCTACTCCAGACTGTAATACGTCGCTCCGGGGAATCACACCAGCTTGGTGTCTGGTGGTGCCATTTACTACTCCCTAACACTAGATCAGGCCAGACCCAGCTCAGTGTTCAAGAGGAGTCCAGACAGGAAAAGCCAGTGTGTTACACTGGCAGGGATACTGTCACAGCACTGCTCTCATAAATGCAGGACCAACTGCACTAAATCAACAGAGACCTAACAGACAGTTATGCATAGTTAGACTTAAACAGTATTAAAAACTTACCTATAACAGAGGACTCACTAAGCCCTGACAATTACTTTTAGGCTGGAAACAGAGGTCCATGCCCCTTGATGTGCCACAAATACCAAAAACATGTGGCTTAGGTAGTATAAATCCGTGCCACTTTTTTGCAAGAGATTTTCTGCTTGCTTTGTGGCAGGACAGTGTGGGCCGCCCATGCTCTCCAGCCACCCCAAGCAGGTACGCCTGGAGTTTCAGGGATCTAAATCCTGCACACCCCAGGAATTCCCATTCCAAAGGCATACAGGCTCAGGCCCCTGAAGCCCTGGGAGCACCTGCCCAGGCTCTACCATTTACAGAGGCACGACCCAGAAGTCCCCTGGCAGGGGATTCCTCAGGGGTGCATATTGTGTTGCTATGCCCCACATCAGGGCATGCCTCTGCAAATGGGGAAAGTCCAGGTTTCTCCGCTTGCAGAAGCACCTGGTAAATCCGACTTGGGACATGTCTCTGCAGGCAGGCAAACTCAGTGCTCCCCCACTGGCAAAGCCATGCCCAAGTGCTGTCCCGCAAGATCGGGAAAAATGGATAATATCTCTTTTACCCAGTGAAGTGGATCTGTTGTGCTGGGACGTATCCTTACACAGTTAATCTGCTTCACTGCACAATGGATTTATAGCTTTAGATCAATATAATGACCAAAACACATTTCCCAGATTTCTGACTCCCTCTATAAAATGGGCCAAACGGTAATCAAGTTTGGCTCAGACATCCAGTAAACTGAAGCAATGACCAAAACATGGGATTTTTCACCCTTTATCACCTCTGGAAAGAAACACTTGGCATCAGGCTTGGGATAACTTATGCTGGGCCCTCACTGAGAATGGCTGGCCAGCAACCCTTTTTTGTTGTCTTCATGTCTTTAATTTTAAAAAAATGTTAGTTAGTGATCTGAAACTACTCTTCATTGCTAGGAAGTTCACTATTCCATAACTGAAGCTCACGATACCAAAGCATACAGGTTCCTGCATCACACTCAGATATACTTCTGGTGACAGAATGTGCGACAGCATGCAGACAGTTTAATACAGCACTCCCCAAAACTGGTCTACACATCACTGGTAGTCCACTTATCCCTGGATTGGATGAGGCACCTTGACAGTGTTGTCAATTAAAAGTTTAATCATAAAAGGCAATTGAGGGTTGACAGTGGCCCCTCTGAAGAGTATGGAAACCATTGGCTAATATAAACACTACTGCAAAGCTCCTGGCATGTGACATAGCAAAGGGCAGCATCAAACTGTCACACAACTGATTTCAAACTGGGCTACTGCATTCAGTCGTTTGGGACGTGTTGGCATTTCCACCATTGACTTCCAAACATGCAGGCCCCTGAAAGCATAATTAAAGAGTACCAAGTGCTGAGAACTGTAACTGTGAGCAACTAATGCACATACTGTGCAGTAACATACAAGTTTGAACCCCTTCCAGGATCGTCGCAGGCACCAAGAGAAAGTCTATGGGATTCAGTTTGCAGCAGGACTGCATGTGTATTTTACAGGAAGAAAAGGTTCCAACTCTTAGTCCCTCACTATATTTCTACCATTCACTGTACATTTTCCACAAGTTGCAAGTCTTTAAACCCTTTATTTCCTCAGTGTTTAAATTTATAAACAATGCACTTTATACAATCATAGACAACTAGGATTGGAAGGGAGCTCAGGACGTCACATCCAGTCCAAACCCCTGCTCAAAGTAGGACCAGCCCCAACTACATCATCCCAGCCAGGGCTTTGTCTAGCCAGGTCTTAAAAACCTTTGAGAATGGAAAGTCCACAACCGCTCTGGGTAACCTGTTCCAGTGCCTTACTACTCTCCTGGTGAGAAGGTTTTTCCTGATATCCAACCTCAAGTTCCCTTGCTGCAACCTGAGCCCATTGCTCCTTGTCCTGTCATCTGCCCCCACTGAGAACAGCCCAGCTCCATCCTCTTTGCAACCCCCCTGCAGGTAGCTGAAATCAGGAGCTACACTGCTTCAGAGTCTGATGGTGAAGGCCAGGGGTACAATATGGCAACTACTCCAGGTAAAGTGCTTGTGAACAAGTAGGGAAGAAAACAAGAAAAAATTTCTTCAGACTGAGGGCAGTTTCTGTGATTAACAGGAATCTGGGTTTTCCATTTGTGATTTATTTTTTTTTAAATCAGATAATTTGTAATTGTTTAGCAGAGAAAACCAGGATCCCTGGTGATCAACTTAACAAGCCAACCACTCTGTCAACTTATCAATTCCACAGAGTTGCCTTTTGGGATGAATTTGCAAAGTTAGAAGTCCAAGCTACACTGAAACCAATAACCAGCATGGTTACAAACCATAATTAACAGAGCATTTGAAGTATTTACCTGTTCCAAGTCTTGAAGGCATTGCTGGCTCGCTTAAAGAGATATCCCTCCATAACAATGCCATTGGCTGCATCTACATTGTATTCTAGCTTAGTGTCATCACTGGAGAAATCCTAGTGTTAAAAAAAAGATGCAAGTTTCAAATGCAGCTCAAACACTGACAACAATCATTTCAAATTTGTGCAGGGACCTCATAACAGCACCTTGCATGCAATACTTACTGATTCTTTTAGGACTATAAGGCCCATACATTACATTAAGAAAATGGATTTTCAGGAAAGGCCTTACTTAAGTCTCTTCTATTTCACAAAATTCAACAGCTGTAATTACATCATGTAATTAAACACAGAGAGATGGCATTTTACCAGTCAGAACTCCAGCCACTTGAGGAAAGAATCATAAATCACCATATTTACCCAAATCCAAGACAACTTCCAAGGTAAGGCGATCTCCCCAATAATTAGATTCTGTGCACTGACAATTATAAATCTGTTATAAACTTAACCCTAACCCAAGCTTGACTGCCAGCCCTTCTGACTTGCCACAAACTACCTGATCTTCATTTAGGAACTGACTCCCTGCAGACAGGACAGGTGTACACAGGCACTGGCTACCCTTCTGGAGAAAGAGGAATATGCAAGTGCCACCACCTCACTTGTGGTAGGGAACCTGCTGCTTCACCATGCCTGATATCTTGTACAGACACTAAATGAGGGATTCTCAGATCCACAGGGAGTGTTGTGGCAGTCAGAAGGAAAGAAAAGTTGTCCACTTTCTTCCATCCTGTGAGAGGAATGCTTGGAGCCAATACAGAGCTGAACTCCCTCCATCTCTGCCATCAAACACCAGCTGTGTCCAAAGTCAGAGCTGCAGTTAAACAATCAATCAATCACAGTGAAGTGTAGCCTCCATCCACCACCAGAAAAGACAGCCTCTTTAATGTCCTACTCCTAGTGCTGTTCCCATGCTGCATCTTGGTCTGAAGCCAGCTGCAAAGCACCCAGGATGGCACAAATATGATGTTGAAGCTGGGCTGTCACTTTTCTCAGTAATTTTGCCTAGGAATGGGAGGATGAAGACAGGCCAATAGAAAGCATCTCTGTTGGGGTTTTTAGGAAGGCTGGTATGGTCACTTGCACGAAGGAAGCACTGATGATTACTTAGTAGCATGCAGGTGGTGGTTTGCTGGTCCTAATCTTCCAGGAGCTACGTATACCCATTTCTTTGGCAAGCAGTTGAAATCTTGCCATGGGCTCCTGGATATTCCTTGTGCATGATGGGTTACCTTCTACCAGGGAGGTATTCACATGTATACACGGTGCGATTTCAGATGCACAGGGCTCAAGGGACAATACATTCAGTTGCTTAAGACTGCTGATCTTTTTTTTTTCTTTTTTTTATTTAAATTAGCTATGGGAAAAAAGCTGACTAGCAATATCTTTTTCTTCTTACCTGGGGCAGAATGCATTAGGCACTGAAAATAAGGGTTTGTAATCAAAATGACTTAAGTTCAGTCAGTCACTAGTGAAGGAAGGCAAGAGTGACAAACTTGCACAGATACTTCTCATGGAAGGTGAAGAATTCAGACCATGCTAGTTTTTAGTAGTTGTCATTTACAGTCATGTAACAGAGAGGGACTAGTCTTTAAACCTCTGATCTGCAGAAGCTTGTCTATCTATAGTTTCTGTACTATTTTAATTCTACCAGTTTGAAACCAAGCAGAGACAGGTAGGTAGCTGTGTTGGTCTAAAAGTTAGGCAGAAGGCCTACAGAAGCCCATGAATTTCTGAACAAGTTAGTCTCCAAGACACCATCCTGCCCTGCTGTCTTCCAAGATGAATCTAGTATAGGTAAAGCCAAACAACTCCTAATCTGCTGGACACAAGTTATTTCAGTATAAAAGTACAGGCTTCAGTATAAGTGTGCTTAGAGTACTATACCTTATTCTCAGGTATTTAGAGGAGAAAGTTATGGCAGCATGAGGTATCTTTATAACAGCATAACTGTACCCAGGCTAGGGTGCTGAACTGCTTTAGCTGTTTTACAGTTAAAATAATGAACTCCTAACAAAAACAGTTAAACAAATACAAAAACTGTGTGTGGAAGTATGTGATAAAAGATAGAAAAAACGAGTCGGACCACATGATTGCTGCTACTGATTAACATAGGCCTCCAAAGGGAATGCCATTCTGCCCTATGATTTCAAGAAACCCGAGATAATATAACAAAGGATCAATCATAAAGCAACAGGACAATTAGCACAGTTCATACAGGCCTTTTATGAATGGATACAAATATCAAGGCCATATAAGCTTGGACTTGGGTAGTAAACTATTCAGTAGTGGCACACACAATATTTCTCTCAGCTCTTCACAATTTAATAGGTTAAATACTATGCTTAAAATAGTCATCCAGGGCAATAGCTGTGAATATGACAGCAAGCACTTACAGTAAAAGTAAAAACATCTTCTCCAAACTTTAGCATTCATGTTTCATATGGGCTTATCAACAGACCTACAACAAAGGGTTTAGAACTCAACGCTTATAAGACCCCAAATTCAGCCATGTGGCATTCTTTTCTTTCTTCCCCAGCACTTGTAACCTTCATATTTTGCTGTCTGTTCTCCAACTCAGCAGATGAATATTGCTGAGATTTAATATAATATTGCACATTTCAAAAATACCATTTTACTATAAAGAATACTTACACTATATCTACCTAATCTATCTATCTATCAGGGTAAAAGACCACACACACACACACACACACAGATATTTTAGCAAGTAAGTGTTCGACAAAGAATTTTCATGGAATTTTTACCCTGCTATAGTCTTTCAGGCAGCTCTGACATTTGTTGAACTAGTATTTGTCTTCCAAAATTTAAGGAAAAACAAATACAGGTTTTATTTCCTTGCTCAAACTTACCAGCTCCCAAACATAATGAAACCTGCTAAACAGCTGCATTTTCCAGTCCTTAAGTAATCACCACAGCTTCTTGTCCGAGGAAAGAGTACACTTCCTTGAGACACTTTCTGCCCATCCAAGAGTGAGGTACATCAGTTTTCTCTGAGCTCACAGTGTTGTTTCAGAAACCGCAATTATCTTGTTCAGTGAAATGTGATCCACTAGGTTTAAGGTGTCTTTGAAGCATTGTGCAAATGTAGATCACTTAACGGCGTTCTCCTTACGTTGCTCCTAATTCAATTCAAATCAACTGAAGTAATGACTTCTTCCTCAAGCACGCACAATATTGTTGCTGATCTTATTAGCTGAACTGACTTGCAACCTTATACAGCAGGTTGAGAGAGAAGAGTATGCACAAGCAGAAGTGTAATACTTTCCTAACTACTCACAACACATCACAGACTTTACTGCAGGTCATTTACTTATGAGTCAAAGTTCAAACTTTAAGGGAAAGCCAAAAAAAGGGGGCTGGGAGTGGGAAATCAAAGGCTTCTATATGCTTTATCCATAGTACTTCATTGATGGAGGTGGAGGATCTAGAGGGGGTAGGCAAGGCAACAAGATAGCTCCAGAAAAGGCAACTGGCAAACAGAATATGGTCTTTAATGTTTCTTGTATTGCATAATAAAACAAAGAGGGAAAAAGTGGTCAAGTTATTGTAATTTATTTTTATCCAGGCAGATGGAAAAGTGTTTAATGAATCACAACAACTTGAGGAAAAAATACATCCAGCTTTTTCCAGAGTACTGCATAGGAGAATCACATGTTCATAAATCCAGTCACTTCATGTAATTAAGAATGTTATCCATCTTAAGCATGTGCAGTTTGGCAAAAGACTGAAAGTAATGTAACAGTCTTTATTTACTAATTAGTTTTTGTTTAAGAAGAAATTAGCTTTCGACTAATCAGAACAGACAAAGCTTTGGACTGGCACTTGGAAAGGTCCGCTCGAGTGCCGTTACATTACGTGTCTTGCCTGTGGGAGAAGGCAGTGCGGGGCAGAGGGACTGAGAGGGCAGAAGCCTCAGGGACAGCATGGAAGAAGGTAGGATGGTGGCATGAGAGAAGGAGAGGAATGAACAGCTGGGTGAAGAGACGCAACAGAAGACAAGATCTATACTTTAAGCCAGAAGGCTATTTTTGCCACACAAACCCAGGAACATGGTGTACAGGCAAGACGGAGGATCTGAAAAAGGGAGTTACGTGACCCAAATGAGAAATGAAAGGGGAGATTTTGGCAGTGGCAGCTCAAAATGAGGGTCTAGCGCCAGGTCACCTTCTTCAAGCTCAGCTGGGACCATCTACACTGACACTGATAACTAACAAGGAGGACAAGAGATGCCTAATAGGAACACAGGAGTGAGAAGGGCCTCTGGGGCCATCGGTTCCACTCCCTCGCATAAAGAGGAACAAAACCACAGTGCTCAACAGAGCAAAACCAACACCTGGAGTTACAGCCAGGAGTCCGTGCAGGCCAGGTGACATTATCAAGTAATTAAATAATTCATCTTCCCTTTCAGCTGACATCCCTGATTCAGGGTGCATTGATCACCACCTTCCATCTTTTGTGGTCATGGCAAAGCTGTGACACATCCACTCTTCTTTTAATACTACACCATCCTGCAACACTTCCAGAGCTGGCTTCTTCTCAGTCTCCCTGGTTTTCTTTCTGCTCCCAACTGCCAGTCTAAGCACTGAACCGAGCTGTTTGGTAACGGTCACACAGTGCATCCACAGACAGAATTTTCTCTTTTCCAAGTGTCCCAAGTAGTTGTGCTGTCTGCATTCATCTCTCTCAGCTTCTCTGCTGTGGTACCAAATATCCCCAGTAGTATCCAACACGAGGTCTGCCAGGCATGCTTGAGCAACCCCCACAGCAGCAAGATACTGAGCACCACTGTCCCTCGGCTTTACCCACGGCAGATTAGGTTGTGCGATGGAGTCGACTGCCTACATAAGAACTGTCATGTACTGGGTCAGACCACAGGTCCATGCTGCCCAGGTTCCTGTCGCACAGCGGCAGAGAGTGGATGCTGAGAGGAAGAGTGAACTGGTTCTCCCCAGGGCTGTTTCCACTGTTTCTCTCTCTCCCTTGCCGCCTCCAGCACTGAAAGTCTAGGAAGTTCTGATTCAGAGGCTGTATCCCTAGCTCCCATGCTCAAGAGCTGCTGATGTCCCTTTCCTCCAATAATTTGTCCAACCCCTTTTTGAATCTGACTAAAAACTGTCAGCTTCCACTGCATCTGGTTGCAAGGAGTTCCACACTTTAATGAAATGACACTGTGTGAAAAAGAACTTCCTCTTACTAGTTTTAAACTTACTACCTACGAGTTTCATTTTGTGACCCCTAGTTCTTATATTGTGAGAGACTGTAAACAGTAAATCCCTATTGACTTTTTCTTCACCATTTAGTATTTTGTAAACTCTTCTCATATCTCCCCCTGCGCATCCCTTTTCTAAACTGAATAGGCCTGGCCTCTTTGGTGTCTCCTCATATGGAAGCCCCTCCATGCCACTCATCATCCTTACTGCCCTTCTCTGGACCTTGTCTAGTTCTTCTATGTCCTTTCTGAGGCGTGGGGACCAGAACTGGGCATAGTCCTCAAGGTGCAGACACTGCAGATTTATAAAGGGGCACCAAGATACTTCTGTTTTGTTTACAATTCCTTTCTTAATAATCCCTAACACGTTGTTTGCTTTTTTGGCAGCTGCTGAGTAGTTTTAGTAGTAGGTCAGACAAGGATTTGTATGGGATGGTTTGGATAAGGGTGATCCTGCCAACTTTGTCCTTCACTGAATTTACTTACTGTCAGTGTCTTAGTTTTTTTAACATTTATTAATAAATGTTGAACTAATTAGATGACTTAAGGAACGAAATAAATTTTCACACAATTTGTGGACAATTTTAAAATGGCTGTGCAAAATATGTGAAAAGCAGTAAGTGTTTTTTTTATTCCAATTGATCAGGTTTCCATTACTTCTGAATTTCTCTCTCAGTAATGACAGATTTTATTAGAAATCATTTACCTGTAATGCAGCCTTTTGCAGCATTCAAGGAAAAACAAAGCAATCAGGTCAGCAGGCTACAGCAATTGCTATAATTCCTGGTAATGGGTCACATAACTTGTGCCTTCCATAATCAATTAAAGATATGTAATCTTAGGGCAGTATCAATCCCGGGCATGCTTTGCTATTCTCCAACGGCCTGTTAGTATCCAAGTACTAACCTATCCCAGAATAGGATTTTTATCCTACTCCCAGCATGTTTTTTGTCAATAAATGCCCTTTTTTGAGTCACTTACCTCATGACTGTTCCAATCTATGACACCTTCTCAAATCCTATTCAAAAGCCGATTTGTGAGAGAATAAGAAGTATTCTGGGATCTTTAAACCACAGTCCAATTACAGTTCTTCCATAGCTACATTCATTAGTTCATAACCAGAGATTCCACTAGCAAACGTTTACCCTCTATTACAACTGTACAATCAATGTTGACAAAGAGCATCAGTACTATCCAAACCCCTGAAACATCTGTAATTTTCCTAGCATGCTAAAAAGCAAAAGTGAGCATAGTGATGAATTTGCCAATGAAACCATGCACAGTTACTGGGTAGTTTTCAAATTCTTGTATATTTCAAACAAATAAAATCCCACTTTCATAGTAGGCTCTCTCTGTTTATCTGCAAAGGTAGCTACAGCTCTTAACCCCATAATACTGTACTGATACATTTGGGCCAAGTTCAGAAACTAAGTAAAACATGCATTTAGAAGGCCATATGGGATACCCGTTCTATAAATAAATATTTGACTACAATAGTTATAGAAAGCAAGAGGATAACTATGACTTGATGACTCCAAAATGTCTGGTGCCTAATAAATGAGCTGTCTCAGCATCCAAATGCTTTAATTCACTAGAAGAGTGAAATATAATTATGGACTTGTCTGGTAATACTATCTCAACATCTGCAAACCAACGCCCCACTTACTGATCCGTAATTCTGTGTCACTGCACTCTAAGGACACTGCTTCTAGCTGTTGTATTGCAGTGCTGCTCTGCTGCAGAGGCACACCAAACGAATAGATCAACGAGTGGTGCAGCCCCTCTCCCTCTCTTTTACAGTCCTTCAAGTACCTTTTGCTGAATAGTGGAGTGTTTTTGTTCCATATCTCTCTTCTCCTTTGCAGCATCTACAGCCAAGCGATCCAGCTGTAAAAAGAAAGAGAAATGTGGCTCTTTAGACTTTGTAATACTAATAGAAAAAATACATTACGTCTAGACACTGCATGATTTTTGTTTTATTTACATAGCAAAATCACTTCCCTTATCACAAAGCTTTACCTTTACTAACAAATATATCCTGTCAAAAGCATCGCACTGCCATCCTAAATTAACCAGACAAGTCTTCCTAATACAAAACCTCTGTGAAAGGTGAACGTTTCCTCTAGGCTTTAAGAAAAATATTTCAAAAAATAGTATTATGGTGCCAGGACTGTGCGAATGGTACACCGCACCAATGACATGTTCAGTTTCTGAAGAAAGGAATGACTCATGCTTTAGCTGCTCTTGCTGGCTGGCCCATGCAGCACTACTGGCATAAGCAAAGAAAGCCAGAACAAGCGAATGCTGGCAATTTTTCCTCCACAGGGAAGGTGTGGGCCCAGCTAAGCTTTTATCCTAACAGCTATCACAGGCTCACTGACAGCATTTGAAACAAGGTTCACAGCTCTTCAGGCTCTTTCAGGCACTGTGTAACAGCACATTGAATGTTAGAGACAGTGCCACAGCCTAGAGGAGTTGTTTTTTATGCTGAGTCTGTAAAAGCATAACTATTTCAAACTTGCATTGGTCAGACTGTCATAAGAAGATACCAGCAGGATTAAAGGATATTGTAAAATTATAACTGATAAGTACAAGCATTTTACCCAGACTTACTTGAAGACATGTCTGCGAAAAAGCAACTTATTAAAAAGTGTTGTGAGATGGGGACGTCAGAGGATAGGAAGTAGCCAACAGATGCCTAGGCAGGATAGTCTGCTAGACAACATTCCAGATGCTGTTGAAAAATGAAGTCTCTCAGCAGTCTACGCAAATGAAGATGGTCATCTGGGCCTGTTCCCCCACCTGAACTATGAGCCTTCCCCACTTGGACCACCAGTAAGATGCAAAGGACTCAGAGATGGCAGTGCAGAGGGGTTTGACCTGCTACTCCATATTGGTGATGCAGGCCTTGCCTTGCCCCAGCAAGGGTTAACAAGGCTGCCTGATGCAAGGCAGGGCTGTGGCTCTCCAGTGGAAGCTACAGACGGGTAAGGGCAGTGGTGCTCAACCTTTTGCTCCAACAGGCTGAATAGCCTCCATGGGCCAGATCTGGTTGGTAGACCCAACCCAGAGCCCAGGGCAGGCACAGTGGGGCCCCGTCCAGCTCTACAGAGGGAGAAGAGCAGCCTAGGCCCAATCCAGATACAAGGCTCCATAGGCCATGTTTGGTCCACAGGCTGGAGGTTGAGCACCCCTGGTAAAAGGCATGATATGACTGGCAGAATCCCTCCCTACACACTGATTTGATCCAATTACCATGGGTGAAAACCTCAGCTCCACTGTTACTTTCCATCACTCTGGAAATGCAAAGGCAGCAGAGAGTGGACGCAACTCCCCACTTGAGATTTCCCCAGGGCAGGAGAGTCTCGTGCCTGAATGGAAGCACTACAGCTACCTCCTCCATCACCCCGGGTGGCCCAGAGATTAAGTCACTGGCTGCTGCCTTGCTGTAGGCCTTCGCCACCTTGCGCTGGATGGTGAATCCCAGCAGGCAATGATCGCTGTTGTCCAGGTGGTCGAGCACCCACAGCCCCCTCACCAGGTTGTCCCTGTGGCCATCACCAGGTCCAACAAGGCGTCTCCCCTGGTGGGGCTGTGCACCTCCTGGGTTAGATGGAGGTCCTGCGTTTGGGCTAGGAACCTACGTGATCGGTCAGACCTGACTGACTGCTCTTCCCAGCAGATGTCTGGAAAGTTCAGGTCCCCCATGATGACCATGTCCTTTGACCTAACTACCTCCATGAGCCGACTTAAGAATTCCTGGTCTAGCTCTTCCCCTTGGTTGGGAGGTCTGTAGTAGACCCCCACCGTTAAGTCTCTTTCCCCTCGACTGCCTTGTATTCTAACCCAGAGCACTTCAGAGTGCCTCTCCTCTGACTCTGTGCTAATTGATGAGGATGTGTATTCCTCCTTAATGTACAGCGCCACACCCACACCTTTCCTTCCTATCCTGTCCCTCCTGTACAGCCTATAGCCCTCGATATTCACCGCCCAGTCATGTGTTGGGTCCCACCATGCTTCAGTGAGCCCTACTATGTCTGGGTTGGTGTCAGCTAGCAGGAGGGAAAGTTCCTTCTGCTTGTTTCCCACTCAAGGCAGTGGCAAGCCGTGAAATGACTTGAACAGGTGATGACTAATAGCACGACTGAACCACCACAAACCATGTCCCAGACCTTGTGCCACTACTGTACAGTCTTCAAATGACACAGGATATTCTGTTTCATAATGTTCTGTTTATATTTGATTATTTTACTGTTAAAGGGAACTAAACGTGCTTGCCTCGTTTACTAAGTTTTCAAAACAGTCACATTCCAATGTTTGTTTTAAATTTTAAGACGACATGCAGCTAGAAAATCTAATATTGACAGAAACACCACATCAGTACTAGTCATTACTAGCATTTTGCTGCAATTTTGTAAATTCATAGAGTGATATTGTTCTGGGACAGGATAACTCGAAGGTGAAACAGGTCAGCCTCATTTCACTGTGCTAGCTAGGTGACACATAAGAAACACACTACCAGAGTGACATCATGAAAAATATTTAATATGTCTATCAATTTTATCAAAGGGGCTGCCAAAACCCTATACTTAAAGTCAAACACTCAAAAGCGCTCTATAAAATAAAAATTTTTATTGGCTTTCAAATTTCCCATTCCTGCTATCAACTGAAAGGTGATGCTATTGTTGAAAGCATAAGGAAAATCCATTCAGACAGCAAGTTCCTGACATTTACATGTTTCCCACTGAAAAGCCTGCCATTTTTATCCTGCAGATAATTAGAAGTTAGCTAACCTTGAAAATCAACCTATAAATAGTATCCACTTTGCATCAAATTGGTGGCAAGCAATTGAAAATTCACTGATAAGCATGATTAGTAGGTATCTGCTAATGTCTTCCAGAGAGCTAATGAAACCTCTGTTCATTTAGGAATGCCAATGCATTCTCTCTGACCTTTCAAAGGGGCTTCTACTAATGCAAACTGAAAAATGGCTATTTTAAATATCTCACTGAAACTCAACAAGCTTATTCCTACAAAGAAAAAATATTCATTTCTTTAACACTTGAAACAGAATAAGATAACAGATGGAGGGAAACTGCAGCACTTCTACATTCTTTCCTCGGGCTTTGCTGCAACTATGATCTATACTAGACAAGCGATAAAATAGCTGTTTCCCCCAGCTGCCAACATGCAGACATTGTAACACGGTACTGTAACAAGATGTGAAGCTGCCCTGTTAACAACCTTACAGCAGGCATCATTAACCAAATATCAGCAGCAAAAGTGGCAACTTGACCATCCTCATTAACCTAATTGAATTGGAAGCTTCAAACCTAACTAGGACAATTTAAAACTGCAATTAAAAGGTAGCAAATTTCTTCCCCTTCCTTCCCCCTGCCGCCACTCCTCCTGTGAAGAAACAGGAAAAAAATCACATGAATAAAACCTGTGATAGAACAACATGAAGGTCCCAGAAATAATATAGAAAAGCATGAAAGCAAAATTTAAAAGGGATCCTCTCAACTGAAAAAAAGATCACACACTGGTCTGAACCTTGTATCCACAATTGTTACCTGCCACTCCTATGGTAGTTTTATAAAGCAGGAGAAATCAGGCAAAAAAAAAATCTACTTGTTCACATCTTATAGCATCCCTCTATTTTTTCCCTTTCACTTTAATTTTGGCATCAGTGCAGTTGTTCTGCTACAAAGCATCAAAGGCCCCAAACTGACATAAAATATAAGTCATTGCATCATAGGATAGTAGGGCTGGAAGGGACCTCACAAGGCCATGTAGTCCAGGTCCTTGCTCAAGGCAGGATCAGCCCCAACTAAACCGGTCCAGCCAAGTATCCAACCATCCTGTCTAGAAAATGTCCAGGGATGGAGATTCCACAGCTTCTCTAGGCAGCCTTTTCCAGTGTTTGACCACCCTCGCAATCAGAAAGTTTCTTCTCATCTCCAACCTAATTTCCTCTCTTGTAGCTGGAGTCTACTGATCCTAGTCCTGTTCCCTATGGAAAGGCCCATCTTCATCCTCTCTGTATTTGCCCTTCAGGTATCCAATGACTTATCAAACTCTTCTCAGTCGTCTCTTCTCAAGAGTACGTAACCCTAGTTCTTTCAGCCTTTCTTAATAAGTCGGCGTCCCAGTTGCTCTCTGTTGAAGTCTTTACAAGCTGTCCATACCTTTCTAGAAGTGCAGGGCCCAAACCTGGACACAGTACTCCAGGCAAGGCCTCACCAGTGATGATAGAGCAAAAGAAACACCAACACAGCTCTCTGGTGCCAACACCAAGTTAAACCACACTGCCACAAGTCACTTTCTGCAACAGGACAGCATGTCTACACCAACAGATCACATGGCTTGGGTAAACACCACATTGCAGGCGAGCCTCCATGTCGTGTACCCTGTGCTCTTCAAAGTCTTATGTATGCCGCTTTGCCTTGTCCCTCTGCAGAGTGAATTGTACTCAATGCTCCTGTCTGAATGAGGCCCTCATTTCAGAAACATTTACAAATTAAAATGGAAAATAAAAGTAGTGAAATTGTGACACCAATTGCAAAAAAATGGAGGGGTATTTGATACCTGAAGCTAGTTTTTCCAATATTTATTTAAATTTAAAAGGTTCCAAATGATCTGTTTATGTTTCTAACTGCACTGTTATGCCTGACCCACTACTACAGGTCCACCATGCAGAGGTCCACAGCTAAAGCGAGCAGTCATCTATACTGAACAAAACAACACCAGTCATTTGCCAGCCCTACAGATTTCAATGACAAGGAATCAGTGTATACCAAGGGTGCTTAACCCCCAGCCCCTACGCTAGATCTGGCTCAGGTGTGTCCACCCAGGACACTGGATCTGGCCCAGGGACTAAGCTGGTACCCCTTATCCAGCACATGGAACAAGAAGGTTGGACATCACTGGTTTCTACTGATAAAATAGTATGCCAGTTATTTGGGGCAGACTCAGCTTTTCACCCCTCATAACATGCCAATTACCTTACAAAGACATGCTAGCAAACATCTTGGTACATCCATATTGAATCAAGTGTTTGTACCCCATTAAGGAACTGTTACAGTGACTGCCTATTTTCCCTCGTATTATTCCCAAACATACATTAAAATGTACTTTACTGCAGGATTGTACTTTGTTGCGTTACCTGGGCTCCAAGATCTTTCATGTAGGGCCCCAGTTCACTGAAGAGATCATAGCCTTGGTGGAAGAAAGTCAGATGGGCATACATGAAGGACAACATCTAAAGCAAAGAGAAAGGATATGTTAAAAAGCAACTTTAAATAGATGGCTGTCAGCTTTCACATAAGTAACTCCTACTTACAGATTCATAGATGTTAGGGTCACAGAATCATAGAATCAATAAGTCGGAAGGGACCTAGACAAATCATCTAGTCCGACCCCCTGCCATG
>NW_017728995.1:36410930-36425153 GCF_001723915.1 Gavialis gangeticus
GACCCCAGCCAGATGCCTATCTAACCTCCTCTTGAAGACCCCCAGGGCAGGGGAGAGCACCACCTCCCTTGGGAGCCCATTCCAGATTTTGGCCACTCTGTGAAGAAGTTCTTCCTAATGTCCAGTCTAAATCTGCTCTCTGCTAGCTTATGGCCATTATTTCTTGTAACCGTCAGGGACACATTGGTGAGTAAAGCCTCACCAATTTCCTTCTGCGCCCCCATGATGAATTTATAGGCAGCCACAAGGTCGCCTCTCAACCTTCTCCTATGGTTGGGGTTCTTTGCAATGGGATTATTCCCATAGTTTTCACTCATTTTGACTATAGAAATATAAGAGCTGAACTGTGTCTTGCAAAAGAGCTTAGGGAAACCATGGGGCTTAACTGACCAGCCTTACACTTGTATCAATGAATATGCATATACAGTGAGTTTGAATCAAATGTATAAGGGTGCTAGCTTCCACGCACTCTGTGGTCAGTTGGCACTCAGGGAGGTCAGGAAGGGGATGACAGGGAACAGATCTGGATATGCCCTGTTCATATGCCCTCCATCTTAAAGCATCTACTACTCCCACTGTTGGAAATAGGGTAATGGTCTAGGTAGACCATTGGTCTGACCCTATATGGTGCTTCTTACGTTCTTATGTGTTGGCATAAAAAAATGATAATACAAAATTCAAAGAAGCAAAGTCAGGCCTGCACCCTCAAGTTTTTAAAAAATGGGTTAATAAAGTTATCCAACAGATCAAAGTCAACCTGACTGGAGGAAGTAGTGACTTCTTCATTCAGGTTGCTTAAAATAATTTTGTTAACAACTACATACCTCAGACACTTAAAACAAATGGATAGTACAGAACGTGTCTGTCAAGCATTCATCAACATAACTCTGGGCCACAACTAAAAAGTTCACGTTCCCTTTCCTTTGGGCCTCCAAAGATGACCTCTTTCCAAAAACAGGGAAAACTTGCATCAAAAAACAAACAAACAAACAAATCACACATTTTTTACACATCATTAGGAGGGGAAATAGAATAGGGAAGCTATTCAAAGTGGCATAAATAAAACATGTTGTGATACGGACCAAAACCTTCACAGTTTAAAGGAAGTACAGTTAAGGAAACTGGAAGTTGGCCCTTTAGTTCTCTGAAGGAAACAAGCTATTTCAGGTGGCATATGGGGAGGAAAGGGAACAAGATAGGGAAGAAATGAAGGATATTGTTTGTGGTTATACATTTTCTGGCACAGCAAACATAGAGGAGGTGTAAAGCAAAAAAGTGTACCAGATTTGCGGACTCTGTTTTATTCAAGTAAAAACACGGCTTTTCAGGATGCAAGAGGCTCAACCTTAGAAACAGTTGGGAGAAATATTCTTTCTAAAGGCAGTGGTTCTCAACCTCCTTACGCTCAAGACACCCCTCAGAAAATGCCAGCGCTTGGGTTTTTTTTACTTGTTTTTTTGACTACATAAAAATACTAAAACAATTCTTCTGTTGCAAAGAATTAAGACAGACCACAACAGGTCAGAAATGTTTTTAACACTCTGGATTCCTATTTGAAATCTCTGGGTTTGTCTTGTGGATCATGTCTGCACACATCAGTGCTAACATTGAGCAGTATCCCTCAGCACCCCTGGAAAGATCTCAAGGCACCCTAGGGTGCTGCAGCATCCTGGTTGATAAATCTTTGCTGTAAGTGAATGTAGTACTCATAAAGACTGAAACATATGGAAACCAAAGTTTTCAAATTTAGCCATAAAACATGCGCAGCACAGGCAATGAAAAGCAAAGCAATGTGCCCCAATCCCCCAACAAGGGAATCACCATTACAGAGAGGAATCCATGTCTTCATTCTGGCCTGTACTTCTACCACTGCCAAAGATGACAGTTGCACTGGTAGCTGCGTGACATGTGAATGGACAAATTAATTTTACAATTGTCACTGATCAGAGGGCAATAATTTTATTTTAATATTTCAGGTTTACTCAGACATGTTTTGCATATGAATATTAAAATACCTTACCGATTTTAAGATCTCTGATCTTCTTTTAGATTGAAGAACATTCATCTAGAAAAAAAGCATTTTGTTTCATTCCTTTCCAAATTTCTCACAAAAACAAATTGTAATAACCCAAGTAACTGCCTACTGTTAGTCAAGTAAATTTAAAACATGGGAAGAACTGAATTTAACATCTGACTCCTCAGAGCATTTTACTACAAAAGAAAAGATATGAACTACTACACTTACTTTCATTATTGTATCAAAGCAGCTGATTAGCTCAGCTGTTTAGAGCATTGTGCTAATAATGTCAAGGTTGCAGATTTGCTCTCCATATGAGACACAGGACCTTTTCTGCCTCAGGCGGGGGTTGGAGTAGATGACCTCTTGAGGTCCCTTCCAGCCCTGCTTCTCTATGATTTCTAAATGTAAACACTTAAGGAAAAAAACTTGCAATTCCAGTATAATAGTATTTTTGAGCATCTTTTATTAGCACAAAAATATTAAAAGAACTCTCATGTGTTTTGTTTTTAAAATCTAGTCACATAATGCCAACACAGGTCAGATAGTACAGACAGCAAATACAACTGGGTTCTGACCTCCAAGAGCTCAGTCAAAATGTACCCACATTACATTTCTTAGTCTAACGGTATTTTGCATACATTTCATCTTTTAACTTAACTGAAGTCACTTGTGACTAGTATTTACAGAATGTCCAAGACAGCATTACTTGTGTCTTCCCTTCCATGTATAATCGCTGATATTTACATTACTGTATTCTTTCTGCCCTCTGGTCACTAGTTTAATGCTATTTTACAAAATCAGAGATTTGATCCAAAAAAGCCTCACTTAAATGAGACATGTATCATCTTGGAATTCATTTCCTCTGCTTATCTGTTCAAAGATGGCTAGCAAGTGAAATACCTTTACTGAAGCTGTAAGCAAGAACAGATGGTACTTCTAAAACAAAATATTCAACGCTTTGGAAAGCTGTCTGAAACAAACGTGCACTTTAAAAAAAAGTTGTATTGAACAAAACCTTAGCTTTCTGGATTTAATAAAAAGAAGTCAAAAATACTAAATATAAATTCATTACTATGGCCACAAAACTGCAGCAGTGAGTCATATTTCCCCACCACAGAAAAAGCTCCGTGCCAAGAAGCCTATCTCTAACTGGAATCATGCGCACAGCGCACTACATGTCTCGAATAGAAGCTTGTTACTTATTCTTTTAGCTTATGGGGTTAGAGAAAAATTCACCCGCACACCACATGCAACAACTTCTGCCCCACTTGTGCCTGTTTTTGAAAACTCTCCTCCACTCTAATGCCAAGAAAAATTCAGCAGTGATTAGGAACAGAGCTTCATAAAGACAGAAGAGGACTTGCTGGGTCATCACTCACAGCTCCATGCTATCACAGGAACTGTCATGTAATCCCGCTAGGTAGCTGGTGTGCTGTGAAAATGGCTCACTGTTAGGCATCTGTCAGTTTTTTCAATCTGCTATTTCCATCTTGGACTTAAACTATAAGCTCTTCAGGGTAGAGACACAACTAGGAGTAGTGCAAAGCCCTGCACTTGGGACAGAATAACCACATGCACAAATACAGACTGGGGAATGACTGGCAATGCTGCAGGGAAGGACCTGGCATGACAGCGAACCATAAATTGAATGAGCCAACAGCATGCTCTTGTTGCAAAAGCCAACAGCAGCCTAGGCTGTATTAACAAGAGTGTCACTTGCAAGCCAAAGGAAGCAGTTATTCTGCTCTATGTTCAGCATTGCTGAGGCCTCATCTGATGCTCAGTTTTGGGTCCCCAACACTTCCAGAAAGGTATGGACAGTTTGGAAAGAGTCCAGCATGGGGCAACAAAAATTATTAGAGGCTGAGGAGTCAAGATGGATGGGGAAGAGCTGAAAGAACTAGGGTTATTTAGTCTGGAGAAGAGAAGACTGAGGGAAGATCTGGTAACAGTCTTCAAACACCTGATTATAAAGAGGATAGAGATGGGCTTTTCTCTGTAGCCGTAGGGGAGAGAAGCAGGGAAAATTGATGGTAGAGATGAGGAGGAACTTTCTGACTATAAGAGTGGTCAGGAACTGGAACAGGCACCAAGGGAAGCTGTGGGATCTCCATCCTTGGAAATTTTCAAGAGCAGGTTACATAGACACTTGGCTGGGATGGTTTAGTCAGAAATGATCCTGCTTTGAGCAGGAGCTGAACTAAATGAGCTTCCGAGGTCCCTTCCAGCCCTGTTATCCTATGACATGTTCGTACACTGTAGCACACTAGGACCTTGCACAAGCTCCTCAGAACATAGAAGTCTGCTCCACTCTTGAGCTTGGGCTGTACACAATAACCCATTTCACTTTTAAGGCCAAGAGTTTCACATGCAATTTGTGCTGCTGACTATAGTGTCTGCACACGTGCATACATGAATTAATACAAAATACTGTCAAGTTTTTGATTTTTTGCTAGTTGTATTTAAAACTTACATAACACTGTACATGCAACTAAGATAATTGTTTAGCAAATTTACCTTCTAAAACACAAGCCACTGATCTTTTATCACATCCACAGATTAAAATTTCAGTCAGCATTTTAAAGGATGGTTCTGGGTTTGCATTTATAAGAATGTTGCACCAACTCATCTAGGGAAGATGGACCCATAATGGCAACCAAAATGCCAGATTTGAATTAGTCAGGTAATTTGTAACCAACATTTTTACTCAAAACCTTAACTTCCAAACATTTACACTGACTTACAGCAAAATCAAACATACAGATCCCATTTTAACAGGTATAAAACCAGCTCTTAACACTCATTTGTTTTTAAAAGTATTTAAATAAAAATGAACATTCAGTGTCACTGTAACAAGAGCTTAACATATAGTAAAACTGACCAGTAGAAGTACATAGGGTAACACATACCTATTTAAAAGGTAATTTGAAAAAGAAAAATCAGTACACAAAATTCATTTGTGGACACAAATAATGTATTACTTACATGCTGCCAATGCATACAGGCATTGAGAACATTATTGCAGGAATTTCCAAAAAGCAGCACAGCTCAGTAACTAGACACCACTTAATGGTAGCCTTACGCCAATTGTTACACTAACCTGAAGCACATAATCCAGAGCTATGTGCCGAAAGCACTTCCGTGTTGCAGTCAGAATATTAGTTGCCTCTTCTACTTCATGTTGCTTGTTTCTCTGAACTTGGGCATTTTTTACTAATGCGTTCTCTTTTTCTTCACTGACTTTTTCAAATTGCTTCTTTGCATCCTTAAATTTTCTAATATCTCTAAAGAAAAGGAAAGATGGCTTGAAATGCCCCTGAAAGCATATTTTGCTCATCATGGAATGACTGCTTAAACATTACAGTAAATGGAAACCCCTTTCTACACTGCTCTCTATTCAAGTATCCAATCTGGCCTTTTTTGGTTTTACTTTACACATTAAATATTTGGATCAGACGTGCAGCATAAGTACAATGAAGTGAGGCCTTCCTGGCTCCATGCTCTGTCTCCCTTCCACTCTTTTCTCAGTGAAATTTAAAAAACAGTTCACCTACTGGGGACCGAGAAAAGCCCTAGCAGTGCTTTACACACACTTCCAGCGCCACTTCTAATCCCTGGAGCATATATAAAAAGCCAAGGTTCTGGGAATGCGAGGCAGCCAGTTTAATAGAAAACCAAATAAGAAACACATGGCTGTTAAGTATCTTGGCAGGAGTCTTCACTGTAACTCCACAGAACCTACTGAATCGCACCGCAGCGAGGCCTCCAAGAGGCCCACATCATCTAGCCCATGCCAGGGAGGATGAGTCACGACTTTAAAAAAAAAAACAAACTCACTCACATTAACATTTTAAACGTTTTTCTACATCTCCAATTCTATTGGAACGTAAAACTGTAAGAAATATAAAGTAGTCACTTCATACTTATTTCTTTAATTAGTTCCTCATGTTTAGTAAAATTTCCAATCAGGCTATGCTCCTCGCTCTGGGCGTGCAGGCCAACATCAATGGGACCCATGTACCTACACTCTTGAGGCACTTCTGAAAAATACTAACTTTAGGTGCCTGCCCAAACATGAGCTGAGGATCCTAACTTGGGGATATAACTCTGGAAAATCTCCGGCTACATGAATGGAAAAGCTGACACACAGTTCTGTTGAAAAATAATTATTTTCATCAGTAAATCTGAAGCAACAGTGCTTTAAAGTGACAGCACATTTATGAAACTAAGGCCCTGATCGTGCAAAGTCAGAGGAACTACTCCCAGGATGCAGCGTTAAGTGAGTGCTTAAACCAGCAATTCTCAACCAGGGTGCAACAAGGCACTTTGAAGGGTGCTGCGATGTCCAGCCCATGAGAGGAGGCAAGTGCTGGCTCCCTCAGATGCTGGGCACCCTGTGCATGCCTGCGTCCTGGCAGCAAACCCCAGCTCTGGGAGCACAGGAGGAGCACAGACACTTTACAGAAAGCTGCATCTATAATTTACCTCATCATAGACATTTCTTAGGAAGCAACAGCATAAAGTTGCATTGTGTCCTAATAAAGACAACACCTGATTTGAAACCTATTACTTACCTTGTTTTAATATAGAAATGTCTCCACCCTAATCCAACTACATACCAGCTTGTTTAGGCATGTTAGGCGGAACTGTTTATGGGAAGAATAGTTGACAGTTCCCAGGAAGAATAGTTTCCCCGGCCTCATCAGAAGTTGATTTCTTATTTGGCCTTACAAAGGATTTTCCCCCTCTGTCGTTTAAACTGAATTGCTAAACAGTGAAAATAAACTTACTCTTTAACAAATGTCTGAAGTTGTGCTTTAATTGATCTTTGGGTTTGATCAAACAGAGTCTGAAAGAAAAAGAAAAGCCATTAAAAAGGTAGCTCAAAGTATTTTGGGTTGTAGGAGTCTTTCCATTTCAGACCAAATATGTTTAACAGGAAGTAAAACCTAACAGTTCTTCCTCATAGGTCTTCATATGCCATTTCTCTGAAGGCTCTTGGGCCTACTACAGCAGATTCTGCTTTAAAACTGCATTCCTCACACTTCAACTGTTATTTAAAATGACAGTCGCTCTCAAAATTAAAAACACCTTACCTGAAAAAACTTAGTAGACCATCACTGTTCAGCAAGATAGTAGGACAGTTCCAGGTACTCCAGTAGCGAAAACTGGCTGATCACAATGATGTGTACAGCTTTCCCTCGCTTTATGTGAGTTCTGCATGTGTGAATTTGCTTTTATGCGATGACCCTTTTCATACCACAATTTCGTTATATGCGAGGTAAATTCACTCTTATGCGACCAGCGTGGTGGAAGCCTGCAGTCAGCTGCTTTGTGCAGTGCCTTGTGGGAGTGACATGCACCAAAATATAGGCTCCTGTGTGGATCTGTGCTCCTCGATCATTGTCCAAGACATGCTTCTGCAGCTGCCATCCCCATTACGGTAACATTCACCACAACCACATGCTTGTGTGTACTGTCTGCTGTTGGTGAGTACCAAACTGTCTAGTAAAAGTGGTAGGAATGGGTCTAGGGGGTCAGAACAGTCATGGTCTCGGAGCCATATCCCTATTTGTTACATCGAAAATGGGTTCCCTTTATGCGCATTCGAGTTATGTGCTGTTTTCCAGGAACACGTGTACAGGATAAAGCGAGGGAAGCCTGTATACACAAAATTTAGAAGCACGAGGCTGGGAAAAGCCTGGTATAGGACCAAAACAAATACATTTTTAATGTAAGGTGGCAAAAGTCAACAGGCATATAAAACTCTTACTCTGTCAAGAAGTTTATGACCAAGCCAGGACACAACTTCCTCTCTTGGTTCTGTCCATGTTATGCTTTCCCCTACCTGGGAAAGGGAGCCCTGGCACGCTGGCAAATAGACTGAAAGTTTCCCTGATGTTCTGTGAATGTCATATATTCTAATGTAAATCAAACAAGCAACACAAACAATATTCATCCAGCGAATAACAGATCCCACTAACACATACAGCACAGCTACACTCTTCTTCCTCTCAATGCAACAGCAGGAAAAAATCTGTGACAGATTAGCACCCTGCATCCGTCTGCAAAACATTCTCTTTAGTGAGCACCAGCATTACTGCAAATAGTACTGTGCCCTCACTTTCATTGTCAGCTTCCACTTTGAGCTGGAGCACCCACAAAGCATGAGGAGAAACCCCCATACCAGGCTGAGAGCTACCAGCAGACAGCAAATCAGAATCACCAATCTGGATGGTTACCACCCGGGGAAGCCCTCCAGAACTACAGCTGGATGCTAGTCATGTGGACCTCCAACGCAACCAAGGAAGGAGTAACCTGAGAAAGGGCTCTGAATCCATTATCAATCCATTATTCCCCTCAATACCGGGGAAGTTACTGGAACTTTTCCTAAGGAAGGCCATTTGCAAGCATCAGGAGGAGGAAAAGCTGATCACAAGCAGCCAGCATAGATTCATGAAAAACAAATTGTGCCAAATTTGATCTCCTTCTTTGTCAAAGTAGCTACTTGGGTGGATGAAGGGAATGATGCGGGTATCACGTATCTGGACTTCAGAAAGGAGAAGCGTGGGCTGGACAAGACTGCTATAAAAATGGATAGACAACTGGCTCAAGAGCCACAAGGAAAGGGGAATTATTAATAGGTCCATGTGAGAATGGCAGGAGGTTTTGAGTGGAGTCCCACAGGGGTCTGTTCTGAGCCTGGTACTGTTCACTGTGTTTATTAATGATTTAGATGCTGGCACAGAAAGTTTGAGCAAGTTTGCAAACTACACGGAACTGGGAAGGATTGTGGACACACTGGAGGATGGCAGTGCAATTCAGAAGGATCTCAGACTGGAAAGTTGGGCTGGAGCAGACAGGATGAAGGCCAGTGTGGACAAATGCAAGGTTCTCCTCTCAGGAGGAATAAACAAAACCAGAAATATAAAATGGGTGACACCAGGCTCAATGGCAGCTCTATGGAAAGAGACTTGAGAGTTTCGGTAGATCAGACTCAACAGGGGCCTGCAGTGTGATGAAGCCACACAAAAGGTAAATGCAGTGTTGCGCTGCATCAACAGCAGCATTAGGTAAAAGACACGGAGGTGGTAGTGGCTCCTGCTCGGGCCTTATCTGGATACTGTGTGCAGTTCTGGGCTCCACAATTTAAAAAGGACAGGGAAAGGTTAGAGAGGGTCAAGGGGTAAGCGACAAAGATGATCAAGGGCTTGGCAGGAAAGTCACTTAAGAAGAGGCTGAAGGAGCTGGGCATATTCAACCTGCAGAAAAGGCACTTAAGAGGGGACATGATAGCAGTCTGCAAATACTTGAAGAGCTGCCACAAAGAAGAGGGAAAGCACCTTTTCTTTCTTGCTGCAGGGGACGATGCAGACCAATGGCTTGAAGTTGCAGCAAAATAAGTGTAGACTGGATATCCAGAAACACTTCCCTGTGAGAACAGGGTGGCAGTGGCACAGACTGCCTAGGGAAGCTGTGGACTTGGCATCACTGGAGGTGTTCAAGAGGTTGAACAGCCCCTGGTGGGGGATGAACTACACGGGGCGATGCCCATGTTCTACTACAGGCATTTCCCAGGCTTCTGGGCTTTGCTGGTTGCCCCCAGTCCCACCCCCCATTTTCTGTACGTCAGGATGTTTCAAAGCCTTCCCAGGGGCACTGGGGTGCTGGCTACAGCCATAGCTGGGGATGGGGACTGGGCTGTGCCAATGCTCTTGCTGGGATTTAAAGCTGCAGGTTGCTGCCTAGAGGGCCTTCCCCTGCCACTCAGCGTCAGACCAGCACCATTTTTGTGGGGCCAAGAAGAAATTACACCCCATGGTCAGACTGGTACAGACTGGAGTGGTTTTACCTTCTTTTGTAGTAGGGGCATGGCCTCTACCTGGGATCCCTGCAGCGTATATTGACATTTCAGCGAAGCAGAGCACTGGCTGCAGGGGTTCCCCTGCTTTGCCTGTGGCAGGTTGGGGTGCTAGGTCTGTGTTGCATCAGGGCTGATGGTCATCTCATGTAGAGTTGAGATTACGGTTTGTATGGGATGCTCGGGACAGGGCTGGTCCTGCCTCAGGCAGGGGGTTGGACGAGATGCGACCTCTGGAGGTCCCTTCTGGCCCTGCTCCCCTCTACGACCCCAATTCTCTCTCTCTGATTTAGAGTGGAACTTGGATGAGTTCTGGTCCAAGTTGAAGCATGCTCACCACCTGACAATAAGATGTTTGTGCACAATCCTGTAAACACCCCACCTTACATACATGGATTGGGCCCAAGCGAGCAAAAAAGGTGTACAGACTTGGGGAACAGCATTATTGGGTTTGATCACAGCCCAACGGGGGCAGGGGAGGAGGGCGTTTGATCACTCAGGAAGGGGTCTAGATGGAAGGCCTGTACCTCAAGAATGTACAGAGGCCAAAAGCAAAAGAAAACGTCTGAATTGTGTCAAAACTCAGCAAATTTAAAAGCACGTGATCCTGTGGCTAGATCTAAACAATTCCCGGAACTGTGCAATTAAATTCTCTGGTCAGTTTTCAAAATCTCATCCTGGGCTCTTGGAATTATTTGGGTGAAAAGACACAGGTAGAAAGCAAACAATGGAGTGAATTCCCATTGCCAAGTGGTGGTCTAAACACAGTCACCTAGACCCACAGCTCAGCACTAGTCATACGTGATGATATCTCAGAAGAGGTAGCTTTAGAAATTGGAATTTGAAAGCTGCCACACAGTAGACTGAACGGGATGGCACATCTTGCAAACCAATCCTGAACGCATTAACATCCTAACCCACAAAAACCTTCCTTTTAGAAAGAAGGGACATGGTAAAAGTATCTGTCTCCTTCCTGAAGAGTCAATCCCATTTCTCCACTCCATGCCTCCAATCCTTCTCATCACCCTCTCTGGAAACCCTCTACATCTGCAACAGCCCTTCTGACATGAAGTGACCGCAGCTGCACACCATATCCAGACGAAGATAAGACACAAACTTGTACGGTGGCAGTGTTTTCCTCATTAGTCAACATCCTTTCATCTTGTTTTCTTTTGCCATTGCTGCACACTGTGCAGAGCTCTTCCTTGGCCAGCCCAAAACAGACAGGTTCATTCCCTGAATTAATATTGTTCACTCAGTCCTACAAGGTGGACTCATGGGTTCAATTCCATCCTCCCAGAAACTGCACATGTTAAAATACATATTGCTTGTGCCCAGCAACACAGATCACTCTGTATCACTGATGTGTCACCTTGACTGCTTACTGCTCTTCCAGCCTTTGATTTTGGATACTGACAGATGTCATAACTGTATCCTGGAGACCAGCACACACCCTCACGATGCATCTGTTACACCTGCATCCTTCTGTAGCCTGCAAGCGTAACAGAGCCACTCCAGCTGTAGCCCTGCTAAATTTAGTGGAATTTAGGTCACTTGTTTCACTGCAGCACAAGAGTTAGTGTCTGCTCCCCTTTGAAAGCAGCTAAAACAGACCAGCATGCATGTCTTTGTTTTCTTTCAGGTCACTGATAACGATGTTAAATATCACATGCTCAAGAACTGATGCCTGTGAGGCCTCACTAGAAATTCACTTACATGGTCATGATTTCCTGCTTGCAGTTATAGCTTGAAACCTGTCCCTTTGTCAGGTTTTAATCCATTTACCATGTGCTGCATAGGAAACTAGAGCAGTGCAAAGCCTAATAAAAAATGTCATGCAATTCCAACCAAATGCTTTTATCAACTAATCTCAGAGTCTCAAAAAAGGACACTATCAATTTAGCTCAGGGACATTCAACCCTTAGCCTGCAAAACTCCCCAAAGCTCCAGAAAGGTGGCAGGAGAGGAGCAGTGCCACCAAATGTCCAAGCCCCATGGAGTTGGATCAAACTGCAAACAGGCCATTGCCCCACACTGGG
The DNA here is from genome assembly GCF_001723915.1 of Gavialis gangeticus. NCBI lineage: Eukaryota > Metazoa > Chordata > Crocodylia > Gavialidae > Gavialis > Gavialis gangeticus. The sequence continues at coordinate 36,422,851 of NW_017728995.1, forward strand.
ATTGGGTCCTGGGTAGACCAGCTCCTACTGCAAATCGCCCCTCTCCTCTTTTCCCCTACAGCTCAATTCAGCAGGAGATCTGGGGGCACGGAGGATGCAGGGGGTGCCGAGAGAGGGAGGGGACGGGTGTACAGCTGCAGCACTCAGCCCCTGGGCTCCAGAGCTGCTTGAAAGCAGAGACTCTGGGCAGAGCTCACGCTGACCAGCCAGTGAGCTCACAGACTCACGACACACAAAGCTCTGGGCAGGAGCTCTGATGACATGCTGGTGAGCTCAGAGATCGCTGGCATCCCAGATCCTGGTGAGGGGGGGGTGCAATCACACCCGCTTTAGCTGTGTGAAGCTCTTCTCACTCCCCTCACTATGGGCACACCACACCACTGAAGAGGTTGTGCCCCCACAACCCCCTCACTGAGATCTGAGGTCCACCCATGTTGTGAATCAACATTAAACAACCTCCTGAGTTACTGCTGGAATCAAAGAGGCTTCAATCACCATGATGTGATACACACACACACACACACACACACACACACACACACACACACACAAGAGAGCGTTTCCCAAACAGTTCCATGTTACTATTGACAATTTTAGCCCTTCACATCTAGTAATGGGCCAACATCACTCTAGGACTCCTTTTGCTCCGAATGCACTTTGGAGGAGCAAGCAATCACACAGGCACAGCTGAGTTTGAGAAGCATCTCCTCCACCTTCTGCCTTCATAGGGAATGAACAGCAAGTGATGCGTTGCTCAGGAACGTGCCCCAGATCAAGGCACAAGAGACCCATCCTTAAGTGGCATCACTATGTCATAAAACAAGGAGTTTCAAACCCAGGAGCACTTTCATCTGCCATAACAGCAGGACCTGGTACCAGGAAAATCTCACAAGGAAAATAAAACAACTATTTATTTAGGGAAAGAACTGATTTAATAACTGCCTGCCTAAACACTCTGCAAATAAATATAAAAAGAAAAAGAGAACACATTATTTGGACAGGGAGTTGGAGGCACTGATGCTACAGGACTGACAGGGCCACAGGCAGCAAGGAGGAACTGAAGAACGTTTGTGGTTGCCCCACCCTCCGTGTCCTTGGCACAGCACAAAAGGCACCCGGGGCAGAGGAGAGGCCCCAGACTCAGCTGACCAAGAGTCCAAAACTTGATTGCATATGGCACACATGCAGCCAGAAGAGAACACACATGGAAAAAACTGCTTGATGAAGGAGATGGCAATTACATAGCTAGCACATGATGGAGACATTTTACAAACAAAAACAGCTATGTCCTTTTCTGGAGACATGGAAACAGTGTCAAACCAGCTAAGCCCTAGCATCTGCAAGAAACACACTATAATCATTAAGGTATTTAAGAGAACAGACCTAAATCACTAACCAAATAAAAATTCTTTGAATTATAGGGTTTTTAATAAATTCTGATAAGTATTAGAAAACCAAGCAGCAGGTTACTTCACCTCCCTATAGTAATGAGACATACCGGCTTGAACTGAAATAGGGAAAGCAGTTGAAATATCATCTGAAACCAGTTGTATAATATCTAAAAATAAGCATTAAACACAAGTTCTCAAGAATACATATATGCTTCTTTGATAGTGCTATTTTAGGGAGTTTTTTGTTCCCAGCTTCTCTAGTTCTGGGAAACTTCTCTGCTAGCTTCTTTTCTATGTTGAACACATCTTACTGACCTGAATGGGGCACCTGCCAATACTGACCCAGACACTTACTGGAGAGCTTGGTAATTTTAAGTCTGCTAAGTGCATTGTGAACAAAATGCTACGGAAAGCCTTGCCAATACCTGTCAATAGCCCAAGTGGTAATAAAGACAAAAGGAGGAAAACTGGAGAACATGGGAAATTTCTGCATTATTTTTATGCAGGACTCAACCTATCCCTTTAACCTTCATAGTTTCATAACTGGTAGGGTCGGAAGGGACCTGAGCAGATCATCAAGTCCGACCCCCTGCCATGGGCAGAAAAGGATGCTGGGGTCAAACGACCCTGGCTACATGTCTATCTAGCCTCCTTTTGAAGACCCTCAAGATAGGAGCCAGCACCACTTCTCCTGGAAGTTGGTTCCAGATCCTAGCTGCCCTGACAGTGAAGTCGCGCCTCCTGATGTCTAATCTGAATCTCCCCTCTGGTAGCTTGTGACCGTTATATTTCTAGTCACTCCTGGTCATCCTCGGGGGAACAGGGACTCCCCCAATGCCTGCTGGTCCCCCCTGACTAGTTTGTAAACGGCCACTAGATCCCCCTCAGCCTTTTCTTGTAGAGGCTGAACAG
>NW_017728995.1:36425179-36427198 GCF_001723915.1 Gavialis gangeticus
TGCAGCCTGTCCCTCCCTTCTAGCATGCCCACTTCCCCCCACATCTTAGCGTCATCCACAAATTTAAACTAGGTGCTTTTCACCCCCTCGTCCAAGTCGCTGATGAAGATGTTGAACAGTACGGGCCCGAGGACCAAGCCCTGGAGAACCCCACTGCCCACATCCCTCCAGGCTGAAAAAGACCCATCCACCACCACTCTCTGGGTGCAGCCCTCCAGCCAATTTGCGACTCATCTGACTGTGTAGGCATTGATGCCCCTAATTTCTTAATGAGAATGGGGTGAGAGACAGTGTCGAAGGCCTTCCGAAAGTCCAGAAAGACTACATCCATCGCGACATCTGCGTCCAAGGATTTGGTGACCTGGTCGCAGAAGGCCACTAGGTTGGTCTGACAGGACCTGCCTCAAATGAACCCATGTTGCTTGCCCCTAAGCATAACCTCCCCCGCTGGTCCATCGCAGATGTGCACCTGGCTAATTTTCTCAAAGAGCTTCCCCAAGACCGAGGTAAGACTAACGGTCCTGTAGTTTCCTGTGTCCCCCTTCCTCCCTTTTTTGAAAATGGGAACCACATTGGCCCTTTTCCAGTTCTCTGGCACCACACCAGAGCACCACGAGCGCTCGTACAGCCGTGCCAGGGATCCTCCAATGACCTCTGCTAATTCCCTCAGCACTGGGGTGGAGATTGTCAGGACCTGCTGATTTAAACACATCCAGTCCCACCAGACATTCCCTGACTAGGTCCTCACAGACCCTAGGCCTGGCAACGCCTCCCCTGGGGCTTGCGGGGGTCCTGGTAGGGGGGCTGATCTGGTCCCTGCTCAAAAAAATGGAGGCAAAGAAGTTGTTAAAGAGGTTAGCTTTGTCATCTGGTGTAACCACCAGACTTCCTAGCGTGTCTTCTGGTGCTTCTTATATGGATTTCAGGATATTAACTTCTTTCCAAAGACACACAAGTAATGTGACCTAGGGGCTAGTGCAGGGGTGGGCAAAATACAGCTACAGGCTGGACAGAGCCCACGGAGTGATTCTGCCTGGCCCACGGTGGGTCCCTGGCCCCCCCGGCACAGGCATGACATAAGCCCAGACCATGGCAGTGCCCAGGGCCAGGTACATAGTGGGGCCAGCTGCTAGACTCCATTTCTAAACATCCCCAGCAGCAGCAGTTCCTCTTGACTGCCACTGCCCGGGCACCCCAGCCCATCCGCCCCACACCCAGCGCCAGGGTCTGCGTGGGGCCTGCCAAGGCACTCAGCTGGGCAGCTGGGATGCGGCCACGGGCTGGCAAGCAGCAGTGTTTGGGAGCAGGATGGGTGGGCAGGGCCAGAGTGACCCTGGGATCTTGGGGCAGTGACAGCATGGGACCGGGACAGAGCTGCAATGCGCTCAGCACATGTCCCTGGCCACAGAACTGGGGCTCTGCCCCAGGCTGGCCCTGCACTGTCACTGCCCCAAAATCCAAGGGTCTCCATGAAGACCGGCCAGGAGCTGAAGCCAGGGTTCTCCGCTGGGCAGATGTGATCAGAGTGCCCTGTCCACATGGCTCCCAGCCAGTCTCCATGGACCCCCTGGGATCTTGGGGCAGTGACAGCTCAGGGCTGGGCCGGGGCAGTGCCATGATCTGTCCCCTGCATGCCCCTGCTGTGGAACCCACACCCAACGCGAGCCCATGGGCAGCAGATTGGGGTTCTGCCCTGAGCCCTAGTGCTGCGCTGTCACCACCCCATGACCCTGGCCTCACCCACCCCTCCCACTGCTGAACACAGCTCCCAGGGCTCCTGCGGCCCCATCCCATATAGGGAGTTTTAGAAGTTGCTGCAGGGGTGGGTTGGGGGGGGGGGCAGTGATGACAGCCTGCAACACCTTAACAAGAGACCCTGCGGGGCCCACAGGCCCCAATAACTGCCCACCCCTGGGCTACTGCATGTCATATAGCCATATACAAGGCTGGATGAGTGGACTATGAAGACACATAGACATCCAGAAAGTACAGGCAATGCAATGCATATAAAAGCTTTAT
>NW_017728995.1:36432198-36433043 GCF_001723915.1 Gavialis gangeticus
CAAGAGACCCTGCGGGGCCCACAGGCCCCAATAACTGCCCACCCCTGGGCTACTGCATGTCATATAGCCATATACAAGGCTGGATGAGTGGACTATGAAGACACATAGACATCCAGAAAGTACAGGCAATGCAATGCATATAAAAGCTTTATTGAAAAAAATGCTTAAATGGTAGTTGTTACCTGACCTGGCAGAGCTGGAAGACAATATAGGACCCTGCGCATTGTAGCTACGTAGCAAGTGGTTACATGGGCAAAGAACAAGTTCACCCCAAACTTCTCTGCAAGGAGCTGGTGTTCAGAGCAGTGGAAAATTAACTAAAACAGCTGACAGAAGGGAAGTCATGCACACATTTGCACAGCAGAGGGGCCTGCTGGTCCTGGGAAAGAAGAGTTAAATGACGGCTAGCACCTGATGAGGGCAAGGAAGAGCCCTGCCTTTTCCGACTACAAACAGACCCCTAGTGGCTGAGAAAGGACTGGGGAAGGAGTACTCTGGAAGGAGTATTTCATCTTAGATGCTACAAGTGAGAAGAAGGGTTTCTTTATATGTAATTTTCTTATCTTCTTGGTAATATAAATGCATTCCTACCCATGTAGGATATGATCATTACCATCCTTTACAATCCAATTGTTAAAACTGAAGCTAAAGTTTTAAGAAAAGCAAGCAGTTACACTTTCCAAGCAACTCTGAATTTTCCAAGGACTATGACAAATTGTTGGGGTAACGTGAGATTTTAAAACAGGCGGCAACTGCCAAAGATGAAGAAAAATGAGCTTTTAAGAAGGACATACTTGGGATTTCCCACAAAATGCTCTAGGACATTACCTGAATGGGGTTTTCAA
>NW_017728995.1:36438043-36444708 GCF_001723915.1 Gavialis gangeticus
ATGAGCTTTTAAGAAGGACATACTTGGGATTTCCCACAAAATGCTCTAGGACATTACCTGAATGGGGTTTTCAAAGAGGATGGAACTGGACTGGTCTCAGTGGGGGGCAGATGATAGGACAAGGAGCAATGAGCTCAAGCTGCAGCAAGGGAAGTTTAGGTTAGATATGAGGAAAATCTCTCTTACAAGGAGGGTGATGAAGCACTGGAAGGGGATCCCCAGAGAGGTGGTGGAGTCTCCATCTTTGGAGGTTAAAACCTGGCTAGACAAAGCCTTGGCTGGGATGATGTAGTTGGGGCTGGTCCTGTTTGGAGCAGGGGTGGGCCAGATGTGACCTCCTGAGGTCCCTTCCAGCCCTCATTTTCTATGAAATTACTACTGCCAAAATACAAGCATGAAGAATTCAGTCACTCTTCTATACCCTATTTGTAAGGGCAATGTTCCCTCCCATAGCTACATATGCCAAATTGCTACTCAAGCATTGCTGCTTCAGAACAGTGTGTCAGTCACAAAATTCTGAGACATTTTTTCTGCTATAAGCCACTTTTACTGTTCTATTTATGAGACTTGGAAAAAACTGACATTCCACGGCTTCAGAATGCTGTGAATTGTGAGCTTTTCCAATTGAGAGTTTCCACAGCCAATGCATATTGGAAAGTTATACACTAATTTCCAGTTTATTTCATATTCCCAGAAATTGTAGTTTGTAAATTAAATGGAACATTTTCCATACCTTTGTACCCATATGTGGATTTAGGTGGGTGCACATGGTGAGATGTATTATCACATATAACACAACACACTTTTTTCCCAGGTAAAAATAAACTAGAAGCTTTACTAACGGAGTTACGGACCTGCAGCTATATTTTTCAGTTTAAGATTGATGAAAAAAAAACAAATTAACTTTATTGGAATGAGTTAAAAAGAGGCAGTAAGACTGCGAAATAGGAGCTATATTAGCAGGAATAGCTAACAAACAGCAGAGTTGCAGAAAAAAAAGTTAGCTTGGTTAGTGAAACAACAAGACCATTAAAAAAGAGACAGGGTCATTGACACCTATGGAATAAAGAGTTTAGAAGGAATCATATGGATTTTAATGAGACATGAATTCAACTGACTCCCTCACTGATGCCTGGATAGAAATGTCACTGCCCCTCCCAGGCACTTGGTTTTAAATTTTGGGTGGAGAAGAAATTAAAGGGGGGGGGGGTGCAGCTGCCACCCCCAATCCACCCGTTTGTACTCAAATCTCAAAAGGAACATGAAAAACAGTTTAATGAATGTGGGACAAAACCCTCCTTCCCTTTCCAGTTTTAATCAATTCATGTTCAGAAAGCAGATAATGTCTCCACTCCAAGCCTCCTTACCTCTTACACATCCAGTATGATGCACACAAGAAGAGAGGGAAGTAAAGTAGCAGTAAAGAGGACAAAAAGTAGGAAGTAGTAGGTTAAGTGCAACATGGTCTCTTCAAACACATTAAGACGACTTCAGCAGTATTGACCAGTTCTCACCACACCAGAAATGGCCAAGCTTTACACCCAGCTCAAACACAACCTCCCTTTCAAAAAGTTACTCTGTTTCTTTGCCTCACTACTCCCCTCATTCAGAAAGCAGGGTTAATAACACTTACCAATCACTAAGGGTGCTCTGAGAAGTAGGGTACACACAAAACGTAGGGAGTTGAAAAGTGGTTTCTTGGTACCTGTTCATCCACCTGGTCTCACCCCACAGCAAGATGAACCTAAACTAAAGCAGTTTAACTGTTCCACTGATGGCTACTTGCCCTAGTGTCACCTTTACTTGCCATGCAGTAAGAGCAGACAGATGGACAGGTCCCATGCAACAAATGCCTGCTCCCTGCAATTTCACTGTTTGCCCCATTAGTCAGTCAAGTGACTCTGAAGGGATAAAGCTATGCAAGTGCCGAGTATTGACAATATCCCCTAGGTAAAACCCTTAAGAGCTTATCACTCCTTCCTGCCCCAAATAATGAAGTGAAACATGTGGATGAGTGCTCCCCTTAACAAGGGTACCAAATTTAATGGGAGCATCTCAGAAAACTTGCATATTTTACTTCTCACTCTGTGGAATCAAAGAGCCGTGTAACTAAATGGTAGATAATATCTACTGCACAAACTGGCAACCAGGTTACAGCCACTCCTGTCACTGACATTTAAGTCTGCCAATGTCTGACAAAAGGTGAGATTGTGCAAATGAGAAGCTAGCACAAGAGGACAACCAGATGCAGACTTAACAGATGAAGGGACACATGAAGCACACTGCTGGGCAACCTACAATTTTACTACAGTACCCTACAGGAATGTAGAGTGAAAATGCTTAGCAAGAAAAATGCAAAGAAAACTACATTCGGGTTTTTTTGTGAAAAGTGAGAAACTGCCCACAAGGAGAGCTGGCCAGATTTACAGCTCTGCTTATACGTATCAGTGCCAAGCTTTCAGGGGCAGGGGGTCGGACACGATGATCCTTTGTGGTCCCTTCCAACTCTACAATCTATGAATCTGTGAATCTATGCTATTCAGACACCCAGCAATTCACAACAATCCTGTGGGAGAGGTGGTGTTTGCCAGACATGCTCAGAGCTACTCTCACACCTCCAGGTTTTGAGTGGTGCTCTATTCCAACACATGCTCATCTGAGGAGTGGAAAAGGTGGCAGGGGAGATGGATAGAGCTGTGAACCCAACCGTCACCAAATTCATTCTCCTGATCCTTCCACACACCAGAACCATAGCATCTGGCTCCTTACTTTCATCTAGCAGAGGAGCAGTTTTCCTGAAGACTTGTCTATCTGCTTTCTGCTACTTTTCCATCAAGCTGCAGTAAAGTCTCTAGTGAAGATACTCGCAGAATCCAGCCCCTCTGCATACAGGGATTCATCAACCTGTCTTATGATTCATGAGATCTGGACACAGGTGCCACAAGGGTCACACCAAATTGTAAGGATGAACAGGCAGGCAGCCAGAATGGTAAGAAGAGAGAGAAGCAAACGTGGGAGATACTAAGACCATTCAAGCTAACGTGCCAGCTGAGTGCCACGCTGCGATTTGCCCCCCACACCAGAACTCACAAGATGTCATGGCTACTCCTGACCTTCCACATCCAATTCATACTAGCTGCACTTATGTTTGGTGGTCTTTACAGTGGAGCCTAATCCCTCCTTCGCTTTCTGCTATGACCTCTCTCAATACTGCCCTCTTCCTTTATTTCCTCCCCCTCACCCCCGTATCAGTTTTTCCCCTCATCTTTGCACACTTTATACCTGAAATGCCTTCCCACCCTTTGTTCCTAAGCAACCTCCCTTTGTTCAAACTTTCTAAAACCTCGCTCCTTAGAAAAGGCTTAATGGCAAACAGTCTTTATTTAATGTCCCCCATAGACAGTTCATTTCAAATGGAACCTGTGGACTATCCTCAGAGTCTGACTAGATTTTTAAACTCTTTAAGACAAAAGCCAAGGATCCCAGGTTTGTAAGGGGGCCCTGCACACCTCTGGCACTTAAAATGATAGGGAAGGAGGTTTAGTAGCTTTCCAACTCATCAGGAAAAAAAATGAGAAAGAAGCCTGGAGGGAGAACTCAACACAATACTCCTTGCTCCCTGCAAGCAAGAATGAAGTAACTTCTGGAAGCTCATAATTTTGTATGGGGAAAAATGAAATCTGCCACGGTGCTGCAATCTTGGCATTTTGTCCTTTTTCTCTACTTGACTAAATCTGTCACAGGTCCAGGGAAGGAATAAGTTACACAAAGAGCAAGGGAAAAAACTGCAGCAACTTGTCTATGGAGAGGCAAAAAATGGAATGAAAAACAGAGGAGAAGCAAAACTCTAGTCTGGCAAATGGCTCGTCTCTGTTGCCAGTCAGGCTGGTAAGAAAGGACGACCAGCCTCAAGCTTCTAAGTCTGTGTTCAGTTCCAGCAGCATATGCACAGAGCCATATATTTCCACACAGAAGTGGGGGAAATGTTTTCCAAGAGGGAATATAACATCTGAAGGAAAGGACATTCTACTTCTACACTCATAAAAGCATTTTACAAGTATAAATGAACACATCTGTAAAAACAAATGTCCATCCCTTAAAATATTATGAAAAAGTTGTTTTGTTTTTTTTTAACATATTATTCTAACAATTTGTTTGCTGAAAAAAACTGGTCAGTCACACTTCAGTTTCCAACACTTACTGTGTGATAATTGGTCATTTCCTGTAGGGTCTCAGAAAACTTCATCAGGCTGTTCTGTAAAAGAAGGAAAACAAGTGGGTAAAGCCAAATCCCATGAGATACGGATCAAAATATAAACCTTCAAAAAGCTATAGTTTCTCTCTTATACCAAGGAAAATAGTCTATTTTTATGAGACAGCCTAAAGTCATATTCCTAGAGATGGATCATGAAACTATATTCAGTATACCAAGAGAAAGATGTGTACTTTCTTTGATGATAATATAAATTTCTAACAACAACATCTTCACCTAAAATTACAAAACAATAGAAAAAAAGATTGCTGCTTTAAAACATAAAGGACAAGTTCCCCAGCTGATCAATACAAGTCCATTTGATTGGGATATAGCAATTTACAGCATCAGAGAATCTGGCCTGAAAACCGTACTCACTGATATCACTGCATTTTTCATGAATAGTAAATAGCAGCAATTATCACAATTTAAGAACAAAATCATGTTCCACTTTCTTCTATTTCCTTCATAACTTCAAAAATGTCTTGCATGAACCTCTACAATGTCTTCATGGGAAGCCTTTAATAAAGCAGCAAACCCAACCCTTTTTGAGCAACTGTCTAAAGAGATTAGCAAAGAATCTTAACAAATGCTATCAGGAACCAAACCTTTTCATATTTCTAGTGAATAAAATTAGACTGGATTTTCACTGGAAACTAGCTAAAATAGATGCATTTTTAGCCAATCTCCAAAGAAAAATTCAGCCAGTTTTCAAACTTCATCCTGTAAACATAAAGAAAGAAATTGTAACTTCATGAGTTAGCTGAAATAGCAAATAAATCTTTCTGTCTACAAAGAAGTAAGCGGGTGTGTGAAAACATAAATGGTTTGTGTATAACTTACACAGGGTTTACTTTAATAAATAAATAAATATGTACATGAAAAAGTATACATGTGAAATAGCAAATAAAGCAAAATTTGGTGGGTATGAGAAATATAAAGAGACATTTTCATATAGATTTCAAAACAAAAACCACATATTAGGTACAACTCGTACACATTTACTAAAAAGCATGTTAATATGAGACTATGCCACTGCTGCAATGGAGTCTGTGTGCTGAGAATTAGGCCAGAACAGCATTTTAGCTACAAAAAATATGTTTTACCCAAGAGCCATGATTCAAACTTACACTATTTTTTGGTGTTATTGTTGTCAAACCCAAGAGCAATAGGTCTGAGGCTGTTCAATAAATCAGCCTCCTCTTTCCCCCACATTTAGTAACACAGGAAGATTCATGGCAACTGTTTATCCTGCTTTCCAACCACCCAAGATAAGAGCCCCTTTTTATAAAGGATTTCTGCAGGAGATATGCCACAGCCCAGAGAAAAGAAAACCTCCTGATAAAGTGGCATGTGTCAATGGCTGGTAAACACATTAAAGGAGAAATAGCAAAAAAAAGAGCTATAATGTAAATGAATGAGATTACTTCTACACCTGCTCCCACTTGAGTAGAATTTTTTCCTCATTTTCACTCTAAAATGTGTCTCTCTCAAGTGCTTACCTCAACTAGTACATCCTTACTGGAATACTGTGCAAGGTCTCGAATCCCATTCATGAACTGATTGTTGGCAGCACAGAAAGCTTTGCCAGTATCAATCATTGCAATACAGAGCTTCACTAACTGAAAGAAAAAACAATAATTGCAGTCAAAGAGTTGTATATTCCTTTGTTCCCCACACTATGTCAATGAATTGCCTGTAAAAGAAAAATGCTTAGAAAAGCTTTATCTCTGTGCATCAGAAAGAACTACACTAATAAGGGCAGTAATAACTGTAACTTTACTCAACTAATAAGCCAAATTATTACAACAGAAGGCAAGATGCACTGGATAACCTGAACTAACATTAAGCTTTAAAGAAACTAGTGATTTGATTCAGGTTCTTCAGAAATAGTCACTTAACACAGCTTGATTCCTTGTGCATTTAACCACGGGGTGGGGGTGGGAGGCAGGGGAGAACCCCAAGCAGGAAAGGAGCCCAGGGAAAAGCAGCCCCTCGCCCGCCCCGTGGCCGGCAACCCGCGCTGCAGCTGCTCGCAACCCGCCTGGGACTGCCTGTGCCTGCTCAGGACAGCCCCATGCAAGCTGCGAGCAGCTGCAGCAGGGAACGCTGGCCAGGGTGTGGGTGAGGTGCCACTTTTCCCCGCTGGCAAGCTGGGGGTCAGGGCTGTGCACTGCCCCCCGCCTGTACCACGGGGCTGAGGGGCACTAGGAGTGAGTGGCTGGGAAGCCAGCAGGAGCACAGGGCCCACAATGGTGTGTCCCGGGACTAGCGCCAGTAGGGCCCAGAGCAGGGCAGCAGGGGTACAGGGTCCTGGCTGGCAAGGACTCTATGGAGCTGGGCCAGCTCCCCCCTTTCCAAAAGAAAAGGCTGAGGGGGGATCTTGTGGCCTGTTATAAACTAGTTGGGGGGG
>NW_017728995.1:36445034-36449670 GCF_001723915.1 Gavialis gangeticus
GGTCAGGGCGGCTAGGGTCTGGAACCAACTTCCAAGAGAAGTGGTGCAGGCTCCTACCCTGGGGGTTTTTAAGAGGAGGTTAGATGAACACCTTGCTGGGGTTGTTTGACCCCAGTACTCTTTCCTGCCATGGCAGGGGGTCGCACTAGATGATCTGCTCAGGTCCCTTCTGACCCTAGAAACTATGAAACTTTCCCTGCTGGTGCAGCCCACCCTGGCTTCACAGATCCCTTTCCAGCCTGCGCCCCGCTTTGGGCCCCACCAGTGCTGGCCCTGGGACACTGGTCTCAAAATGGTGACCAGGGGGTGGGGCACCTGTCAAGGGGCGGGACTACCCATGCAGCCCTTGACAGCTTGCCAAAACTGGTAAGCGGCCCTCTGCCCAAAATAATTGCCCACCCCTGAGATACAGCCACATTAAACATGTTTTGGGCTTTTCTGCAAAAAGGAAAAAAGAACTGTTTCATTTTGAGGTATCAAAAGAAAAGCCAAGGAAGCAAAGAGCTAAATTTACAGACCAGGAAACAGCAGTGGCACTAATTCATGCCACTACCTTTTCCAGTAGCTGGCCCTTGCCAGGACTGTAAGAAACACAGGTTCAAGTCCCTTCTCTACCTACAGGGATTTCCACCCTGCCCTGGAGTATGTGAACCAGCTCACAATGGGGTACTCTGGCACAGCATGCTCCAAAGCTCTCCTACATCTGAATGAAATGCTCAAATACTCACTGAGCCAGAGTGAAAGAGTGACTAGCCTGGTGGGTAGGATGCTCTCCTGAGAAGTGGGAGAACTTGGCTCCCCCCCGCTCCAAATCAGGCAGAGAGCAGATATAACACTGGGTCAAAGAGCAAGATGGAAGGAGTGACTTTGTAGACTGGTGGGGAGGGTCTCACCTGGCAGGCGAGAGATACCACTTTGCTCCAGCAAGCGCGAGCATTTCCAAAGCAGAAGAGCTGCAAGGCAGAGATTAAGTGCACCCTGCCCTATAATGCCCTGTATCCTGGCACTGAAGTCATTCTCCCGGGAACTGGAGACGTGGGTTCAAACTACACTGGGCAGAGGAAGACATGAACCCAGGCATCCCAGTCCTGGACGACTGTCCTAACCATAGGGAAGTAACGATACTCCCTAATCCAACCGTCACCACCACCCCTTGTTTTGTGGCATGCTCTGTGAATTTAGCCATGAAAAACTCTGTAAGTCAACAGGGCAGCTTATAGTGTATGATTTGTGAACTATCAGAATTGTACTCATTACTTTGTAAATGCATACAGACATACTGTCCCTTAAGCAAGAAAAGAGACCTCCAGACAACAAAATTAACTGTATTATTCACATTGAACAAACATGAATATCCTCTCGTTTCTCACTGTATAAAGCAGAGGTATTAAAAGACCTATCATAAAACTTTCAAGAAAAGAAACTTCCAGATGTGCTTGTATATTATGGCTAACACATTCTGTAGGAGTTCCTATTCCCATTTCCATGCCAGAGTTTAAAGCAAAAATGACTCAACAGCTGTTTCTTAGGGAGAACCAGCATTTTGTCTCCCCCTCACTTTACTCCCTTGTTGGCAGAGTGTTGACACAAGTTATAGAAAATAAAAGGGATACACACTGCTGTTTTAGGATTAAAATATGTAGTTTTTAACTAAGTTTCTTAGTTTTAATCATACAGACAATGAATCATATAACCTCATGTAGCTGATGTACTACTAGGCAGCAGCTCTTTGCTCATAAAATATGGTAAGCGCAGGGTTATGCAGAAACCCAGACCTGTTCCCTTCCCCTGAAAAGCCCCCGTTGTTTTCTGCAATGAACGCTCACCAAACAGGCATGCTAATAAATTCTGAGGACTTCTTGTCTAGTGTGTTAAGTGTCTTTTGCAAGGAAGCAGCCAATTTATGGGCCCATGGACATCATCCAACTCAGTTAAATTCCAGCTACAGGGGAGACCAGAGATAAGGAAGACCCCTTTGTACATCTTCTCAGCGCTCATTTTTGCCTAACTGACCCTTTCTAAGGACCACTAACAAACTGGTTTGAGCTGGTTCTCTGAGACCCCAAGAACTACCTAAAACTTCTCTTAGTCACACCTCCCCCATAAAGCCTCCCTCCCACTTTGGACTGACAATCCAGTGCAAAACTTGGTAAGAAATTCATACCACATATTTCCTCAAAACTCTTCCTTTCTGCCAATGTGCCGAATTATTGGTGCTATGCTAATGAAGTCCAGAGTCATCTGAATTGTCTTATAAATCACTTGACCAAATAGGAATTTCAGCAGGGTGCCATGTGGTCAACTGGCCAGTAATCAACTGAACTCTCCTTAAGCAAAATCATTACTTAAAGTATTACCCCCTGAAAGTTCTATATCATAGTTAACAGGCGTTACTGCATTTGCATGTTAGGAATATGCAATACTGAGGCTGTTATATTTTTAAATAGGCAATCCTTCAGTGCTATTTTTCTCAACCATTCTGATTTGACAACAACATTTTATTCTTCAAACATGATCTCATTCTTGTCAGTTTTCTTTACCCAAGTATGTTTATTTAGATCAGTGGTCTCCAAAGTGGGGTGCACAAGACGATCCACTGGGGTGCAGAAAGAAAATATGAGAACTTCTATATACATATATTGGGGGTGCATGCTCAAAAATTTTTTACTGATAGCGGTGCGCAATCAAAAAAGTTTGGAGACCACTGATTTAGATCACTGCTAAAAATATTTAAATCTCAGCTGACTTGCCCTCTGACAAAGCCTTTCATGAACAGCTTTAACACGAATTTAAGGGGAAGGTTTAAAAGCAGGTTAAACTAGAACTAGTCAAAAATTCATTTGAAAACTTAGTTTTCCATCCAGCACCAGTTTCTGGTATAGGTTTTTAGGATGATAGGAAAGGCAGGCTGGAAAGGATCTCACAAGGTCATCTCATCCAGCTCCAGGCTCAGGGCAGGATTATTCCTGATTAAACCCTCCCAGTCAAGTGACTGTCCAACCTGCTCTTGAAAACTCCCAAGGATGAAGGTTGCACAGCTTCTCTGGGCAGCCTGTTTCAACAACCTCATGGTCAGAAAGTTCTTCCTACTGTCCAACAGAAACTTCCTCTGCTGCAGTTTGAGGTCATTGCTCCTAGTCCTAGGGGTCAGGATCCTAAAAAAGTGTTCAAATGAGCCTAGCTAGATGGAAAGAGGGATTTCAAATTTTTTTTTTTCCTTACAAAAAGCACCAAGTTACAGGTGCCCCAATTCATGTCCAGCTGTCTGCTTCCAAATCCTCACTTTGGTTTTAGCCTGACTGCAGCTGGGACAGGGGCGTGTGCTTCAAATGAGATTTAAAAAAGCAAGCAAGCAAGCAGGAAAACTTTTGTTGTATGCTTATTAGAACAAGTTTGTTCCCATCTAAAAACACATGCAAACAAGCTTGCTTCAGAAGGAAGCAATGTTATACAAGCTTGCAATTCAAGTAAACAGAGTAAGAAAAAAGCTACTATTTACAAAGTCCAGCCTGACCCAGCACTAAAAGTCACAATCCAAGCAGAATTAGTTAAAGGTGATGTAATGGCCAACAGGAGTCCATTTATTTTTAAAATACTTGTAACTGCAAAAAGTTCATTAAAGACAAGTGTTGGAATTGAGGAGGGTGAATTTGCACTTCTGGATTACAGCAGAAATACAACAGAGCATGGCCCTTTGGAAAACTTATTTCTAGTGATATCCCCGCTTTTGTTGTCTATTAAAGAAATAAGGCCACAATCTCTACAGTTCTTTTACTTTTAAATTTTATGGCTATTGCATCACTTTATAAAATGTGAGAGTTCATAGAAGTAGGGGTCAGAAGGGAGCTTATAGATCTTCAAGTCCGACCCCCTGCCAGGGCAGGAGAAAAAAAACTGGACTCAAATGATCCCAGCTAGGTAGGCATCAAGCCTCCTCTTAAAGACCCCCAGGGTAGGAGCCAGCACCACTTCTCTTGGAAGTTGGTTCCAGATCCTAGCCGCCCTGACCATGAAGTAGTTCTTATGGATGTCTAATCTAAACCTCCTCTCCAACAACTTGTGGCCGTTATTCCTTGTTATGCCAGGTGGCACAATGGGAAACAAGGTCTCTCCCAAACCCTTCTGGTCCCCCCTAGTGAGTCTATAGACTGTCACCAGGTCCCCCCTCAGCCTTCTCTTGTGAAAGCTGAACAGGTTGCATGGTTTACTTGCCTATAGTGGAGACTACATCCCCGAGCACTGCCAGGAGTGACCACGAATAATGGTTACAAGCTGGCAGAGGGTAGATTTAGGCTAGATATCAGGAGGCACGACTTCACGGTCAGGGCGGCTAGGATCTGGAACCAACTTCCAAGAGAAGTGGTGCTGGCTCCTACCCTGGGGGTCTTTAAGAGGAGGCTTGATGCCTACCTAGCTGGGATCATTTGAGTCCAGTTTTTTTTCTCCTGCCCTGGCAGGGGGTCGGACTTGAAGATCTATAAGCTCCCTTCTGACCCCTACTTCTATGAACTCTCACATTTTATAAAGTGATGCAATAGCCATAAAATTTAAAAGTAAAAGAACTGTAGAGATTGTGGCCTTATTTCTTTAATAGACAACAAAAGCGGGGATATCACTAGAAATAAGTTTTCCAAAG
>NW_017728995.1:36454670-36471359 GCF_001723915.1 Gavialis gangeticus
AGGCTAGATATCAGGAGGCACGACTTCACGGTCAGGGCGGCTAGGATCTGGAACCAACTTCCAAGAGAAGTGGTGCTGGCTCCTACCCTGGGGGTCTTTCAGAGGAGGCTGGATGAACGCCTCGCTGGGGTCGTTTGACCCCAGTACTTTTTCCTGCCATGGCCGGGGGTCGGACTTGATGGTCTGCTCAGGTCCTTTCCGACCCTAGAAACTATGAAACTAAGTCTAATTTAGCACTGCACAAATGTGTCATGCAAAATGTGCAACTGCACTGCCAAATGTACCAGCTACATGTTAAGATACCACTAAGCACAAGACAATACAAGTAGCACTCACCATGGAAAAGCAGAAACTGAAGATTCATTTAATCCTACTAAACAATTTAATTTTTTTAAGTTTACAACATACCGATAGTCACATTAAGCATCTTACCTTATCGAGTTTCAGTTCTAATTCCGTCACATCTCCTTCCACTTCTTCTAAAGCAGCCCTGCAAGATTAAAATAATATGTTGCATACGAAGGCATTACACAAAATATACTTTGCGACTACATGTTCAGTTCAGGTCATTATCAGAAAAATACTGACTGAGATGTCTGTTGAAGAAGGGGTGGAGGGAATAACAGGAGGAAACCATTAGCTTGGCTAATGGCTACATAAAAGCTCACTAACATTCGGAGATACTAACACAGTAGGAAGGGAAGAGCCGTCGGCACTGGGATAGATGAGGTAGGGGCCAAACGTATTGTCTCTCTTGGGCAGCACGAAGCACAATGTGACAGTTTACAAAACCCAGGGATAAGGTTTGGAAAGAAAGTTTAGACTCATTATCAGAGAAATGAAACATTTTAAAAAACCGAGTGCCTCTGCAAGACAATGCTAGATGATGCAGGTGCCTGGCTTTTTCCGTCATGAATTCAGTCAGATTGTTTCTCTTTCATATTTTCATAGGCCAGTAGAAGCTGCTTGCATTTCTCACACACAAAACTCATGACTAAAACAGCTCGAGTACTGGAACAACCCTATTGCATTAGGTGCAAAGTATATTACTGCTGCTGCTACTTGAAGCACAGACGAATGCCTTACAGAAGAGACCCATTGACTCTTCTATCTACATTTTCACTGACTGCCTATCTTGTATGCATACCAGCCCAGCCTCTGGCTTTTTTACGTTTCATTCCATCCAGGAAGAGCACACATCAACTGCTGAAACTTCCTTAGCCTGACGATGGGTTTTTGAACCCGAAAGCTTGCTTAAAAATTCTCCAACTATTTAGTTGGTCTAATAACAGATATCAGATTCACCCAAAGAACCTTGTCTTACAGAAAAGAAGTTTTACAGAGTTTATGATGGTGCAAGATGTGCTCAGGTCAATGCCTTGCCACTCTAAATGCGTCCAAAAGTTGCACCACAAAATTCTAGTTGCTGCTCTCCGATAGAAACCCAAGCACATTCCTTCTAATCAGAACTGTCTGAGAAGAGTCGCACTGAACCATTACCTGCAGCAAACCCTGACACGGTAAAGTAAAATACTTTCAGTCACCTACTTGTCTCAACCACCGGCTCTCAACCAGGGTGCAGTGGCACAGGCATTGCCCCCATGGCCAGGTGAGAGTGCCTGTGAGCCTCGTGTGTTGCCCGACCAGGAGGGGATGCGATACAGGCACACGCTCCAATAAGCCTCAAGCAGACAGGAGAGCCTACTGGTGCCAGAGCCCTTCCCAGTTTGGCCATCCCACGCTCCTCCTGGAAAGAGGTGCACAGGACAGTTCCACCTGCCCCTGCACCAGTTTCTGGGAGACGAGGTGCAGGGTTGGACCTGGAAGGGCTGCAGCATAAGTGCACACTCCAACCTACTTTAAGCTTATCAGAAAGCCCTAACGCAGGAGAAGTGCCTGCTGGTGCCATAGCTCTTCCCAGTGCAGCTGTGCATGAGGCATGCAAGGCATTTTTACCTGGCCACAGCAGCGCAGCACCCCAGCTGAGAACCACTGAGGTAAGCCAAGACAGCACAGCTGGTTCTCAACCGGGGTGCTGCCAAAGTCAAGACTTGTGGAGTGGTTCCCTGAATCTATAAAGGTTGACGACCACTGATCCAAGCCAGAGAGTCAAGCATCAATGCTGGGCTTGTGACAAGACGGCTCTCTGGCTACACCACCATCTCCGAACATGACACGGGCCCTTCATATCCAAAGTTGCACAATGTTCTGCAATTTTGCTCGGTTCTTCCTCTGTGTTAGCACACTGGAACAGTCCATTCCCACTGAAAATTTTGAAAACTCGCTGCTATGTACATTAATTCAAGCCAGGAAATACAGAGCTAAAGCTTTTGGATCAGACCTTTGGTGCTTAATGGTTTCTATGGGACATGCTCGCTATAACTGCAGCAACTGGCTCATACACAGCTATATTCTAGTGCAACTAAGAATATCTTCCAGAGTCAAAATGTGCAGGCCAACAATCATGCCGCACAGTCAAGAACTCTTTGTTGCTCCTTGTCTGCAAATAGCTTGCTTCCATTTAGTCTCTACAATAGATACGTTTTCAAAGAACACATGGAATTCAAACTGTACAAGAGGAGAAAGAAAGGAACAAGTATCAAAAGGTTTAGACACCCAGAGCACAAGCAATGATGACTTCATTCCTCAGTGGGTCTGCCAGATTAAAAAAAAGAAAAAAAAAAAAAGAGACTTAATTATGTTTACTGACAGAGCTGAGGACCAATCAGTAATGGGTTTTCACTGCATCAGACTCTTGGCAAAAAAAACAGGGAGCAGCAGCCAGTCCCTGCTGCAAAAAAGTGGCGATCTGAACAGGCCAGACAAGCACAGGTTGCAAGCAGAGGTGGAACTGCCAAACAGTCCAATGGTAGCAGAAACACGTTCACTTCAGTCTTTTTTGGAGGAGAAGGAAGAGGAAGGAATTAGGAAGGAACTGACTAAATGGAAACAAAAGGGCAGGAAGGGCAGATGCTGGAGGATGGTCCTGCTTTGAGCAGGGGGTTGGACAAGACGTGACCTCCTGAGGTCCCTTCCCACCCCCATTGTGTATAGTTCTAGGACGCAGACAGGTAGGCAGGTCAATAGAGAAGAGCTGACATGCAGGTGTTCAGTGAAGCCAAGATGAAGACACTGAAGAGAAGGTTTAAAGCAAAGAACAAGTCTCTCTCTCTCCTCATTCTGCCAAGTCCAAGTCAAGATAGAAAGTTCTCTGAATGGGTCATTTCCTCACTAGCTCATTCACCTCTGCAACTTTCCTCCCAAGGCTACATAGTGAGAGAGGCGCTGCCCACAGCCCTGGGCAAGCTCTGGGCCCTGGAGCTACCAAGGAAGAAACGGTGGCCTGACTTAGACCCCATTTAACCCTTCATAACTGGGCCCAAAGTTCCCTTGCTCTGGCTGCTTCTACAGCTCATCCTACCATCCAGAAACTCTTATGGGTAAGTGTACTTGACAGGATCAAAACAAGGATAAACTATTAGGAAAAAGATAGAAAATAAACCCTGACCTCCTGCACTGAGCATAGCCATATCAATACATCAATGACACTTTTCAAGCTATTTGGAGAGAATGAGTGCAAGGTTGGAGCACACGCTCTGGACAGCTGACTGAAGTATGTTTTACTAGGATATGCACTTGCTTCTTCAGAGTTTACTTGTTTCTTCTCATTTTAGCTGTTCCAAGCAAAGCAACAGAATATAAAATAGGCCTATTTTCTCTACTGAAAACATCTGGGACGGGGATTACTTACAGTTCACATAACATTCTCATAATTCAGACCAAGCCCCTACTCTGAGCCAAAACAAAAATCTCCTGTTATAAATGCAGGAAACATTCATACAGCAACAGCAAGGACTGGACGTCAATTGTGACAAGTACCAAGAATGTTTGTCCTTCGTGAATTAATGTCCAGAGAGAAGTGGAAGCTGGGACTGGGGCTTGGGCCAGCAGTCTCAGCCAAACAGCTCTGGAATTAGGACTAAAGGAGCAAATCTTCTGGTTCAACTCAGTGCTGATGCAGAGCAAAACATCTGTGGCCTCCTCAGCTGTTCAAACTCCAGACAGGAAGGCCCAAAACCAGAACAGCTGCTGCAGGGGGAATGGTTTGTGCAAACAGGTAACCCCTTCATACTACAACGTGAATTCTCCAAAAGGCGTTTCTCCTCCCCTCAACCCATGGGGCTCAGTGTGCTAAAGTAATCCTCTCTGCACTGCCTCAGCTGGAGGAGCAGAAGAAAGGATGGGAGAAGAATCCAGGCCAGGACTAAATCTTTTTTAAAGAATAAAAACTGAAGTGACCCATGTCCCGTGGTTCTTGAACTTTTTAGATGGGAGGACACCAAGCAGAGAATTCAGCCTAGTGCCCACTGCCTCTCAAAATGTAACTAAGGCAATGGCCCTCAGCCTTTTTAGACTCAACGCACCCCTTGGTAGACTGGAGGCACCTCCCTGAAAACACCAGCTCTTCATTTTCCCATTACTATTGTGCAGTCAGAAAACAAAGCAATTCTCCTGTTGTAAAAAACTCAGAAAGACCACAGCAGGCCAGAATGATTTGGACACACTGGAAATCTCTGGTTTTATCTTGTGAATTATGTTTGCACAAGTAACAGTGCTAACACTGCAAGGCACCCTGCAGCACGCTTGAAAAGATCAAAGCACCCCCAAATCTATAGCATTAAAAATATTCTGACTACTGAGTTTTTTCTGAGCTCTAAACAGAAAAAGAAAGCTCTATTATTTTTCTGTGGTTAAAAATGAGTGAAAACAAAGAGGTTGTATTTTACAAGGCGTGCCTTGAGTTTAAACAGGTGGATAACCACTGGACTAGACCTTTACATGCAGCCCATAAATCCATTTACATTGTCATACCTGTTGAATCTTCAGTCAAATAATGTATCTGACAGCATATTTCCTAGACCAGGTAGGATCCAGTGGTTTCTTTCCATCAGAAACCAGCAGCACACTAGTATAATCTACTTCCTACATAAAACAACAGTGACTAAAGCAACCAAGCTTGAGGATAAGTGTAGTGCAGCGTAGCCTCTCCCCTCTAACCTGACCTCATCCACGTAATCAATCAGTTAGAAGACTGTCAGTGAAACAAGGCATTAACCTGCAAGGATTTCAACAGGGGTATGGTACCAGATAGGCACGAGGCACTTGGGGGCAGGGGTCTTGTTTTCTCTCTGAGACACATGGACATGATGAACTGCAATTCACATCACTCTGCCCAATTACTGGTTGAACACACAGCTAGTCTTAGCTAAAAAGGCTTCTTTTTTTTTAAATTACCCTCATCCTCTACCTCGATTCCCCTGTTTACATGTCTTGTCCATATATTAGGTCCATATATTAGACTATAAGCTTGTGGGAGTTGGTATTGTAGGTCACTATTATTAACTGAAAGACTCAAAACCTAAGTTTTACGGTTCAGTCCTTATTGCATTTACAGTGGCAGAAGGCCAGTGAAAGTAAAATGGAATACAATACTTAATTGCTATCTGAAGAGGCACCTCTAGACACCATGGTATC
Organism: Gavialis gangeticus; assembly: GCF_001723915.1. NCBI lineage: Eukaryota > Metazoa > Chordata > Crocodylia > Gavialidae > Gavialis > Gavialis gangeticus. The sequence goes on from NW_017728995.1 coordinate 36,460,206, forward strand.
TGTTTGCAAGGTGGGGACCGTTTGCTTCTACTGTCTAATGCTTTAATCACAATGCAAGGCTCTACTGTAAGAAAACTTTTACCTGTACATTTCTCATATAAGATATCATCTTGATGCATGTTTCTTTGATTTGACTGGAAGTTGCATGTCCTTCGCACTTCTACCCTAGTTTAATAGCACAGCATGAGTACATGGTATAAAATAAACTACAGTAGTTAAAGGATCTTTCAAATATTGCTTTATTTTTTTATAGTGAACTTACTGCAATCACATTTTTCCATTCACTAAAGTGTAGCTATATTAACTTTCAAACAATTGTTGTACAGCCACAGAGTAAATAAAGCAATATTACCATCTTCTATGGCCCAAAAAAAACAACTGAGCCTTCAAGAGGAAAAACATTTCACAAAGGAGAGCTAAGAAAATGGCATTGTGGCAAATGCCCTTTTGCCTTCTGCCACTGCTCCTTGGCTCCCTTTGAACAGTGAAAGAGCTAGGTTAGCCCAATCTAACCCAAGTAAATTTACTTCTCAGGTAGCCTAGGCGAGGTGAGGTGCCGATAGCTTTAATTAGTAGTTTTAAATCTAGCCCCCACATTTGGGGATGAAATGACCATCGTTTACAAACACTGGACAAAATCTCGCCTTGGACTGTGCATCCAATTCAAAAGTCAAGGGCTAGGTATGAATTCAAGCCCTTTCCCATCTCACCTTGCATTCTTCTCCAGCAAATACTATGCAACACCCACATGTGACAGCTTACCTCACAACATAATATGACGTGATATCAAACAGTCTCTACATGAATATCCAATTGCACATACAAGCCTGAAATACATGCGGTTCCTGAAGGTCAGGTACTGTAATCACATTGACAACAGACAGGGCAGAGATGTACTTTACAGACCAACTGAATCAGAGATGCATAAGCTTTCATGAGCAAGAGCTCCAGCAGATGCTATGAAAGAACATGTACAACTTGTGCATGACAGCTTCATGAAAGCTAATGCATCTCTGATGCAGTCAGTCTATAACAGTGGTTCCCAATCTTTTTTTGCCACGACCTGTTGCTGGGAGCAGAGTGTGGTGGCGGCGGAAGCAGCACGAGGGCAGGGGAGCTCCTGGCACTTGGCACTGCTCATCCTTTGCATACAGCGCTGCCAGCATTGCCCCCGCAACCCTCATTTGGGTCACAACCCGAGGTTGGGAACTGTTGTTGATAAGGTGCATCTCCACCCTGCCTTCTGCCTGACTTCAGACCAAAATGGCTAACTAACATTCTCCACGTAGATAACATTGGGGGGGGGGGGCAATTTGTTTTAATTGTCTCACCATTTGTAGGTGCCAATATATGTGCTTACATGAACCCCATAATCAAAGCTACAGGAAAACCACACAAATATCAATTTAGCTTTATAGCACAGGTCAAGCTGATGGAAGAATAAACAAAAAAGTCTGAAACTACGGCGTTCCATTTCAGGAGGGCAACATTTAAAAAACATAAGGGAAGTAGTTAGTGAAGTCACCCGGTCTGAACACCTCAAGGGCTTCAATTTTCTTTGTTTTAAGTGACAGGTGCATTAACCAGCTGAAACTTACACCCCAAACACACAGGAAGGAGTTCCAAGCCTAAACTCCACAAACAGCCACCTTGACAAGAATATCAGAAACAGGGAGAAAGCCTACAAGAAATGCAAGAAAAAACTGATAAAGTAGTTTCAAAGGACAGGAAGGAGAGAGGGAGGGATGTTAGATGTGTAAAGGAAAATAAAACAGATAGCAAAAGGTTCTTCAGTCATACAGAGAGAACAAGGGAAGAGAAGTGACTAAAGATAATGCAGGTGTGGCCCTAGACTAAATGACTACTTTGTCTTAACTTTTCAATAAAATGAAACCAAACACAAGGGCAAAGACAAATTAGATAAGAGGAATGATGAGGAAATAGAAATTATCATACCCAAAGAAACAGCAGAACACTATGAGCTCCGTCTGCTCAAATCAGCAGACACGGGTATTCTCCTAGTTTTGAAAGAACTGGCACACGGTATTTCAGGCTGGGCGGCATGGATTTCTAACAAATCTCTTGGGTCATGGGTGGTACCACAGAACTGGAGAACAGAAGACAAGGTACCTATGTCTAAAGAAGGGGGGAAACGAAGGGACCCAGGCAACTACAGGCCCAGTAACATGATCTCACTAGTATGCCAGTCTTTAAAACACATTATGAAGGAAGGAATGAAGACACGGGAGTAAACGGCTAAAAATCAGTATAGGTTGGCTAAAGACATCATGCCAGAGAAACGTGGTATCTGGCTCTGATCAAATAACAAATTTTCTAAACCAGGAGTTCTCAACTGGTTGACTGGGGTGGGGGCACGTCAGCTGACTTCCCTGAACAGTCCTGCAACATCAATGAGACACCAGGCTTTCCCATACAGGCACCACTCAAACAGGAACCAGCGATGCTGTGGGAGGGCTAATTTCCTCTATGAGACGGTATTAACTGATCCAAACCTGGGGCTGCACAAGTGCACACTGCTTTTGTTCCAGAGCTGGAGTAGGCAGCATGCTCAGTGTCCCTGAAGCCTGCCTGGCGAGAGGCCTGTGAGCTGTGCATGACCTGTGGGCAAGACTGGGTGCAAAACCAGGTAGGATATGACTGGGGGCTAGGGGGAGAGAAGGCAGAGTGGGCTGTAAGGAGGTGGCAAGCCACAGGATCAGAAAGGTTGGCTGAGAGGTACTGATTTAGGTAAAAGTAGTAACAAATTAGGTCTCATCTGCCTGAAATGTAGGAAAGCACTGGAACTGGTTCATCCTGAGAGATGATGGTCACTCCACTGCTGGAAGTTTAAGTGAAACTTAGACAAGTCCCTTCTAGCCCAGTGACACTATTATTTTCCAATAAATGCCACAAAGAACAATATTAAGAGGCACCAAATAGGGATTAGTACAAGAACTGCGATATGCAAGAAATTTGATTAAAGGGCTGACAACAATGTACTGGGCTGAATAAAGAACTAGCAGGCTGGAGAGCAGTCAGGATCAGTCTCAGGAAGTCATTAAAAAGAACAAACATTTTTTTAATGACTTCATGCATAACAAAAATGAGTGGGCTTATGAAATCTATGATGACAAAAATTTGGGAGGCATCATTAAAACAGGATCCAGGCATCATACAGGAAGAACTGGATGATCCTGGAGAACTGGAATAAAGGGATAAGATTAACAGATTCATAGATTTTTAGGGATGGAAGGGACCTCAGAAGAAAGTCAAGTCCCACCCCCTACCCCTGGGTAGAAGAGTGCTGGGGTAAAATCTGTGTCAAGGGCTGACTTTCAATAGATTGCAGCGAGGTGGCTCAGTAGCACAAATCACAAGATTATGCATTTGAGGGTTAGCACACATTCCTAATATCACCTGATCATCCCCCAGGCTGATATGACAGAGAATAAGGAAGACCTGAGTGTATTAGTTAATCACAGGACAGTGAGGCAAAGTGAGGTGGCCACAAAACAGGCAGATGTGGTTGTAGGTTGCATGAAAGGCATTTCCAGTAGAAATAGAGAAATATTAATGCTACTATACAAGGCACTGGGGAGACATCAAGAATACTGTCTATAATGTTGGTGACCCATATTCAAAAGTGATTAATTCAAATTGCAACGGGTTCAGAGAGCAGCTAGGACGATCGGGGAATGGAGCCTACTGAACTACTAAAAAAGTTTAGCTTATTTAGCCTTGCAAAACGAAATCTGAGAAGGAGTATTAATACTGTTATACATAAGATTGTGGAGAAAGAACAAAACACCAGAGGTGCAGAAAAGCTATTTAAGCTACAGGACCATGAGGACGTGACCACCACCAAAGCTCCCAAGTTCTGCAACGGCCTCCCAATACAAGTAGCAGGAAGAAACAGGAAAAAAAAAAAACCCTAACTAGTTTTAAGATGAAGCTGGATCGGTTAGTGAGAGGACCGATATGACTTGCTTGCCTGGTATACCTGGGAACTGAATGTTCATGACACAGAAGCTCCACTACAGCCCTATGTTCCTGAGGCAGAACAAGCATCATCTCAGTTTTACAAACAGGGAATTAAGCACAGGGAAACTCAGTGGACTCATTTGTGGTCAGCAAACAGAGGAACCTAACTGCCCAACAAGACCACAATGCCTGTGATTTGTGATAGCATAGGCAGTTCTGCAGGACAGGTGGAATAGATCCAGGCTGAGACTGGAAGAAATACAGCAGCTCTGGGCCATATTCCAACCAGTAACGAACAGATAAAATTAAGTAATGCAAACCAGGTGTCAGGAATTTATCACTAAACTAAAACAACAGGGGCCACCTCAAAATCATGCTTTGGCCATGTCCCCTCCCAGCTGTATGAAGTATACTAAAAATTCAACTTAAAATCTATTGTCTTTAGGTTTCTGCCTCTGCTACCTCATTCTCTGCGGCATTCCTCTCCACTTCTCACATGGGCTACTTTCATCTGCTTACACTTGGGCTGTTTAGACAGTAAGTTTTTTCAGCCAAGGCTCTGTCCTATTCATCTAAAACAGGGCTGGGCTTCCCCCTTCCCTCCTCCGTGTGTCCCACTACACCTGCCCCAGATCAGGAACACCAGCTGGATCCAGCCTGCAGACGGATCAGACACTGCCCACCCAGTCTGCCAGGGAAAAAGGTTGAGCACCACTAATCTAAAATATCATCCATACCTACGACCTTTGTAAACAACATGTGAGTGTGATGCATGGGATCTCTTGAGAACAACGGGGCAGAGAGAAGAGCTGTGGATTACACACAGACAAAAAGATCTAATATTTTGGCTGAGAGTACACAGAGATGCTGGGGATGAGTTTAAATAGCAAGCAGAAAGGAAGATGCACGCAGAGGAATTCCGTTAGTAGAGATAAAAAGTTTTTAAAATAACAGAATTGGTTTAGGAGAGGAAATATAACACAAACTGATAATATTCTCTCACTCCCTGGGCCTAAGAAAAATACTTGTGAAATATTGCTTAAAATACTGAAAGAAATAAAGGTCATTCCAAGGAATCTAATGTTTTTGGGTTTTTTAAAAAAAGGAAAGAAACAACATGATATAAACAGTGGCAGCCTTGAGAGCTCATTTAGTTTTCAGGAGATAGCAAGCATAAATTTATTAGATGAAAATGTTAGCTATATTTCTGTGTGAAAAGAGAAGCTTTTAGCAGTCATAAAAATTCCAAGGGAAAAATAAGTAAACAAAATCAGGATTACATATGGAAAGGAAATCAGTAAAGAACAGAAAGCAAAGACTGACAAAATGTTGGGTAAGAGAAAACCCAGCCAGAACTGTGACAGTATGAAGAAATGTTGGCATTAACAGTATTTAAAAAAAAAAAAAAAAATCACTCTAGAAACAGAGGAAGTGTTCTCAGTTAAGTTATATGAAATCACTACCAAGATTTAAGGGAAAAAAACCCTAGGCAAATAGACCTGTAACCTGAACAGTGCCACCATAGCAGTGATCGCTGAGGAACAGGACAGGCTAGGAGTAGGAAGGGGAAAGGACACAGAAACCCTCACCACAGGACTAAGACGACTGTCCCTGGGGGCAAAGCCATTTTCAAAAAGCAGCATCTGCAAGCAGGTCACGTTGGCCATCATGAACTAAACCAGATGTTTTTTAAAAATCATCCAAGATGCAGACCCCACCCCTGTTACAAGCTCTGCATGGACAAATCCTGCCTAAGCCAGTAAAGGTTCCACGAATGTGCAGGAATCATAATCCTATGGACCTCTCTGCAGGAATGTGGCTTTAGTTAGAGTTCCTAGTCTCAGAAAAGTTTTAGCAAAATGATGCCTCAGCCACAGTGCCCAGCACCAGTGCTATTCCGGAATCAGTTCCTCATCAAGGTTTTCCAACTCCTGCGGAATAGGCAGAAATGGGACATCAAAGCTATTAAGGGATTTGACAACATAGCTGAAAAGTCTTGAGAGCAAGAGAAAAAGACGGTTGTTTTCAGAAAAAACTGTTGATACTGCGCACTTCCAAGGTCAAAATGTATGGGGAAGACAGCTATTTGAAAGGGAAAAACAGGTTTAGAGAGAGTGAAAAATTAATAGAGCTACTTGGGCCTGAAAAAACACATCCGGCAGGACCTGTGCTTGCACTAATGTGACTGACTTTTATTCATATGACCAGTAAGAAGAAATTTGCAAAATAATCAAGTTTGCTGGCAAAACACAAGGCCTGGTACAGAACTAGGTAATCATGGGTCAGTTCAGTGGAGGAAAACATTCAAAATTTTGAAAAAATTAAACAGATTTAGTGGGGAGAAAAAAAACAACTAACAAGACAGCATAACCAGGGCCCTAACAAATAAGAGAATATAATCTCAATGAATGTTAGCTGTAAGTTAAAATGTCACAGAAAGTTTTTCTTCTCACACTAACAGAATATGTAGAATAAAAGCATGAGCAACCACCTATGCTTAGATAAAAGAAAGCACATAACCAGTTGAGTCTGACCTTCCAGGACAACTAATTCTGGTTAGGTATTTTTAAACGACTGATTTTAAAACAAAAGGCCAGCTACCAAAGGATTTTAATTCTGAATATTTCTAGTTTCCTCTGTCACTGATACCACAACTAACACACTGCAGCTGACTTTCAGTCACTAAATGCAAAGGAGCTAATGGCAAACAGGTTGAAGACTGCATCATGCACTACTATTGGTTAAAAAACAACCAACCAACCCAAATTGACTGCAATACTGTTTCTACAGCAAAGGGTGGCTTGGGGATACACTGATCATGGCGGGGGCCCGGTAGGAGGAGGAAGGGAAGGCTTAGTGCCCGGGCTGCTGCTGCCACACCTTATTTGCACTCAGTAGCAGCATCCCCATACCCAGACTCCCTGGGAGCTGCCCCCGGGGCCCCATTCACCCCCCACCACCCCCAGGCACAGAGCTGTGCCTGATCTGGCAAGGACTCACAAGGGTGGGGAAGGAAGCATCATTCCACTCACTCCATTTGCCCCCTACCCCTCAAATACACACCTGGTACAGTGCTGCACCACCCAGCTCCCATGGCTGGGCAGGGGGGCAGTATGAGGCTGCCCCTGCCACAGCAAAAACTGAGGGGGCGATTCTGGCACCCTCTCACAGTCAGCACCTGGGGCTGGTGCCCCATTCCCTGCACCCTAGTTACACAGCAGCACATGAGCATCTTGGGGTCTGCAAGTTATTACAGATCAAGGGAAATTCACTGTGTGGACTACTGTTCTCCCACCAGCTCTTTCAGATGTAGCCAAATAAACCAAAACAAGATCTAAACACAGGCCAATGAACATGTTCTGTTTTTCAGGTGGTCTCAGAGAGAGAGGATTCACCAGCAAGACTAAGAAAAGAACTTTAAAAAATCATCAGTTCTTAGCACAAGAAGAACACAGCTGGTTTAGTACTTACTACTGAACCAGGCACCTGTCATTTCACATTGGGATTTTACAACATCATGTAACTGCTGTATAGCGAGTCAATGACAATGTTCTTAAAATAGGTGAAATCGACTGCTACTAACATATTTTTGAGTAATGCTAGAAATCCAGAGAGGCAATGATGATCGTCTCCTTCATTGAAATGGAGTCTGAATCATCAATTTGTGTTACAGCCACTTCCCATGACTGTGCTCCGTTCCACCAAAACGGCGTGTAACGCGCAGCACTAGGCAAGGCCATCCCAGACCTCCTCCGCTCCCCTGAATACATAATCACTGTTTGTATGGAGGCAGTGTCAGACAAGGGCACCACTGTGCTAGGTACTGTACACACGCAAAGCAAGAGCTGCCACTGTTCAAAGCAATTTACAGTCTGCAGTGATTCATGCTGGGAAAATATCTTCAGCACAAACTCCCAGCTACATGTCATGCTGTCTAACATCTGTGTTGATTTCCTATTTGCAAATACAAGTGGCGTTTCACTGTACAGCTCTACTCTGTAAGACAGTACCTTTATATCTTTCCAGGGACTGAAACCATAATGGTGGATACATATCAATAAATGAATATCAAGCTAGTAAATAAAATGAGTTCAGACTACTTAGACTCCCTGCTGAGCCATCAACTCAGACAGGAAGAACTCCTTGCCTTACAGTGACCTAAAGATATACTGCCCATAAGTATGCCACCCTTGATATGAATATACCTACTGTATTCAGAAGAATATTTTGACTAAGGGAGCAGGACAACAGACCCTCACTTATTTCACCAATACAGAATCAGGTGGTATAAAACTCTGTCACAGTAGGGAAGGGGGGCAAGCCTTCCAGTACCTGCTCTTATGTATGCCCCTCACAGAATACATGCCAGAAATTTCATAGATTTCATAGATGTAGGGTCGGAAGGAACCTTGTAGATCTTCTAGTCCAACCCCCTGCCCTGGGCAGGGAAGAAAACTGGGCTCAAATGACCCCAGCCAGGTGCTCAGAATATACTGAAACAGCGTGTTAAGTCAACCATCAAAAACTGAATGTAGGTTCTCATACAAGAAAAATGTGTTTTACAAATATATGCATCAACTCTCCTTAGCTGGAGTGCAGCTCAAGAAAAAAAATGCCTATGCAAACCATCCTATACAATGCAGAATCTAGATTCTACGTTAAAACTCCGCCAAGAAGGTGTTCTCTCAGCTATGGTGGGGTGGTCTGCCCTGCCCTTTATGCCACTAGTTGGGAGGTACGAGGATAAATAGGGAAATATTTAGGGGCACTTCACACATGACTAATTGCTCTGTAATTTGTTCCCTCTACTTAGCAGTTTAATTTTATATAGACCACCTTTTCTCTAAAAGTCCACCATTATAAGTAGAAATGATTTTGTTTCACACAGTTTTAACACTTCAGTCTCCTACATTATGACTATCTTCAAGAAAGGCAGTAAGTCTGTGTGTGGGAACTATTGAGATAACTGCCATCTTTTCCATAGCAGGGAAAATACTCACCCACATCCTCCTGAGCTATCTTCTACCTCTTGTTGAGAAAGTCGTGCCAGAATCTCAGCATGGTTTAGATCATCCTGTGGGGCAACCGACACGCTCTTTGCAGCCCACCAGGTCCAATAAAAGTGGCAGGAACATCATCAGGAACCATACACAGCCTTCACTGACCTCCTAAAGGCCTCAGACTGTCAGTCACAAAGCTTTGTAAAGTACTGCCCAGATCTGGATACCCTGAAAAGTACATCAAGGACCAGAGGTTTCTCCATGATCAGATGACTGTGCTCATTCTTTGATCAGAGACAGTGTTCCATGTGTCAGCTGAACTGGAGTCAAGCAAGGATGCATCATTGCAAATGCCTGACTCTCAACCCCCAAAACGAGTGCTCCACTCCCAGACCTCAAGAAAACAGACGTGGACATCAAGAGCTGGGAGCTGGCTGCTAACCAACTGCAATGGTGCTGCAACTTCAATCAAGAGACAGTCCACTTCAAGGCAAAGCACCTTGCCCTCGAAGCAAAAAAGAGAGCACAGAGGATGGAAAAGGACAGAAATCCCAGTGTACAGCCTACTTTCCCTTGAGGAAAGACCTGCAACTTCTGTGGACAGATCTGTGGCTCAAGAATTGGACTCTTACATCACCTCAAGACCCATCAATGAGCCGTGGTAGATATTATCCTCAAATCAAGGGACTGCTGGCAACAACCTAACAATATGAGGAAAATCAATTCGGTGAGAAGTCTCCTTCCACATAAAATTTCCCCTGACAAAATGCGAGAAGCTCCCATATTTCTGGATATTTAAAAGCAAATTGGATAAACCCAGCAAGACTTTAACAGATACAAATAGAATAAATTTTCAAAGGAGACTGAACAAATTCAGAGCCTGAACCCCTTTAGGAAACAATGTAAAACCAAAAAAGGCTCCTCTACCTTCATAAAACTGATTCTAAAATACTGACTCTTTCTTTACCCAATCTACCCACAAATATAAATATATTTTAAATAAAAATTCATTTAAAAGTTTTGCCATGATTTCACTCTAAAATTACTGCAAAATAATCTTGCACTTAACAGGGCAAACTAGAAGACCTGATCAGACTTTCCATCACTCATTTCTACAGTTCTCCTACTGTCCTCTTGTTTAACATAATTAATATAATATTTCTTTCTTGAAGGGCTTAAGGTACTGGGTACATTTTTCCAAACATCACAGCACAAGTTCTTGATCTTCAAGTGCCTATGGTGCTGGGTACATTTTTCACCACAATTACTGTATCACTAAATCACAGAATTTCAATTTGGCACAAAATTTCAGGCTGCATTATAATGGCCATTTCCTACTGATGTGCATCAGTTTTGGGCTTGAACTAGCATTTGACTCAGACAAAGATGGAAGTCAGTCTCCTGCTGACAACGTCATTGTTGAAGCTGGACAGATGGAACACATTTCTCTACATATGTCCACACATTTCTCTGAACGTTATATCCATTTCAGAACATAACAATGTATTTGAAGGGTTAATGATTTATAGATCAAATCAGGCAGCCTGATCACAATCTATTTCATACTTCAAATGATAGAGAGAACTCTGAGCACAGGCTTTAGTTCCACCAATGCTGCTGAAAACATCCAAAAAAAAGCAGAATAATGTAAGAGATGCCATAATGGGTCAGACCACGGGTCCATCTAGCCCAGTAACCCATCCATAGCCCTACAAAGACCTGGGACCTTCAGGTAAGTCTCCTCCTGGCCCTGGACAAGCTGTCCATCTACCAGATGAAGAAGGAGACGTGGCCAGAGGGAACCCAGGAAATTGTAGGACTGCCATTTGTCTTATCTATGCACACCTCCAGAGTTTCACTGGACATCATCCACTGACTCCTTAGATCAGCAATTCTCAACCAGGGTGCCACAATGTTAACATGTTAGGTGTGCAAACACGACTTGGAAGACAAACCAGAGATTTCAAATAGGAATCTATAGGGTTAAAAACATTCTGACCTGTTGTGTCCGAGTTCATAGATTCATAGACGTTAGGGTCAGAAGGGACCTCAATAGATCATCAAGTCCGACCCCCTGCGTAGGCAGGAAAGTGTGCTGGGTTCAGATGACCCCAGCCAGATGCCTATCTAACCTCCTCTTGAAGACCCCCAGGGCAGGGGAGAGCACCACCTC
>NW_017728995.1:36476359-36487185 GCF_001723915.1 Gavialis gangeticus
GCACCACCTCCCTTGGGAGCCCATTCCAGATTTTGGCCACTCTGTGAAGAAGTTCTTCCTAATGTCCAGTCTAAATCTGCTCTCTGCTAGCTTATGGCCACTATTTCTTGTAACCCTCAGGGGTGCCTTGCTGAGTAGAGCCTCACCAATTCCCTTCTGCACCCCCATGATGAATTTATAGGTAGCCACAAGGTTGCCTCTCAACCTTCTCTTGCGGTTGGGGTTCTTTGCAATGGGATTATTCCCATAGTTTTCACTCATTTTGACTATAGAAATATAAGAGTTTGCATTTTCTGAGGGGTGCCTTGGGTCTAAAAAGATACAGAACCACTGCCTTAGATGCAGTTGAGATGCACTGGGCATTAGCCAGAGTTCTCTGCTCACTGTCTTCCCGACACCCTAGTTAATAGCTGCCCTACACCCTGATCTGCTGATGTTATTTCCTCATGACTGTCCCAAAGAATTAGTAGTATTCACTTACACTTTCTGTGCTAAAAGGCAAACTAAGAACACTTTTGTGTACATCAACTCAAGTGAAATACCATGCTTCAGGGGTGCAGCCTGCGGTTAGGACTTCCTAGGCTTATGAATACTGGAAGCTGCAATAGAAAAGGAGCCATTTGTAGTCCTGGGTGAGCCTCGGCTCAGCATCACTGTACACAGGCTGCAGCCTGCAGGGGCAGAGCAAGGACGCCAAGAGAAAGAGTGTTTAGGAAACGCCAGAATTAAGGCAGGCTGTAAAAGTTTAATTCTGCCTTCATGTGTTTATGCACTATATAAAAAAAGAAAACTATCACATGATCACATATTCCATTCCCAGAGGATTTCTGCTTCCTTCAGTGCAAAACAAACAGTGTTCAAGGAAGAAGGCAGCTATTGCACATTTCTCTCTATTCTCAAAGAATGTGTAACCCCATGCTATACTTACTGCACTAGCCAAATTCTACAACAAGTAAGAAAGCCACTCATTTTCCCCACTAGCTTTTCTATGGTGTTTATCATGCAGCCAGCCACAAACATTAATGCATCGATTCCCCTCTTCCAGAGGGACATAGGAATTCTTATCGTCATTTATAGGGAAAGAATTAAAGAGAGATTAAATCCAAAGCTGATAAATAAGTCCACTAATTTTGCATACCCAACCTGAGTGACTAAATAGGCTCCAGATTTCAGAGGTGCTAAGGATCTCCGACTACCACCTATCCACTGCAAGTGCTCCCCTACTTCTGCAGCTTCCCCATGAGTCCCATATGAGATACGAGGAACACGTAGCTAAGGGCCATGTGCAAAAACTTGGTTTAAGCAATCTGCTGTGCATCAGACACAAAATCCATGACCCAACCTAGCCACAAGAACAGTTATAACCCTTGCCTCATTCTTGACACAATCCACCTCCTGCAATAAAGCAGGCAGGAACACTACAAACAACACAAATATTCCAGTTAACAAGGCTTTCCTTTCCTTGGAATCGATCCATTTCTTTGCAACCTGGGATCTATAACATTCGCTGCACAGCAACAGCATCATACTTCGGTTTTCGAACTCTCATCCAACTTCATACAGAATATAGCAGCAATTAAGCTACTACAGATTTCAAATCTTCTCTGCTTAGTAATGCTTCTTGCTAAATAATGCAAAGCTCAGTCTCACATGCAAACAAAATATCCTCAATATTTCCAATTTGGTTTTTAAGACAGCAGTTGAGGAAGGAAGAGACAAACTGACTTGGTTCTAAAACATTACTAACTGCATCACGAGTAAATCTAAACAGTCACCTACATACAACAAAATAATGGAGACCAACTGTTAGTACTACTCTGAATTACAATTTTTCAAATCATTTTAAGTTATTTGTTCACTTGAAAGTCAAATTCTTCTCTTATAGTTGGGCACGCATTTCTTCACATGCCTTCTCTGTGCAATATCCAAGTGTAAGCATAAAGATCCAACACCAATTTGCAATGTTCTGGGTCAATATACTCGCAGTGAACATATACATTAAGTTGTGCAACTCTAAAAAAATAAAATGTGGCTTTAAAAAAGTTACACATGCCTAAAACTCAGTGTGTATGGGCCCCAAGATGGTTTAGCTTCTAGTTTTTTTTGTGAGACTGCCTCTCTCCCATTCACGTTTAGTACCTTTCCATTGGGAAGGTCTCAAGAGGCTGAGCTAAATAATCTGAGGCTCACATCAAGAGCTTAGAGAGGGGCAACTGGGCTCTGTAAATCCAGAGCCTGGTCAGTCATATCAACAGAAAAGTTTCTGCTAGGATCAATGAGAACTGGATCTTATCCATTATTTGCTAGGTCCTGCATGCGTTTACTTGCACAACATGGGGCAGTCTCCTCCCTTCACTACAGACTATGTGTAGCACAGGCGGAGTCTGTGCTGAATACAACAAGATTTCCGATTCATTTGACTGTAGTTTGTTGACACATTACTGGCACGTTGTACTCGTATTCCTGGGGGTTTTGTTCATTTGTTTTTATACACTTTGAGTATTCAATACACCTAATCAAAAAGTTTAAATCAGAGAATGCTTCCTTCTGTTATAAACTTATGCTTCAAACTATGCTCGAAAAGGTCACAGAGCATTCAGTGCCTAGGGAAACAAACATACCAATGGATACATCATAGTCCAAGGTGACCCAGTGCGCATCTCCCAGTACACCTCTATCCCCCTTATACTCTAGACATCTACTAAGCTTTATACCTTTTTTCTTTTGTGCTAATAAGAATAATAACCCTTTAGTTTTAGCTTTTTAAATAGTTATCATTATCATTTATGTATTGAAATTAAACCCTAACATTTCAAACATGTTTTAATATGGATTTATGTCAATACTTCTGAATAATAAAGTCAGATAAAACGCAATTAAAAAAAAATCATGGTCGTCCTTCCCTAACACATACACACTCACCCCTTCTATTTTTTCCCATAACCCCAAGTCTGTACTTCAATATTCTTGTTTTATTCAGTACACAAGTGTCAAAAATGTTATACTTCTTCACTGGCAATTGTTCTAAGACCAAAATATCCCATAGCACTCAAATCCTTGAACATGTACTCAGCTCTCTGGGTTGGGGGGGCTGGGGCTTAAACAACACATTCAGATGCATCTTTCTTCACAATATTTCATGTTCTATCCAAAGCAGATGAGTATTTTTGTTTTTAAAAGACAAATAAAGCTAAATTACCATTAAAAATCCACTACAAATGTACAAGAAAAATAAGTTATCCAAAACAGGAATGAGGTTCAGCCCATCTGTCTGGCATTTGCTACCCCTCTATTAAGCCAACAATTAAATTCCAGGAGTACTTTCTTAGAACATTGTATTTTAATGTTCAGGCTACTAATGTAACCAAGTTTCACAGAGAATAGTAAATAGTAATCAAGTTGGCAGTTTGACAGCAAATACTTGAAGTAAAATGATCTGAAATCACAGCAGAGAAAAACAATATACTGACAAAAATATACTGAAAACAATCTGCTGACAAAAATCAAATCAAAATATTTATATGCATAGTGCAATTTAATTAGCTGCTCAAGGCAAACTGTTACATCAAAATATTGTTACAAAACAATTATCTTATCCTTCAGCATTATCAACAACCTACTACTCAAATATTTGGATTTGTACATTAAACAGCTAAACGTCTTTATAAGCATGGAATTCACCACACAGGTCTTTTCATCCACCCGTTTCAGCAAGAAATGATACTCCTCTCAAACACTTTGCCAAGGCTGGAACGTAAGGCTTTTTCTCCCGCTGTGTTGCACAACCAGACTGAGAACGAGTCCAGAACGCTCCTCTGAGAATGACAATTTGCACCCAACTCCCATTACAGTACAAGTGCAATCTGGAGAAGGCCTGTCCACCATAGCAACAGCTGACCTTAAGCTTTTCTACCACCTTATTTATACAATTAAACCACAAAAGGCCAGGGAAAACAAGGCATCCATAATCAGAGTCAGCTGCTGTCCTTCCTATGGTGGCATTCCTCATGACTAACACTTTCAAGATTACACGCTGTTTGACAGTTGGTCAAACTGTGCAATTGAGTCTCCTCAATTTGCTGCCAGGTTTTTCTTGAATATCGCAAGAAAAAGTCTTTTCTAAAAAATATGTTTTCACCTGCCACTTTCCAAAGTTTCTTAGAAGCAGAAATTTTTCTTCAGAACATCAAAAGGAATTTTACCAGGTCAGCTTTAGACTTTGGAAACATGCAAGTAACAGCTTCCAGGACTCCCAGCACACTTCAGTCGCTCTGAATGCTTCAACACAGACCAGACTGCAGTGCCAAAGAACCACACAAGAGATGCCTTCTTTGAAATCCTAACAAACAAATCATTTAAACTTTGTAAATAATTTTACTTTGATATGACATACTATACCGATCTCAAGATATTGAAAACCTATTTACAAATATGGATCATGTATTTGCTAACTTGAATTTTAAGCATAGTTCTATTGCCCCAAAATATCAATCTTCCTTTTACCGAGTATTTGCAAGCTCTCAGCAAGAAAAGTTGGTTGCAGCAGATTAAATTTTTAGCTAAAATCAAATCCTCAGCACTTCACCTGCTGCCATGGTTTTAATATTTTCACTGTAAACTCACTTTTCAATTAATTTTTATAAACGTCCAAGACAAAAAAAACACACACACACAGAGTTGGAGTTAAGTCAATAATGTAGGATAAAATAATTTTAGAAATACTGTAAATATCCCAAAACCAAGCATTCAGAAAAAAACAGGAAAATTTAGAGTTAAATTATCCAGATTTCAGATTATCCACATAACTCATTTATATTTGACAGTGGAAGGCTGAAACCAATATTTATGTACTCATTACGTATGCCGTGCCACCCAGTTGTTTAGTAAGCTGAGTACATCAGCTTCCTCTTACCGAGGGGGAAAACAGTTTCTAAACGTATACACATCAGGTAGAAGCAAGTTGAATTTAAAAAACACTTGCTGAATTTTACGCAAATATATAAACAGTGCATCCAAAAAAACTCTGTTTTAATCCATTTATGTTATTACCAGCAATATGATTTTAAGACTCTGCTACCCTCCTTTCAGTGACAAAGAGTAACATGAAAATTATCATTTCTCTTTTTTAAAAAAGGTCTTCAAGATTTAGCCAATGCTCAAGATTTCAATGAGTGATAACTATATGGGAAGTTTGAGGACTTTACATTTTGCTACTAAGATGATTCAGGTCAAAACACTGTCTGATACTGAGTGTATTCTATTAAAGACCACCTTAAACATCTTTACATTGCAACTTAATCATGTGCTCACCTCATCACAAACTGCAAAAAGTGCCTGTAAGAAAACAGCTCGACTAGAATATTAAAATGCTAACTGCAAAATCACAAACAAATGTTTGGCCAGTGTCGTCTGAGTCACTTGATCTTTATCCTGCCTTGTGATATTTTCCATAATCTCCTGCCAAATAAATTACAAATATGTTTTTCAGTCCAAACTACAGCATGGTAGAGGGCATAATCCTTAGGATTTTAATGAAATACCTTGCTAAAAAAAGGTAACATAAATCCTAAGTAAGTCTGGAAAATACTCTTTTGAGTTACTGAAGTTACCATGTATTTCTAAAAACTTCATAATGTTATTCACTGATGTAAACAGTGCACAAAAAGTATGAGACCAATGATTAAGAGTGAGGTACTCTCCCCAAACACTTTCTAATTATCAGATACAGAAGGTCTGAATGTTAAACTGGCAAGCTTTACTTAGAAAACGCACACAAGCAGAATTTCACAGTTTCACAGTTTCTAGGGTCGGAAGGGACCTGAGCAGACCATCAAGTCCGACCCCCGGCCATGGCAGGAAAGAGTACTGGGGTCAAACGACCCCAGCGAGGCGTTCATCCAGCCTCCTCTGAAAGACCCCCAGGGTAGGAGCCAGCACCACTTCTCTTGGAAGTTGGTTCCAGATCCTAGCCGCCCTGACCGTGAAGTCGCGTCACCCGATATCTAGCCTAAATCTACCCCCTGCCAGCTTGTGACTGTTATTCCTGGTCACTCCTGGCAGTGCTCGGGGGAACAGGGACTCCCCCAGTGCCTGCTGGTCCCCCCTGACTAGTTTGTAACAGGCCACTGGATCCCCCCTCAGCCTTCTCTTGTGGAGGCTGAACAGGTTCAGGTCCCGTCGCCTCTCCTCATAGGGCCTGCCCTGCTGCCCCCTGATCATGCGAGTGGCCTCCTCTGGACCCTCTCCATGTTGTGCACATCCCTCCTGAAGTGCGGCGCCCAGAACTGGACACACATGTAAACACAAGATAATGTGCTTGAAATCACCAATCTCTTGGTTAGGACTTCTTAAGCCCCGCTCCCTCGCGTGAAAAGGATGTTGGTAACATCCGAGTCCAAGATGTTCTAGATTAGATGCTGGGCACTGTTATATTGTTTCTCACCCCGATTGAACCTCCCCTTGGCAGCTTCTTCATTTCTGAATGTCACAGTTCTTCCCTGTATAAGCTCCACAGACTCTAAACCAGGGGTGGGCAAAATACTGCCCAGGGGCTGGACGTGGCCCACCAGGACATTCTATACAGCCCGCAGTGCCCCTAAAAAATTTAGAAAATTAATATTAATGTGCCCTGGGCTGCCTGTCATGCAGGTCCCACATAAAATACAAACTGTCCGGGGCCGTTACCAATTAATATATGCACAGAAGACAACATAAAGAGCATAAATCATACCTGCTAGAATAACCATGTTGGGTATATATCCATATATATACACCCTATATAAAGGGTAACAGAAGGGTTTCTACAAGTATGTTGTTAACAAGAGGAGGATCAGGGAAAGTGTGCATCCCTTCCTGAACGGGGGGGGGAGGGGGGCACAACAACCTTGTGACAGAGGAGGCAGAAAAGACTGAAGAGCTCAGTGCCTTTACCTCAGCCTTCACAGACAAGGTCAGCTCCCAGACTACTGCGCCGGGCAGCACAGTTTGGGGAGGACATGAGCAGCCCTCAGTGGTGAAAGAACAGGGCAGGGTCTATTTAGAAAAGCTGGACGTGTACAAGTCCATGGGGCCAGATGGGATGCACCCGAGGGGGCTGAGGGAGTTGGCTGATGAGATTGCAGAGCCGCTGGCCATCATCTATGGAAACTCATGGTGATCAAGAGAGGTCTCAGATGATTGGAAAAGGGCAAACATCGTGCCCATCTGCAAGAAAGGGAAGGAGGAGGATCCAGGGAACTACAGACCAGTCAGACAAACCTCAGTCCCTGGAAAAATCATGGACCAGATCCTCAAGGAATCCATTTCTAAACACCTGGAGGAGGAGAAGCGATCAGGAACAGTCAGCATGGATTCACCAGGGGAAGTCATGCCTGACCAGCCTGACTGCCTTCATGATGAGGCAACTGGCTCTGTGGATGAGGGGAGACCGGGGGATGTGATGGACTTTGACTTTAGCAAGGCTTTTGATACGGTCTCCCACAATGCTCTTCCAGGTGAGCTAAGGAAGTACAGGCGGCATGAATGGACTGTAAGGTGGACAGAAGACTGGCTGGAGCATCGGCCTCAGGAAGTAGTAGTCAATGGCTCGATGTCTAGTAGGCAGCCGGTATCAAGTGGAGTGCTCCAGCGATCGGTCCTGGGGCCGGTTTTATTCAGTGTTTTCATCAATCACCTGGAAGACGGGATGGATGCACCCTCACAGCAAGTCTGCAAATGACAGCAAGCTGGGGGGAGTAGTAGATACGCTGGAGGGCAGGGCTACGATTCAGAGTGACCTGGACAAATGGGAGGATTGGGCCACAAGGAATCTCAGGAGGTTCAACAAGGACAAGTGCAAAGTCCTGCACTTAGGAGGCAGCAATCCCCTGCACCGGTGCAGGCTAGGGGCGATGGGCTGGGCAGCAGCTCTGCAGAAAAGGACCTGGGGGTGACAGGGGGCAAGAAGCAAAATAGAAGCCAGCAGTGTGCCCCTGTTGCCAAGAAGACTAACGGCATCCTGGGCTGCATTGGCAGAAGCAAGAGTGTTGCCAGCAGATTATGGGCGGTGATTCTTCCCCTCTATTCAGCACTGGGGAGGCTACATCTGGAGTCCTGTGTCCAGTTTTGGGCCCCCCACTACAGAAAGGATGTGGACACATTCAAGAGAGTCCAGCAGAGGGCAATGAAAATGGGTGAAGGCTGGGGGACATGACTTGTGAGGAGAGGCTGAGGGAACTGGGCTGATTAAAACTGGAGAAGAGAAGACTGAGGGGGGATTTAATAGGAGCTTTCATCTCCCTGCAGAGGGGCTGCAAAGAGGATGGAGCTGGACTGGTCTTAGTGGGGGCAGATGGCAGAACAAGGAGCAACTTGCTCCAGTTACAGCAAGCAAAGTTTAGGTTGGATATTAGGAAAAAGGTTTTCATGAGGAGGGTGGTGAAGCACTGATCCAAGCTACGCAGAGAGGTGGTGGGGAGTCTCCATCCTTGGAGGTGTTTAAGACCTGAGTACAGAAAACCTTGGCAGGGATGATGTAGCTGGGGCTGGTCCTACTTTGAGCAGGGGGTTAGACTAGATGTGACCTCTTGAGGTCCCTTCCAATTCTCATTGTCTGTAATGAAAAGACATTTTGAAAGAAGAACTGGATTAAATTAAAAAAGGTTCTGAGTTATCACATCACCAGTAAAATCTCTCTGAGCCTGAGTGTACAAAAGCTGAACACCTACAATTTTTCAACGAGCGAAAGTTCAGTGTCAGCATCCACGCAACACAGAGTATAACCATCACCGTTCCAACTTAATTCAGATACTTCATGTATATATATGTAAATAGTTTTAGACCATGATCCTAATATCACATACATATGACTAACTTTAAGCCCATTAACAACCTCACAAATTTAAGAGGATTACATGTGCACTATATTAGCCATACTGTACTGTAAATATCTGGAGCATTACAATGACAGAATACTAGATACTGTAACATATACATTGACAGCACACTGGCATAGCACTATATCAAAAAGATGCCAAGGACAAGCTTTCCTGGATTTCTGTTCCCTTAAGGACCAGAACTGAGCACTGGGAGGTAAACATCACTTTCCTCTTACAATACTGATCCTGTGTTTACTATCAAAGCAGCCTATTCAAATAGAAGTGATAAATGCACTGAATTTGATAAATACCAGTTCATTGTTTTGCTGCATATGTCTCAATTTTGTCCTTCATACCAAGTCACACTATGTGCCAATCTGAGGGTGTTTTTGCATACCTAGAGCACATGCAAGGGACTGAACCATGTATTGTGGAGGGCATTCCAATGTAGTGGATCACAAAGCAGTGTATACACCAGAGACCCCACTGAAACACATGATATAGGGCAGTGATGTTGCAGGTCAGTGGCCCTGCGGGTCAGGTGAGTGAAGTGGAATCAGTCTGCAAGCCAGAATGAGCCCTGGGGCCCACACCGCCCCTCCCCTGCCCTGCACACATGGATGGAATCCCAGGGGCCCTGGCACCATCCCCTCCTCCCCCTTGTGTAGGGACTGGGACCCAAGTGCCCTACACTGCCCTCTTATGCCCCATGCATGCTGGGACTAGGTCCCAGGGCCTGGCACCACCCCCTTCTGCCTACCCACATGCCAGGATTGGGGCCCAGTGTCACTGCCTCCCACAGCAGGAAAAGACCCTGCATGCTGGGATAAGGTGCTAGATCCAACATGCCAGGCCTGAGATTCCCAATGTGTTCAGAGATTTGGCAACAGGGGAGCGGTGCTACCACTCACCCACTGGCAAATTTCAGTAGGTGAGTGGTGGACCCATGAGAAGCCCCACAGGCCAGATGACACAGGGCTGCAGGTCAGATCTGACCCGTGCGCTGGACGTTCAGTACCCCGATATAAGATATTGTAAGTGGCTCGCTTTCTTAAATAACCTAGATTTCAGCTTGACAAATTACTGTTCCACGGGTCAGTGGATCCTATCAACTAAGCTTCGATTCCACAATGAGAAGAAAAAGATTTGCCCCAAAAGCAATGGAGGAAAAGGCAAGAGTATCCCACACAGAGAAGGTCTTTTCAGACAAACCTAATGAAAAGGGAAAGATTTAATCCAGCCTTCCAGTGACAAAAGGGTGGATGATGCTCCAATTAGGGCAGAAATTATTTCAAACTAGAGTTAGAGGGCAGGGGGAAAATAATCTGGACATCAATTCATATTTTTCAAAGGACAATGTATAAAAGAACCACTAAATTCTCTAAATATAATGGCAAAAGTCACAAAAACATGAGTTATAAAATAGTAGGTTTCAACCAAAAGCTATAAAAAGAATGTTCATCTTTTCAGCAAAGAGACTGAGAACTCATGGAGAATTCCCAACAGACTCGAGCACAAGGATTTAGTATCCTTATGCTGCATTATGTCTTATCTCAAGCCCATGAAATTAAGACTAATTATTCTCTTTGATCCGTAATGGAATAAAGAATACTGCTTCACTTTGCTTTAATCTTCTGTGATGTGGTAAACACAGTCATAAAGATATTTCATTCATATTCTTCTGTGTATACGGAAAATGAGTCAATTTGCCCTAAAAGCTAGTAAAAATACATCAGATCCTGACAAATGACAGAAAGAGAACTTCCATATTTTTTATAAAGAACAGAACATACTGGGCACGTCCAGATGAGCAAGCACATGCAGTCTGTGGCGCCACAAACCCATCTACAGCACTGCAAGCCACACATAATACACATATGCACTCGCTACATTGCTCATTAGTACCACAGCGGGGGGGGGGGGGGGGGGGGTGTAAAATGAGCTACCCAAATAACAAAACTATACAACCAA
>NW_017728995.1:36487207-36491142 GCF_001723915.1 Gavialis gangeticus
GGGGGGGGTGATACCAGGAGACCCCAGTATCAAAAACATCCATGCCAAAAAAAAAAAAAAGTGAGCTGGCACACGTGACAGCAGCGTGCACTGCCAGAAACCAGAGCATGGTCAGCCCGAGCCACACCCCGGCTGCTGGCCAGGCTCCACACACCTGGATCACTACTGCTGGAGCTCTGGCAGGTCCCCAGGTAAGGCTGCTGAGACCAGCCCAGATGCTGGCCCCAGCCTCTCCTACCCCACCCACAGCATCTTTCCCCTATGCTAACCCCATGAGCAGGGGTGTGCACCAGGGCAAAAAGCAGCAGCATGAATTTGTGATCAGGAACAGCCACCTGGATCCACCAAGAGTAAGTCATGCCTGACCAATGTGATTCTTTCTACAACAAGGTGACAGACTCTGGATGGAGAGATACCAGTGGATGTGGTACACCTTGACTTTAGCAAGGCTTTTGACACTGTCTCTCATAACATTCTCATCAACAAGCTAAGGAAATACAGACTAGATGAAAGAACCATAAGGTGGATACATAAACAGTTGGATCATCCCACGCAATGAGCAACCATCAATGGCTCGATGTCTAGCTGAGAGGAAGCATCAAAGGTGGGTTCCCAGGGATCTGTCCTCAGTCCAGTACTATTCAGTATCTTCATTAATGATTTGGACAATGGGACTGAATGCATGCTTAGCGAATACGATGATGACACCAAGTTGGGTGTAAAGTTGCAGACACCCTGGAGGCAGGGGTAGGATCCAGAAGGACCTGAATAGACTGGAAAAATGGTCCACAGTGAACCAGATGAGATTCAACAAGGAGAAGTAAAGGCTTGCACTTGGGACAAAATAATTGCATGTACAAATAGAGACTCAGGAATGAGTGGCTCGGCTACACTACTACAGAGAAGACCCGGGGGGTTACACTGGATCATACCCAGAGTGACCGTCCATCCTGGGCAAATCTGAACATTCCTGGCTTCTGCAGTCTGGGCCGGCCAGTTGGTCTAAAGCGCCAGAGCAGAGTCCAGGGGGGAAGCGGAGCAGCATGTGCACCAGGCAGGCAGCTGAGCAGGTACCATTGCTGCTGGGTGGGAGCAAAGCAGGCGAACTGTTCGCTCCAGCATGGTATCCACTTTTGGGCCCCATACTTCTAGAAAGATGTGAACATATTGGAAAGGGCAACAAAGGTGATTAGGGGCCACGGAGGCAAAACTTATGAGGAAAGCTAGAAGAACCAGGATTACTTGGTCCGGAGAAGAGAAGAATGAAGGAGAATTTGTTAACAGTCTTCAAATACCTGAAACACAATTATAGAGAGGATGAAGATGAGCTTTTCTCTGTGACCAAAGGGAAGAAGACTAGGAGCAATCACCTCAAGATTCAGCAGGGGAAACTGAGGCTGGATATGAGGAGGAACTTTTGACTATGAGGATGGTCAAATATTAGAATGGGTACCTAGAGAAATCTGGATTCTCCATCCTTGGACATTTTCAAGAGCAAGTTAGTTGTACACTTGGCTGAGATGGCTTATAGTCTTGGGCAGGTGCCTGGACTAGATGACTTTGTGAGGTCCATTCCAGCACTACTTTCCTGTGATCCTAGAGTACCCTTCCTAGAGGCTTACAGTTGCCGCAACATTCACTGAAATCTGTTCGGAAGCTAAACAGAGGTATCCTGCAACAGTGCAGGGCCTGCATTCCTCCAGTAAAAGACATGTCTCCGAGTTGTACTCATAAAGTAGGCCAGATTTAATGCCAGGTTAAGACTAATGTAAAAAAATTAAAAATAAAATCAACCTGTAAAACACAGGCAGCAAGTCACCAATTTACATACACTAGACTTGCCAGACCGCATTAGCTAACCTTAGATGAACACAGAATTCTGACTAGTCATTTTGGAAAAGAAATACCTACAAACTAGTCAGAAACAAGGAATTATTTCACTTTTAGGTACTAATTGGCAACACATTTTTCCTATATTTTTTCTCTCCCTCATTCTCTCACCATCTGTCCTGCAGTTCAGAGTTCAGGAAACAGGCATTCCCTTCAAAACAGCAAGAATCTACAATTCTCATTAGTAGCAACAGAAGTGAACAAAATAAAAATGACCGTAAGCACCTGTAACTTCTTCCCACTGCATTTTTCAGATTGAAATATTCTATTCACATTTTCTAATGGGCTGGTACAGTTAAATGTTACAAAAGCAGCAGAATCCTTTTCATTTTTTTTAGCAAGACCTGACACTTAAGATTTCACTTAGAGAGATATTTCCACATCACCTACATTTGCTTCTCCTTTTTTAAACGCAAAAGGCCTCTCTGCTTTGTTACGCTACGTTTGTTTCACATATTACAAAGGAAATCATCCCATAGTTACAAAAAGACTTTTTTTAAGTGCTCAACCAATCCCTGACAGTTTAAAAGTTGGGTTGGGTTCTTCCCTTATTTTCAGCATACGCAAGCACGATCTTAATTCTTTATCTAGCACTTTTCTGCCAAAAGTCCCTGCTGCACAGAGCTCTGTCCAAAGCCGGCTCTCCCCAAGCTCACCCTGCTCCGGAAGCCCTCCTTGAAGCAACATCTTCATTTGTGGTAAGCTGTACACACAAGCTAGAACTGTGCCTTGCATCTGTGTCTGCCCTTCAATCTGTCAGCATTTTAAAAGGGGATCAGGAAGGAAAATGCTTCATGTCTCACTAAGCCCCAAGTGCTTCCTGTCTCCTAGCAGCATGCGATTTTTGCAGAAGTGGTTCACACGCAGTAAAACAGGCTGACAGTGGAGCTCTCCCTCCACATGATACTTTGCAGGTCCACAGCAACTCCCCCTCGGAGACTTGCGCTTGCCACAACGTTATCTGCAACTCCTCAAATCTTTCTATTCCGAACCCAGAGAACATAAGAACTGCCACTGACTGGGTCAGACCCTAGTCCATCTTGCCATGTCTCCTGTCACACGAGGCAGAGAGTGGATGCTGAAAAGGAGCGAGCAGGGTCTGACCAGTGTTTTTTTCTACTGCTCTACTTCCAAACACTGCTTTCTAGTGCACTAATGCACACGCACTCCTTTGACAACAATAACTTTTGTCAGAGAGGGATGCTTCTGCAAATGACACCTGCTAAGTTAAGATTCGCACAGCTCATTACTCAAAACAGCCTATACAACTATACAAACAGGCACCAGAACATCAGTGTCGAGCTACACCTGGAGAAATGGGGCAGGGAGATGGTGACTCAGGGACTGCGAGTCACCACGCCCCTGAACTCCTCCCCGCCACGAAGACGACAGCCGAGGTTGACACGTCCAGGCCCCGCACTTCAGCTGCGTTGCGCTGCGCTATGCTGCAGGAATCACCCACCGCAGGGAAGCTGGAGAGGAGCCGCTGCCACTCAGCTGCGCCTGTTCTCCCCAAGCAAGCTCCACGCACGTGAGCCATACAACTGCCCTGCAGCAGCCCGCTGACTGCCACGATCTGGCTCTGAGCTAGGATGTGCTGCTCATCGGCTCCGCCTCTTAAACGGTTTTCCTCGGGGGTCTAGCTGAAGTGCGATGGAGACAACGCCGGGACACCAGCACGCACCCACCCATATGGGCAGCGCCCAGGCGAGAAGCAGGGGGCAGTGACGTAGGGTCCTGCTGGCGTCGAAATGCGAGGGCGGAGGGGAAGAGGGGACCCTTCCACGCCCCAAGCAGTGGGGCCTGGCCACGGGGGCTGTGCACAGCTAGGAGACCTGCCTGTGCGGACCACGCTCGGGGCAGCCAGGGCGCAAAGGGGCCCAACGATGCCCCTCGGCCTGGCCTGGCTGCCCCGGGAGGCTGCAGACCACGAGGGGTCTCCCCCCCGCACCGCTGCGCGCCCCCTCAGGGCCCTGGCCCGCGGCACTGTGGGGGGCAAGGGGCCGCGCGGGGCTCAGCACTGCCACGGGCCGCTGCCCACGAGA
>NW_017728995.1:36491322-36492328 GCF_001723915.1 Gavialis gangeticus
CCGTGCGGGTGGCGGCTGGGCCTCCCCGGGGAGAAGAGTGCAGCCCAGCTGATAAGCGCCGAGGGCGGAGACTGGGAGGGGGTCCCGGGGCACCCCCAGGCCGCACCTGAAGCGCGGCGAGTCCTTCAGACACTCCTCGAAGTCCACGGTCATCTTCATCCTCCTCCTCCTCAGCGGCGGGCGCGGGCGGGGCTCACTGCGCTCCTGGGCGCTCCCGTTGCTGCCACGCTCGTTGAGGCCCCGCCCCCTGAGTGGCGGCCCGCCCGGCCAATCAGGAAAGAAGCTCGGCAGGCGTGACCAATTGCATCTCGGTAGGGGCGGAACCACCTGCAGGCTCGGCCCGTGGCTGGGAGTGGCAGGCAGACTATCCAATCAAGAACACAGCGGACGAGGCCCAGCCAATCACCAGGCGGAGATGAGGGACTCCTGCCGGCACCGCCCAGCACCTAGACGCACAGGAAGAGGTGAGGCAGCAACAAGAGTGCGGCGGAGGGGCGGGGCGGTTCTTCCTGGTCCCACCCCCCCAGCCTGAATGACAGCAAAACGACCCAGTGTGGATACAAAAGTTGGAATTGCACCCAACCAGCAAGCGGGCGCTTTTGGAGCGATAGCTAGATGACCAATGGCAGAGAAGCGAAGCTGTGGGCGCGCCAGGCTTGCCGCTCGCCGCGCGGGGCCGCCCGTCCCCAACGCCGTTCAGTTCCGGGCCGTCGGGGAGCACTCTGCTCGCGGCCGGCCCTGCTGCAGGTCGCGCGCGGGCGGCCTCACGCAGCGGCGCCCGAGGCAGACAATCTGAGCCTGGCCGGTTAGAAGCCGCCATCCCGGGGCCGGCGGCGGCTGGTGGCTGTCCTGCCTGGGCGCGCGGGCTCCTGCTTCCCCCTCCGCCGGGCACAGAAAATAACACCCCTAATTGATAAAACATCACTAATCTCTCCTTACAGTAGTGGTTTTTTATTTTAATTGCCCAAAAATGTGGTTTTCGATTAGTTTTAAGTAAAAAAAAAAA
>NW_017728995.1:36492453-36493253 GCF_001723915.1 Gavialis gangeticus
AAAAAAAAAAAAAAAAAAAATCCCCACTTTAAACCAGAGAAATCAATGCTCCCTGCACCAAGCTGCCGTCTCGGCCCCACTGGGGTGGGGAGAGCTGGGGCTGCACCAGGGCAGCTGCATCGTGTCTAGTGCCACCCCGTCAGACACTGGCATCCTTCCCTCATCTGAAAATGTAACTTAAAAACTAGTGCCAGGAGAAGACTCTGCATTCCTCTTTCTTGCAGGACCAAGGGAGGCCTCACATTTCAGCTGATAACCACCCCCCAAATCCAACTGAGACGGATGTATTCCTCTTGAAGGTGGAGGTCACAATATTCCCACAGGGAACAGACTTTTAGCACCATTGTGCACAGGAGCAGGGAACAGCACAACTTTATTTGCTTTGCATCACACATTTAGGACTGGTTTCAAAATGAGGGAAAGCAATTAGTACGTGAAATTATTCAACACATGGTAAAATATCTACTATAAATCAGAGAAAGAAAACTTGCACAAAGACCCAACACTTTCACAAAGACACCAGCCTGTGAAAAAAAAAAATGTTGATGGCTTCTAGCTAGTATATGTGCAACTCAAT
The DNA here is from genome assembly GCF_001723915.1 of Gavialis gangeticus. NCBI lineage: Eukaryota > Metazoa > Chordata > Crocodylia > Gavialidae > Gavialis > Gavialis gangeticus. The sequence goes on from NW_017728995.1 coordinate 36,493,031, forward strand.
CGGCAGGTTGTTGAAGTCAAAAGAATGTTCTTTAAGGAAACGTTTTAACACTATTTGCAAATGATGCTGTCCAATATAAAATTTACAGAAGCTATTTCCAAGCAACTGACAACATTCTGTTTTGTTTTTGTTTTTTTACAAAGGACTTAAGGTTTAGAAAAATATTTCCATGCAAAAACTTTTTTTTTTTTTTTTTTTTTTTTTTCCCAAAAAAAAAAAAAAA
>NW_017728995.1:36498253-36499062 GCF_001723915.1 Gavialis gangeticus
AGTAACAGAACTCAATTTTCAAATTAGTAAGAGGTGGTAACAGTGTCTGTTTTTATACCACATGTTGCTGTATTATTACCTGGGCTCTCCTGCCCAAACACCGTGATGTTAAAAAACACATGGGGAATCTTGTTTTCTTCCTGCAGGAAGATTTCTTTTTCTCCCACGCCAGAAAAGGAAGGCTGTTTTGAAAAAGAGTAGTTATAAAAGGAGGGCAGAGGTCTTCAATAGCCTTCCTTCCAGCCACACTCCCTCCTGTAATAAGCACAAGTTCAGAAACACTTACCTCTGTAAGCTTTTAAAAAAATAAAAAGGGAAGCATGGCTAAAGCCACATAACCCCTCTCCAGATTGAAGCAATTTAAAAAACACATTTTAAAGAAGGACATCAAGTCATCCCCAAAGTGAGTGAAATGATGAAGTGACTACAAAAAACAGACTGCAAACCTCACAACCCACAAAATGCCATACAGAATATTTTTTCTATAACAACATTAAGATGATTTGGACATTAAGATGATAGTCTAGCAAAAACCCATGCTTCAAACTAATATTAGTATAGCTGAACTACAATACTACCTCCAGCAGAGATAGCAGGAAGAACTCCACAACAGGTCCTCGTCCAAATCACAGGACTTGTACACCCCGGGCCAGCTGCTCATGGTTAAAAGCTGGAGCATGCACGACATTCAAGATCACATCCTACCCAAAAGCACATGTCCATCTCATCCAAAGGTCCATGGACTTGCCACAGAGGGGAGAGAGGCCTTTTTTTTTTTTTTTTTTTTTTTAATTTTTTTTTTTGGGGGT
>NW_017728995.1:36499105-36510175 GCF_001723915.1 Gavialis gangeticus
TTTTTTTTTTAATGTTTTTGTTTTGGGGTTATTTTAAGTCCCCAAGGATACAAACAGCAGCTTCTCCATAGGACCTCAGAGGAAAACGAGACCCTGGACAATCAATATATGCAGGTTCAGAACCTAAAAGTTTTAAACTGCCGTCTCTACTACACACCGTTTGCTATGTTTGTCCCCAACTGACAGACGGCACATGCAGTATTGGAAAGAATGGGTTTACAATGCTGAATATAGTCAACACTGAAAAATGAACTATGCAAAGTCAAACAAGTACTGGCACCTGGATCTGTCCATCACAAGTCTGTAAATCTAGCAAGCCAGCTCTACCACTTAGTGACATTTTAGGAAGAATACACACTGGCTTTTACTTGGGTCATGGCAGTGCATGAGGTAAAAGGCATCCAAAAAGAACTGCAGAATAAAAGGAAGAAACCACACACAGCATAAAAAAATCCAGCACACATTGTCGTCATCCCCACACATACACACACACACTAGGAACTCATGTGTCAAGAGAAACTGGAAAGGACCTAATACCATGGAATATGTGACAAATTCTGTAAGCGACAAATCTATCGTCTCACATCCAGCAGGAGCCTCAGCATCTCAGGATCTGACTCAAAGCAACGCTTATCAAGCTGTATTTTTTTATTATTATATTATTAAAATAGAAGAGGCCTTTCAACTGGGGTCTTGCACAAGCAACCAAAACAGATCTGAGAAGCTCTCTGCTGATCCCAAGCCCTCATAAATCAAGTCAGCCTCTTTTGTTATCCCTCCACTCATTGCCATGAGGTTCTGCTTGCCTTCTGATTTGAAACCTTATGGTCCATACTGTCCAATACATCCTCTGCAACCATGAGATCTGGAGAAAAAAAGATTCTCACTTCTCCCTTCCCTGAAACTATTCACCCAAGATTTGGACCTTAAAGAAAATACCACCAGAAATGTCACAAGATCTGACAACACTTAGCTTAGAAAAGCATCAATTAGGGATGCTAGAAAACACCATTTGGCACAGCTCACATACAGATCTTTGTCTACTGCAATATCCCACAGAAGTACCACAGCTTCCCAGTGACAAGTGTGCCTGCCCTTCATTCATTCTGCATACCCTAAGTTTCAGGAAAGCTCACACACAAGAATCCGAGTAACTGTAAAATAACTTTCATTCTTTTATTCAAACTTCACATGTACAGTAGACAGAAAGTCATTAAAATAAGTCCATATAATTATATGAACTTTTGCAATATCTCAAGTTTAGATCAAAACTAAGAGAAATAGACATAACAGAATACAAAGTATTCCAAAACTAAGCCACAGCTTTAAGTATACTTCATCCGTATAATAAAACCAAGTACTACCTTGAATACTAGAACATTCACCACAGTCAAAATCCTTCAAGTGGGATTTTGTTTACAGTAACCTGGAGGTTCAGTGATGTCTCTCCATCAGGGCTATCAACCACCCTGTAAACAGTATGTCAAGTTACATGGCAGCCTCCCAGCTATTCCTCCCAAAAGCCTTCATTTTACAGAATCAACTACTGCAAGTTGCATTAGATCAGGAGACACAAGCCAGTGGTTTTCACAGCCTGGGTTACAAACCCCAAGAGGGATGAGGTCACCAGTAGTCACCTGGGTGGCATGAAGAGCTGATGCCACACAAGCACACATCATTCCCCATCTCCACTGCCCTGATGTGGATTTACTCAGACAGCTACTTCTTCTCAGATGGTAACAGCACAAGTACACATCATAGCAACAGGGAAGGCAGAGAGGGTTTTGAGCCCCATCTTAAGGGAATCGTTGGAGAGTAATGTTTTGTAGCATGGTCTGAAGAGCTGTAAACACTCAAGTTCTGACAAGACAGGTAAATAAGGAAAGCTCCAAAACCAATCTAGCGGTCCTGGAAGAGAGGGATAACAACCGGCTATAGCATTCAAGTTAGCACATCTCTAGTGGAAAAATACCCCACCAGAAATCAGTGCAGTTTCAATCAGAAACTAATAATGGATTTCAAACGCAGCATTTTGAAGCCACAAAAATAATTCAGCTCTTCTGTTACAAAGATTGGGAAAAACAGGAGTCATGGCATAACTCAAATCTATATGAATAGGTCAAAAAATCTACAGAAAAAGAGTTACAATACTAAAATAATCCCTTTTCAATGCTAAATTTATCATATAAGTAAATTAATACAATGTCAACCTGGTATCTGCTGTACGCTTTGGCTCAAACTCCAAACTCTTCCACAAGATATCACATCTAGAGTATTGTCAAATAAATAGCGAACAAAACCAAAGATACCGCTTTGTGTATTTTAAAGCATGACGAGTGACAGTATGTTACACAAGTTACTCAGTGTTGTATACAGCAATGCCATTCTGGGTTGATGGATGCTGACGCAGTATTCTCCATGAGATACTAGGCACAAGAATAAACCAGTTAGGCAGTTTTTCTGCCTAATATGAGTCTAGGGTTATTGACATTCTTGGCAATACAATAGTGTAACTGATATGCTTTTCAGCATTTAAGAGCCATAATTGCAAAAACCATGAAGCAGTGTGTTTAAGTTTGTGTCTTTCACAAGCAGTTACAGTTCTGGACAGATTTCTTCTACGTTGTGTGCTCTATTCCCCAGCTGGTCACTAGTAGCATGTGCTGCGGAAGAAAAAAAAAGAGATTATAAAGGGATTTAAGTATTCATAGTCTAAACCAGCAATTCTCAAAACAAGGGTGTGTTGAGATATGCAGATAATCGCAAGTTGAGGCTTGTCCCTCCCTACATGGTGGATCCGCACCCCCAACTGACCAGCAGTAAATACATGAACTAGCTTTTGAAACTGGGTGCCACTCAATTTACAGAAGGTCTGAAGGAATACCTCAAGTCCAAAAAGGTTGAGGATCTGAACCCCGTGTTGTCAAACAGCACACATACTTCTGAGGTCCTCCCACAAAAAACAAAAGTAACATCAGCAAATTTTGGTATGCATCAGGGTACTTTCCCATCCCCTTTTATATTCTGCAAGTTCAACCACTCCAGAGAGAGTTCAGTTTTCTTTTTTTTCCAAAACTGCTGAAGAAAGCAGTACCTCTCAGCATAGAAAGAGCATCACAGAAGTCACTGCTGCACCACGCAAGAACTTGATGTTTTGAGTTGCCAGTTTCCAGAGCTCAAGGCAGAAAGCACCTGAAACACAGGCCAACTACATACCTTTTAGCTTTATCTGTAATCTGAGGTGGACCAAATACAGAAGTTTGAGATGGAAGAACACTATTTTGCTGTGCTGTTCAGATCTGTAGCCAATTTAAGTGATATTGGGAAAATGTTAGGTCTTCAAATGCCCATAGCAGTGCATGATACAAATCTCTTACTCTATTGTGCAGGAGAGCAAAATAACCTTATGTCAACTCCATTAAAGGGTTTCCCAGTTCAACTCCCTTGCCACAGAACAGCTGCCATCACAGCCATATCTAAACTAAACACTACTACAGTGCAAAGCTTGAAGTCACTAAATTCAGGCCCACATTTTACATAACAGAATTATAACAGTTACCTGAAAATTTTAGACCCATAAAACAGTCAAAGCAAACACCATACTGTTCCTTGCAAGGAGTGATGACCACTTGTATGAAGTCAGGTTAGTCAAAGGTAAGCATAAACGGTAGCAGGCAAAATGTAATGACTAATTAGAATATGGCAAGCCAAGTACAGCTGATCATTCATTCCTTGCTGAAAGCAAGGGAACAATTAGAGTCATATCCCACCTTGCCTTTTGGAAATAACCCTTTATCATTTTGTAGGTGTAAATGGGAAAGCATTAAAGTTGCCACCTACCAAACAGCTGAGTAAACTTTCCATGAGGCAGAAAACCCCACGTGCAGATAATTCTAGAGGAAGGTCTCACAGAAAGGGAATATCTCAGGAGGCAAGTACACATTTACTAGCACAAAGGGGATCTCACACTGCCCAAGGACTCCACAGCAGGAAGTGGAATTCAAGAACACATAGTGCCATTCAGAAGAGACGAGAGTACTGAGAACTGAGGTCCAGCCCTGAATAAGGAAGTAACTGCACTGATCACTCCTGCACAGAGTCCCATGGACAAGGGGTACCCATGGCTGCACGCCAGCAGCCCCTGTGCCAGCCACTGCACAGATGGGTGGATGGGAAGCCAGAGCCACGCTCTTCTGCCTGGCTTGTTTTCCGCTCCTCAATGCATGACAGTGTAAAGCAGGAGGCTAGAGACAGGACTTAAAAGAGATTATTCCCAGCTTTAAAAAGCTTAAAAAAGAAAAGACCCACCAAAAAGTAAACAAAAGCACAGAGCTGGAGCAGCACTAAACAAGTGAAACGGCAGTCATAAAGGAACTCCAACTGATAAGCAACATAATCAGCATCCAGAGAAACCTATCACCAGCTGGAGCCCTAAAGTCAGCAACTCCTTTTGAACCTCCTTTACCTCATCCTCTTTGAGAAACCATCAATGAATACATACAAATGAATCACTGTCCTAACCAACCATACTTCCTGACCTAGTTCATTATCACACAACTTCATGGAACTTTGTTGGTCTAACAGGTAAAGGGGAACCTGTGGGAAGATGAGGTCCAATGGCCACAAAACTCCTGGAAGACTGTTTTGGACTGGACAGAAGGAAAAACTTCTTTACCATCCGAGTCCCCAGGGCCTGGAATAAACTGCCCCCAGAGACGGTGGAAGCACCTACTCTGGACACTTTCAAGAAACACTTGGACACCTGTCTTGCTGGGATCATTTGACCCCATCTGACTTCCTGCCCCTTGGGCACCGAGCTAGATCCAATGAACTTGCGAAGTCCCTTCCAGCCCTAATGTCTATGAAATCTATGAAACCTCAACAACTTGTTGCACAAGTATGATGAGAAGTCAGTCAAATTCAAAAGGTCATCAGGAACTGGGCTATAAAGAATCATAGACAAAGTGGGCTAGAAGGGACCTCAGGAGGTCACATCTAGTCCAACCCCTTGCTCAAAGCAGGACCAGCCCCAACTACATCATCCCACTCAAGACCAACATACAGGATGCATCAGTTTCTTACTACTCAAAATTGAAGTAGGCATATAAGAACCCAAGTTCTCTATTAGTGGGAAAATAAGCCATCAAGGGAGCAATGAGGCAGTCTACATATGAAGCCTCATCATAGCACCTAGTGGACTCCACCCTCAGCACCTGAAGAGACTGCCTACTGTTTCCAGTGCTAAGATGACATTTGAAAGCAGAGACCATCCTGAGAAAATGACAAGACAGCAATTAGAGTCCCCTGAAACAGCAAAGTCCTCTCTACAAGCTCAGCCAGAAGGTACCTCTCTGGGCAGGGCCCATAGATAACCAGGGGGACCATGGACCAAAAGGCCAAGTCTTGGAGTCCAAGGAGCCAGAGGCTCACCCTCCCTAAGAACCACGCCTAAGCTGGTTTCAGGGGGTGCTCCAAGAGACTGGGCAAGACATGGAATTCCAAACAAGTGCTTCCCTGGAGAATTGGTAACAACAACAATAAACACACACACTCCTTCCAAACAGCTTCAGATTGATCCAAGAAATTCAACAGTTAGGGGCCAAAGAGGCAGCTCTGGGAACATGAGGATCAACAGCACTAAGACTCTTTCTGTCCGGCACTGGATCAAATAAAAATGTTGACCAGGTATCCAGGTGAACAGCATGCCTACAAAGAGATCGTTAAAAGGTTGACTGTGGAATAAGCTCCCCCCAGGTACAATCAACTACCCTGGAAATTTAAGAAGAGACTGGACAGTCACCTCGCTAGGGTCACCTGACCCCGGCTCCCTTTCCTGCCTGGTGCAGGGGGAGGGGGCTAGACCCACTGATCTTCCGAGGTCCCTTCAGCCCTTTACAATCTATGAAGGAATCCAAGAATGGAGTTTATAGAACTGCACCTAATTTTCCAGTTGTTCAAGAACCATCCCACCCTATTGTAAGAGTTATGATGCAAAGTATTTTCTTGTCCAGAGAGCATCTAAGGTGACAGAGGACAACTTGAAGGGACGCCATCACCAGCAGGCTCACTCAAGTAATATGAACTTCAAACTCGATCACAGTTTAAGCTCTTCTGCTTGTGCTTCTGAACAAGGACTTGTTGCCTGTTCAGGGACTTGTTGAATCTAATCCAAAACTATCAGGTCTCTCATCGGCCTCATTGTAGACAACATTACAAAGGCTGGTGGAATTTAAAGGCCAGAACAAAATGTTTAACAGTTTTGACTGGAGTCCATTGCGCTTTTGCCACCTCATACTTCCCAGAGTCAAACACTGAATCAGTAACTTACGAACATTTTCAATCCACCAGCAGCCAAAGAGAGAAAAGTATTTAATTAAAAAAAAATATTTAGGCAGATGGACCAAAAGTGAATCAGGTTAGTTTATTGTAGAGAGATAAAAATGAGGAAATATTCAATTTACTAGGCAAAGTGACAAAATAAAGAATAAATTGAGAACTGCAGGAAGTTAATGGAAAAATAATCCATTATTTTGGGAAATTCAAGACAAACCAGTTAGAGGAGTTAATTGACTGGTAAGCTGGTAAATAAAGTGTTAGCTATATTAGTCTAGTCAACTGGGCACGAGCAGTCAGTCAAAATTGATAGTTACCAGTGTAGCTCAGAAGTCGGATTATGAAGTAGAATGGAATGACTTCAACAGCAGAGATGGAAAAATGCTGCAAAGGTGTGCCCTTCTTTTCAGTGAAGAACGCAGCTGGGGAGCGGAGTTGCCTCCCTGCTTTATAGCAGGGTGCAGAAAGAAGGCAGCTTCAAGCCATGGAGAAAGGTCATAAAGATGCCTACTGGAGCCCTTCTTTCCCCTGGAGAGTGAAGCTCTAGTAAATAGCTATTATAAGGAGGCCCAGTATTATGCATTACAGCACAAGTCTAATCACTTAGAGTCCAGGACAGATACTTTTTAGAGTCCAGGTACGACTCTTTTGAAGCAATTATCATGGGCTTTAGCCTCTTGTAATTAATACTGGTGCCAGAATTTTTCGACGGAGAGCCAAGTACTGAAAAATCCACTTGCTAAATCTCCTTCATCTGGAGTGGGGTGAGGGTATAAACTATTCTGCAGCATTTAATCTCATTTTAGAGAAGCTATTTTTTCTAGTCCATGTGATTGTGAATATAGCCTTACAAATATGAACCAGGTGTAAGCCAATGCAGCATCTTCCCAAGTCTGCAGACGGCTCTAGTGCCTCTCTTAGCCTTCCCAAGCAGCAGCTGAGTAAAGGTAACAAGACTTCAGACTCATTGTTACTACAGTCTTGTAAGTGTCGCAGGAACAAGTTGTCTCAAATTTCATAATGCCAACAACTATTTCAAAGAGCCTGGAACAGCAGCAGAGGTAGGCAGCATATTACTATAGTTAATTCATGGGAAGGCTGCCACAAAAAACAGAGTGTGCATTACTTTGCTCTATTCTTTCCAGCCAAGGAGCTCTCCAATAGCTAGAAGTGGCAATCGGCCAGGTAGCGGTCAAAACAAAACACGAAGCCCTGATGGAGCTTCCAGAAACAGCACCCACCTCAGCATCCCAGCCCCTTACCACAAGGGGCTGACCAAGAGGCTGATTTTCTCATTGCAGATACAGCATGTACATTCTCTTCATAACACTGAAAACTGCATGCCACAGTCTTACCTGAACAGATGCAAGATGCAGTATCATGTGCAAGAAATTCTTAACTAGAATGGGTAGAGACTTCCTCTACTCTTAACACTGCAGTAGCATGCACTCCGATGTCTGCTACCTAGTGAAAAGGTGGGATGGGGCAGAATGGTAGGCAAGTGCCAACAAAGGCTTCCCCTACACGCTCTAACATGCTCCCTCTAAGGCTAAGCACAAGACACGTCCCCACTTTAACAAGAGCGTTAGTAGCCGCATCAGCAAGGGTCAGGCTGGTCAGTGAAAGCAGAGCTTGCTGCTGACAATTATTAAAGCATTTTAAGTATGCGCTTACTTTCCCACTGTGCCACCAAAAACAAAGCACCAAGGTGGTTCTGAACAGAGTAACAGGTGCTTCATGAATGACACGGGCATGTCCTGAAATGACATTGTAGGCATCACAGCTCAAGAAACTTGCAAGACAAGAGTTTGTGAGTGGTATCTTCTACTAGACCAACTGCATGGTTGGGATAGGCTCAGACAAACTTTTGGGTATCATGGTACTCTTCCTCAAGTACTGTGATACCCAAAAGCTCATCTAAGCCTGTCCCAGCCATTCAGGTGGTCCAATACAAGATGCCACCACAAACTCTTACCTCTTGCATAGGGAAGGGGAAATTCCATTAAAAAAAAAAAATCACAAGGGCTGGGAAGGGTGGAAGAGAAGCATAAACTTCTGTCTTCCAGGACTTCCGGTAGTTAAAAGAACCACCATGCTTAAAAACATTTTTAGAAATCTAGCTGCTCACCGGGTTCAGGTGTTTCTGTACTCATGTTTTCTACATCAGCAGCATCGTGCATCTCCTCATCCTGATCTTCATCTTCATCCTCTTCTTCACCATGTAGTTCTTTTGCAATTAGCTGCCTGGCCAGTTTGATATTTCGTCCTTCGTTATAATGCATTTTTCTCTTCATTTCAAACTGCTTTCTTTTTTCTGTAGGAAGGAGAGGGGGTGGTGAGGGAGTTCAGTATACACAATTATTGTACTAGATTCCTTGAAAACATTCCAGGTAAGTTGTACTCCCTCCTTGAGGGCATGAAACCTTGAGCCAATACAGCATGGGTCTGAATTTATCATTTTGAGTAATTCAGTATTCTAAAAACAATGTCTGTTAGCAAACCACATGTAGGGACCTACCAAAATCACAATTTCACAGAAACTGCAAAATCTGGCATTGCCCATGAAATCAGGCAATGTCCACAGAAAAAGCTTACTGAAAATAAAATGCTGGCTTCCACACGGACAGTCCTTGCAGCCAATTGGTGGTGAGGGGTGGGGCTTCATGATGGACAGCCCATGCAGCCAATCAGCAACAAGGAGCAGGGCCCACTGGAGCCCTAGGGACAGAGGAAGGGGAGTCCCTCACTGCAATCAGCTGGAGAAAGCAGCAGTGAGTCCCATGATACCCCTGCAAAATCAGCCAGCCGCCTCCAAGTTTGGTAGACCCCTACCCATATGGGTTAGTTTGACTAGTAATGACAGTCACTAAAATTAATCTGATGGCCATGAAAATAAGCCCTCTTAATAGAGCATTAGCCCAGCAGAAGACAACTTGCATCTTGCTTCTTTACTTGTGGGGGGAATGTCTCTATTTGGCAAAAGATTTAGAGAGCACAGGAAACATGAGAAGAAAGAATGTCAGGTTTAGATTTGTCACCATTTACCAGCTACTGTTAAACTGTTTGAGTTGTTTGAGGGAGGTAACAACAAAAAGAAAAATCCCCGAGATACCCGAGTCGGCTCCTTCCCAAAGGACTCTTACTGAGGGGTGGAGGAGCTTTTGGAAGAGTGACTACTGCTTATGCACTGCAACTGAGGAGAGGTGCACAGGGATACCTGGTCCTCCAAGTCAGGGGTGGGCAAAATATGGTGCACAGGCTGGATCTGGCCTACAGAGCAATTTTACCTGGCCCACAGCACATCTCTCAGCCCCAACGGGCAGTGCCAGGGCACCATCCTGTGTCAACCCGCAGATTGCCCCGGGATGCTCATGCAGCCCCCAGCCCTGCTGGCTCAGTGTGGGGACAGCAGTAGGGGCGCACATCCTGGTGAGGGTGCTGTGCTGGCAGACCTGTCTCCATGGAACTGCACACAGCCAGGGGCGAACTGTATCCGGCACGGGGGGCCAGTCTCCATGGAGATCGAGACCAGCCAAGAACACAGTGCACTCACCAAGGCTCCCGCCACTGCGGCTGTCCCCATGCGGCTCCGCCCTGCACTGGGCCCGCAGAGCTGGGGCTGCCACTGCCACACAGGCATGCTGGGGCACAGGCTGGCACAGGACAGGGTTGCCATAGCACCAGCCCAGTCCTGGACCCAGCAAGTGGCAGGGTGTGGAGTCACTGCCAGGTCCACCCCCTCCTTCCCCCACTTGTGGGCTGCACGCCCGGGGAAGCGGGAGGGAACAGACAAGGGAGAGGGGAAGAAGGCTAACTTCCTCCAAAGCCCCCTCTGTGGGGCTTGCAGCTCTTCTCTCCCTGTCAGGAGTGCTGCATCCCCCCAGTGAGGCCCAGCAGCAGCTTTCACCTCTACCCTAGCCCCGTGCTATCATCACCCCAAGATCCCAGGCCCCAGCACAGCTACAGGGACCCGCTCAGGCAGAGCATGTGGGCAGGTGGGGAACTGCATCCAGGCCCAGGGACAGGGTTGGTGACAGCAGAGCTGGGGTGGGGCAGAGCTGTGAACCGCTGCCTGCACATCCCTGCCTGTGGAAACTGCACCTGCTGTAGGGGCATGCAGGCCCTGACCCAGCCCTGGCCCCACACTGTTACCACCCCATGGCCCCACCCACCCATAAACACTGCTGCCCAGGGCCCCATCCCACATAGGGAGTTTTGGTGAGTTGGGGGAGCAGGGATGGGTGCTGACCCAGCCTGTGACAGCTCACACCATATGTGACCCTCAGGCCCAAATAACCGCCCACCCTGCTCTAAATAACGCAAGACTAGCTCCTTCTGAGGCCCATAAACAACTGTGACAAGTCACTGGAGGGTCAGCAACTCAACCACCCAGGCTGGCTTGATTTGTCTGCTGTGTGGATGTCAAAGGCAAATTCACCATACAGAAGGTACCATCCACCCTGTTCCCTGCAAATCCAAGCTCTGAACAAGTTCTTTAATACAGGTGCCAGTTCAGGGCCTGGTAATAATTCATCACAGCCATATTAATTGTTGCTTCCTGGCAGCCCCAAACACAGCTTCAGTCTTCCTTGCCAAAACTCACAACTGGAAGGGTTACACTCAGATTCATAGATTCATAGATTAAGGGTCGGAAGGGACCTAGTAGATCTTCTAGCCCGACCCCCCGCCAGGGCGGGAGAACAACAAAAAACCCCAAAAAGAGAAACGGGACTCAAA
>NW_017728995.1:36510675-36517021 GCF_001723915.1 Gavialis gangeticus
GCGACACCTGCATCCATGGCCTTTGTGACCTGATCGTAGAAGGCAATCAGGTTGGTCTGACATGATCTCCCCCTAATAAATCCATGCTGATTGCCCCTGAGCATCATTTCTGATGCCGGCCCATCACAAATGTGCTCCTTGATGATCTTCTCAAGCTGAGGAACAGGGTCAGGAAAGATAAGCAGCAGCAATGACTGCAAATAGCTAACATATGCATGGTTTGAAACATTAGAAGTTTCATTGCTTGACTATTTGGTAAAACAGTGTAGTCCAAATGAATGCAAAGCAGGATCTACTTTGACAAAAGAATTAAATTAGAAATCACTACAAATTGACTTTTAGCTCCCTCTGCCAGCTGAATCATGACTTCACATTGCCTGGAAAGCATGACTGTTTTTTCTTTCCACTAAAAATGTCACAGTGACAGTAAGAAAGCCAGTCATTAAAAATTACAGCCATCTGACAGGCACCCAGGTTGAGAAAAAACCTTCCCACACTCCTCAGGAGAAAACAGCCTTTGGTTCCGTCTGCTGGCTTTTCAGAAATGAAAACTCTCCAAACCTCATCCTGCAAGGGCTCCTCCAAGATAAACACACTTTAGCTATATGCACCTGCTCCCAACCAATTTAATAAATAGCTACACCTTAATCTAACCCCAGAAGCATCCAAGTCCATTAGGAGTTCAAGTCACTTCTGTAATAGCTAAGGCTCACCGTTTCCAAATTTTTCTGCTAGGTGGTACATCCACCCCCTCCAACATCCTCAGTGCAAGTCTGTTGACCATATAGTTACACCTAATACCAACCTCGTTCTTCAGGTGTTAAGTCTTCCTCCTCCTCTTCTTCCTCCTCACTGCTTTCTTCTTGCTTAGCTAGAATCTTCGGGCCCTTACCTTCAGCTGCAGCTGCCAACCTATGCAAAAAACTGTATTAAAACACACCAAAGCAGGAGTAGCAACTCCCAACAATTAAAGTACTTAACTTCTGTACATACACACACCTCAGTGTCTAGGACAGGGGTCAGCAGCGTTTTTGGGCAGAGTGCCAAAAACATCCGCAACCTCAACTTGTAACATGTTGGTCTGCCAAGGAAAGATGGTGGGGGAGCCACAAGGGGCCCAATCCTTACAGTGGCAGCGCAGCCCCAGCCCCTTCTCCGCTGTCCACCCCGAGGCGCATGTGCTAAGCAAAATGTCTTTGAGTGCCACAGAGTACCCCTGATCTAGGATGAAACAGCCTTGGTTCTGGGCTTAGGCCATATTTTGCCACACTGATGTAGAGTACCTACTTACTCTACCAGCAGCTTTGCCTAGAAACCTATCCCAACACATCTGAGCATGACTCCTAACATAACCACCACCTTATCCAGGAACACATTATTCCTCCTGCCACGAGGCGGTGGAGGGGAATATCTCCAAACTTAGCTCATTCTACAGCCACTAATGCTTACTTCTCGGCCAGCAAATCTGCTGTTAAGGGTTCATTTGATTCCGAATCACTCACTGCATCTTCATCATCCTCTCCCACCATACTAGAAAAAAAAAGAAAGCAAAAGAATATCTTTAGCATTTGCTACCCAAAAATATTGTTTGTTAAAAGGAGTAAAGCTTTAGGCCTGCTCTAATTAAACTACTTGTTTAATACTCAATTACTGTTTTCTTCCCTCCCCACCCTCCCCTACTTTAATTATTCCAATGCAAAGAATGGTTTTATTTCCTTTTACCTAAGTATTAACTTTGCTCACTAGAAGCTAGTTAGTTCAAGTCCCAACTGAATTTTACAAGTGACCCATACTCTTAAAGCAGTCAAAGCTTCTGAATAACAATTTACATCTACAAGAGTGCTACCAAATATTCAGTGTTATCCCTGACTTCAGAGTTTTAGATGTGTAATATACTTTGCAGCATTTCCTGTCTTATTGGTGTATCATCTAAATCCTGAGAATTCAAACAGACTACAAGCCTGCAGGCAGCTCCAGTACCACCACCCATGAGCTTTGGTTTGCTGCTAAACCACTTAGGCATAGCCTATCATTATAACTCAAGTATTTCCATATCTATTTAAAAGAATGGTTGTTTAAGAAAATTTACCTGTGATAAGGAGTGCTTGGCTCATCTATTTTCATTAAGCCATAATCCTTGCCTGCTGGGTGGTACGTAGCTAGAATGTTCATTTCATCCCACTTCTGGGACTTTTTACTGAAAAGAGAAGAGAAAGTTAGCTCTCCCAGGTGTGAAAAGGTTTCCTCCTGCCTTGAAAAAAGAAGTACAGCATCCAAGGTCCCCCTTAGCTTCGAAGTCCTGCCATGCACAAAAGGAAGAAAAAAAAATTTAGGACAGAAAAGTGTAGCCAGCCCCCTCCCCCAAACACACACCTGGAACAGGAGCTTAACCAGGAAGCAAGAGTATATTATACAGATAATTCTAGGTTCAACAACACATTAGCCAAGTCCCACAACTGCCTGCAGTGCACCTGTCCAACCCCTGCCTCAGGCTCAACTAGATGGCCAAGTGAGCTGCCAATGAACCCAGCCTGCAGATTCAGGAGCTCACCCTTCCAATTCAAGTACTGGACCACTACCTATCTATCCATGTGACACAGTTGCTAACAGACTATTTATTGCTCCTGTTTGCTCTAGCAAAATACAGTAACAACCCTGTGAGCAAGGCTAATTGATTTTTCACTTCTCACCTGCTCAGTCAGCTGCTATCAAACCCTGGGATTAACAATATTGGACAAGCAGCAATCAGTCAGCAAAAAGGCTTGTACAGCCAGCATCCCACTGACCCACTAACAGCCTTAACTGACGGCAGTCCTAGGTAAGGCTGCTCAAGGATTCGTGTCATTAGGAAAAATATGCAAGACAGATTGACATCTTCAGTGAACAGCCAGCCTTCAACTCACTCCCTAGGATTTTCACATTTTGTTAAAAAATAAATGCCCCTGCATACATTTACAGCTATGCAGGCACTTGGAAGGCAGGGCATGAAGTAGTGATGCCATGCTGGTGGGCCAAAACAAGGCCAACTGCCACACCCCAACAGTGTCTGCACACACCTTCTGGCAATCCCCCAGGTCATCCAATGGCTTATCTGCTAGGGAAAGTTTACCAACTGAATTTCCAACATACATGCTTTTTCCACAAAGATCAGTACAGGCTCCACATACAAGGACACCAGACACTTTATTTTAGACTGCCCCAAAAATTCAAATGATTTGGGATAATTTTAAAGAAAGTTCTACTAGCTGATTTTAGGTGGCATAACAAGTTAATTTCATTCTACAGGGTGGTTTTCTGAATGTAGAAGTATACAGCATAGCCATGCCAAATTAAACCAATGCCTGAGAAATACTCCGAATCAGCAAGGCAATAGAAACAAAGGATTGCAACACATGCACTTCGCAGTCAAGTTCAGGTGAATTGATAGCTCAGTATTTTTTAGGGCTGTGCGAAGCAGCATTGTTCTGCTTCAACTTCCATTTCAATGGAACAGTGTTTCATTTCAAGTTTTGTTTCATTTTGAAAGCACTACTGTTCTGTTTAGTTTCGTCAAAACCGTTTTGCTGTTTCAACATTTCGCCCACCCAGCATTGGGAAGACGGGTGCTGCCACTGGCCCCAACCAGCAGCACCAGCCTCCTGTCATCCAGCAGGCAGATTGGGGCCCGCCCCCCCAGAAGGAGTCTGGCACACCCCCCACAGCCCTCCCAGGACTGCAGGCAAGCCCCCGATCTGTTTGCCGGATGACAGGAGGCTGGTGCTGCCGTTTGGGGCCAGCAGCAGCACCTATCTTCCCAGCATGGACTGCACCCAGCCAGCAGCACCAGCCTCCTGTCATCCATCAGGCAGACTGGGGCCGCTGCACCTCCAGGAGGAGTTTAGTACAGTCCCACAGCTCTCCCGGGGGTACAGGCAGGCCCCGATCTGCCTGCAGGATGACATGAGGCTGCTGCTGCCGCTTGGGACCTGCGCTGAAGCCAAGTAAGCCTGGCTTCAAAACGTTTTGAAACTGTCATTGCTAGTTTTATTTTAAAGCTGTTTTGAAGGCTTTTGTTTTGCTTCGATTTCGCTGTTTCAAGCTTGAAATGCATCGAAACAGCTTCGAAATGAAACACAGGGAGAAATTTCACACAGCCTTAGTATTTTTCTAATCAGCTATTGGTTTAATTTTGCAAAAGCACCAAAGGCTTAGTAATGCAGAACAGTGCCCTGCTCAAGCACTTGCAGTGGCAAAAACCTGACTGAACACAGATGGAAATATCAAACACAAATATCAAGTCTCCTGTAAGGCAAGAGTTTTATATGCATTTTTGGTGCCATGCGGTGCACATGGATTCTTTTGCATAATCTCAATTTATAGACTACAATAGGACTCTTATTTAAAACACTGTTATACTCAGTCTCACAAACTGCAAGGCTGTAGTCTACAAATGCTTACAAATAAAAGAACTGACCACCTTTAATCTAGTCTGACCAAGGCAAACCCTCACACTTAGATGGAAGCTATGGACCCACTATGTTCAACATACAACAAAGCAGTGGTCCTCAATCACTTTAGACTCAAGGTACCGCTCCATAACTCTTGTGAAATTTGGTGGAACCCAGGGTGAGAACCAAAAATGCACCCTGAGAAAAAAAAATGCAAAAAAAGATTAAACAATCCTATCTGTACAAGATTAAACACTTTATTAAGGAGTCGCTAGAGCTTCTGGTAAAGCCAAAAGCTGGCATGATACACTGAAAAGCAATCACTAGAACAGGAAGCGTCTGCCACTCCCTTTTCTGGAACTGACTTAGAGAGGTATAAGACGACGATCTGCCTTGTAAGGGCCTGGAGCGGGCTAACCCTGGCTGGGAGGACAGCCTGGGGGACAGTAAGTGCTCTCTACCAAGCCCAAGCACCATCAGGCCAGATGACCACCAGATTCCCATAAAGACTGAGAAGAGTCAGGAGATACAAGGGGAGGGGGTGGCAGGAAGCAGGTTGGTTCCTGTGTTGAAGGATCTACAGCAGTGGTTCTCAACCTTTTCAGACAAGGACCCCCTTGGGAAATGCTAACTTTTACTTCTCACTCAGTTCTGAGTGCAGAAAAATAGAGCGATTTTTCTGTTGCAAGGAAGTCAGAAAGGCCACAACAGGTCAGCATGTTTGTGACACTCTGGATATGAGTTTATCTTGTGAATCATGTTTGCACACCCAACAGCACTAGCACTGCGTGGCACCCCACAGTTCTCCTGAAAGGATCTCAAGACACCTGGGGGTTGTGAATCACTGACCTAGAGCAGGGGGGTCCAATCCCTGGCCTGCACAGCCATGCCAGCTTGCCCGCAGATGTCCCCATGGGTCCAAAAATCTGTCAGCAGGGGAGCAATGGTAGTAACTGCCACTCCCTGCTGTCAAATTTCCAGTCCCATGGGGAGCCCCAGGAACCACATAGCACACACACAAAAATCAGCACACGGGGCTGGCGCAGGGCCTGATTCAGGCACAGAGGGGCCAGCTGAAGCAGTGCAGGGCCCAATCCTGCAGCACAAGGCTAAGCGGAGGTGGCACTGAACCCTGTAAGGCAGCACAGGGCCCTCCACTGGGGGTGTGGGGCCTGGATCTGGCAGCACAGAGTCCTGATCAAGCCTATGGACCAGCCCTGTGCCACTCATCACCCCACAGCCCCAAAAAGGTGTGCACCCCTGATGTAGAGGATGGGAAAGGCTGGCCTGAGCTGGAAGGCTCTGCAAGGACAACCTAGACTGGGGAAAAGGCAGCTGTAGGATATGCACCCCTGCAATAAACAACCAGTTTAATATCATTCTAGAGTGCCCTGAAAATAGCAACAGAGTGGAGTCAACCCAAACATCATATTAATGAACAGGACCTCATTATTACGGGAGGCTCTTTCAGAAAGCTCTGCTCAGTGTTCACACGCTTACCTTTCCTAGTTCAGTAACACACTAACTAAACACTTGCACACTGTTCATGTTAAATATCAAGCTGAAAATGAGTTAAGCATTAAAAAGGCAGTCAAAATTCCACTGAAGTAGTAACATGAGGAATAAAGTCTTAGCATAGGAGGCTGTTCTAATTTTCTAGATATATAAGTATTTTCTAAAAAAAAAATCTTTGATCTAAACAAGTTTAAATCCATGCATTTATTTAAAAAAACACCTTGCTGTGAGTTTTACTGAAATAAGTTTATGTATTATAGTTTTTGAACTAAGAGGGAAGCATCCTATCACCCACCACAAATTACAAAGCTACTGATATGTATATGCCAACAATATGCTACATATTAAGAACAGTGCTTTGTCCAGCCTCATTTCAGATAGCTACTGATCCAGAAATGGGGGAG
>NW_017728995.1:36522021-36529767 GCF_001723915.1 Gavialis gangeticus
TAGTTTCTGAACTAAGAGGGAAGCATCCTATCACCCACCACAAATTACAAAGCTACTGATATGTATATGCCAACAATATGCTACATATTAAGAACAGTGCTTTGTCCAGCCTCATTTCAGATAGCTACTGATCCAGAAATGGGGGAGGAGAACCAAATACAATTTTCACATCCTGGAGAGGTGTAAACACCAGCAAAAATGGAACACAGAAAAGGGACCCAAATATGTTATATAAGCACAAGCAGAAAAGCATTTAAGTTGGAAAAATGCTTTCTATGCTCCTAGCAAAGTCATCCGGACAGCACTCTGTGATAAGGAGACAACTGACAGGCAGCAAACCAGACAGAGGTCTGTACCGCAGTTCACTGCACGATCGGTAGCCCAACACCAACAGCTCCAGTTACCTCCTTGGTACTGGATTCTGGGGGACTGCGCGTAGACAGCTTACCCAACACTGCTCCTAACACTTCCAAAAGCCAACATACAATGCTGATCGAGTCTTTAAGTCTCCTGGAACCGTGTGTGTTCTGGGCACTGTCTACATGTGGACTATTTCTGAAGACAGTATCAATACTTTCCCCGTAGATCCCAACTACGGGGATGAGCCCACAGTCAGAGCAATGGAAAGTCTATTGCAGAACAGTCTTTGGACTGCCAACAGCCTTTACAACACTGAATCTGAACATCCCGCACCTGGCATTGTTATGCAAGAGCATTGACTGCGTTACTGACAGTAAGATTAAGAATAACAAGAAACTTCTGAAAATTCTCCTAGTGCAGCCAGGGCTTCAAAGGAGACCATCCACAGCCAGTAACTTAGCAGGACTCCCAAGGAGCAAACAGTATTGTATTTTACTTTTGCTAGCCTATATTAAGGCATTTTTGCATGTCTCAGATGAAGACTGGATCACCAATCCATACCCTCAAGCCTTGCTGAAGAACTTGGCAGAGCAACAAGCTCTGAAGCTCACAAGGTTGAGAACCCCAGCCTGTTGAGAGGCTGACATTTCCAAATGCTCTAAAAGCCAAATACCGACTTGGATTTCTTTGAAATATGCTGTGCTATAGATGGGTACAAAACAGACAGCAAACCAAACCTGAGGTCATTGGCATTGGGACCTCCCAAGGGACAGCCTTCCTCCCCTGCCCAATAGTATGTCTTAAGTTGATGACCTACCAACTTCGTGCACATCTGGTAGGAATCAAACCATGAATACAGTACGGCCCCAAAAGAGTTGGCTCATTCCACATTTACCCAGGGTAACAGAGGTACAACCCCCTCCTCTGGGGAACCAAAGTAGACAGGATAGCAGCTAGCTTGGCACAAGTCTAAGGCTCAGACACAAAGTGATCTATATTCTGTACACAGGAATGAGTAGCCAAGAGCCTTCCAGCCTGCCTATTATCATAGTGTGGTAGCTGAAGAGAACATGCAGTGATCCCTGCACCTGAGTTTCACCTAGGCAGCCCCTTTCAAAGGATACCCTCGACGGAGACTAGAAAGGAGGGGAAAGGAGTTGTAATCTTACAGAGCACAGCCCCAAATGCACAAGGTGCTCAGGTCGTGAGGACAGGCAGAGACCCTAGGAGGATGGATCAGGATGAGGCTGCCCATCAGTCCTGCACCCTCCTCTATCCCCAGGGAACCGCAATCTGAAAGACCTTCCTCTGTCTTGGAGTGACAAAGCCTTTCTCCTTGTCCCTTCTAGGGCAGGAGACAGTCTCTGCTCTACCTATTCTGGAGGTTGGTTCCTGCCCTTCTGGGAGTACGCAAATCCCCCTCCCTCTCTCCATAAATGAAATGGCATCTTTCCCATAGGATGGGAAGCTGAGGACAGACACAGACTAAAATGCTGGAAGTGGGAGGCAGCTGATCACACAATGCAGGTTACAGGATCTCAAGTACTGGGGCCAGGGAGAAAGAGGAGGGGCCCCTCCTCCCACCAAGCTGAATGGAGCAGTTTGCACTTACTCAGTTATTTCAGGCTGAGCATCTCATTCATCATACCTCCTGGGAATGCCTCCCTGTTTGCAAGCAGATTCACTGCTTCAACATCTACCTGCTTCCCTGGATGGCCTGGATTTTAGTGCGCTCTGTGGAGGTGCAGGGTAGGACCAGTGAGCCCAAGCTGTGGTCACCTACGCCTAGGATCCCCAAGGATGAATGCCCTCAAAGAAATGGCATTTCTTCAAGCTGACTCCCCCAGGATGAAGTCACGCAGAGATGCAAACTTCTGAAAGCCAGGAAATGAAGAGTTAATGTACACAAATTAACTTCATTTCCTGGCTTTCAGGGGTTAGCATTTTCCTCAATGGCTACAAAGTACCACTAGCTGTGCTTTAGTTTGTCTCTGGACACTACAGGCATATTTATGACGCACACCTAAAATAAGTTAAATGCTACAAAGTAAAACAGAGGCAAGGATTTTTGGAGCGCTATTTTTTTTACTGGACCAACTGCATAGTTGGGAGAAGTGTTAGACAAGCTATGGACACAAGGTACCCTTCCTGAAGTCTGGAAGGAAAGGTATCTTGTGCCCAAAGGCGTGCCTGAAACTTCTCCTAACTATGCAGTTGGTCCAATATAAGAAATTGTCCATAAAAATCCTTGCCCCTCAGCTATTTCCCGGACCACGACAGCTGCAACATCACCCCAACACTACCACTGAGAAGACAACCAGCATACAGTGGCATATCCCCCAGGTCAGGGCACCAAGGACCACAGGAGATTTTTCACTTTCCTTTGCACCTTGGGGATTATCTGAGCTGAAGAAATTCTCAGCCACTGCATCAGCCAAGGCCCACGTGCTGCCCTCACCCTTCCTGCTCTGCTCCCCTATCACACCACATAAGTATTTAACAGCCTGCTCTGGTGTGAACAAGGAACCAGAGCCAATGCTGTGGTGACTTCTGTTGTTATAACAGTTGCCTACAAACACAGAACAACAGGCACAACGGCCCAAGAGGTCCCTTCCAGCACTGTCCCCAACTTGGACTGCTACCACCCTGCTCGAGGCACCCGAGATGCATCCGTTCTAACTCCTCACCCCAGAATAGATCCAGTGCCCAGCTACACAACCCCAAAGGCAGGCAGCTTGTTCACAACACCACAGTTGGTAGTGTCTGCAAAACGCCATCACCTAGGAGAAACTGTGCATTATACAACACCCTCTGCCCAGCCCAGTGTGCAGGCCTGCAAAGGTCCATCCAACAGAACCACAGCTCACCCAGCCCCAGGCTGAGAAGTAACAAAGGCAACCATTTCTTCTCCAGGTTACAAGAGTACAGAATGATCAGCCCCTAAACACAGGAAGTTAGGTATCTAGCCAGCTGTTAAAAATGATGTTCTTATTTTGTTGTTTTAAAAACTTTCATGTTTTGAGATAGAACTCCTTTGTGAAGGACTTAGACCTCCCATTGTTAAGAATGCAAGAAGTTACAGTAAAACTTTCTGAGAAGCTTCCCTGAAGGACCAAAGATGCAACTTGGCAAACTGGTCTGATATTGCAAAGGCAGCAGAAAAGCAAGGTGGATAAAAAAAAAAAAAAATTAAAAATAATTTTTTTTAATTTAAATCTTTTTTTTTTTCAATTTAATTTTTTTTTGCTAAGATGCTTTTAAAAAATAAACCTACATATAGTTTTAAAATATGTTAGAGCTCAAAGATATCATCATAGAATAGGGATTATAACTTCTAATTATACACTATTTAAGACAACATATTAATGTACCCTTTTTAGAAATGTTTTATAAATAGATCACAACAGGCCATGGACTATATTAGGGACCCAATTTTATGTGGTTTGCAGAGGCTCCTCTATATAGTAAAAATCAAAGACAACCACTCTACCCAATGGGACTCAGTGCTCAGTCTAGAATCCCATCAAGATTTAGTTTCAGTTCTCAAACAGTGGATTTGTGTCTCTGGAAATAACATCCCTGTTAACAGCAGTATATGGAAATGAGAGAGAAGAGATCTGATTACCTACCCTCAGCCCTGTTGTCTCTCAGCAAGTTTATGTACACAGTCAAGCTCTTGCCTCTCTCTAAAAATGCAAAGTTTCAAGAAGTTAAATGGACAGAGGATTGTTGGGGTGGAGTAAATCTGGGCAAGGAGGAGGAGTCTGGAGGTAAACACGAGGAGGGAGGGGCAGCAGAAACAGAAGAGAAGCATTTTAAGCAGAATGTTGTTGAAATTGCAAAATACTTCCGTAACAACCACTTTGCAGTAGCTGCTCTGAAGAAAGCAGGAGGAACAAGAGTAACTCTCCCACAAGACAGGCTATGGAACTCAGTAGTGGGCTGTTTTGAGCCATATATTGAGAACTGGCCTACTCCGATGACAATTTGTGAACAAAACTGTGACAAAAAGAGATATCAGATTTACCCAAAGAACCTTGTCTGACAAAATAGATGGAATTGTCATAGCCAAATTATTCAACATTTGGCTAAAGAGAAATGCAGAAGGTATGCTGGCTAAACTGAACCCTATTTCCATAGCCCTGAACAAAGGTTATATTAAACAACACGAATGCACTTCTTGTAGAAAACAAAGATTAAATCAAGGCTTCCTGACCAGTGATTTAAATCATGGTTTAAAACCAATCTGATTCAAATCAAATCCACCCTGCAGAAAAGACTCATGAAAAAAGACCTTTTTGGAATACAGCAGTACATCATGAAACACAAGACAAAGGCAAAAATAAGCAACGCTTTAAATCCTTTACTCAACTTGCCCAAGGCCAAAGGGATTTAGAGGTGGGCAGGAATACACATAACACTAAACATCAACTTAATCCATCAGAAATAATGTTAGAAGGATTTCCTTCAAACAAATAAAAAGTATATTTGCATTATGTGACACTGATCAGATATTGTCCGAGCCAAAGAACTGGAAAGCTCAAACTGCTCACCACTCAAATGTCAGAAATCAATGCTTAGTGCCACCTTTCTGAACACACAAGTCCTCTGCACCACAGGGATCACGCTCCTGGAGCAGTAAGGTGTGCAAATACATACATTTCAAGATTGGACAAGGGAGAATGGGTGGTTACTTCACTCCCTGCAGTCATTTCAAGTGACATGCTTTCTACAACCAGCAGATATAGCATGCAAATCCCTGTTTTAGTTGCACTGATTCTGGAGCCCCACAGAGGTCTAGAAGAGAACAAGGCTCCTTTGTAATAACTTAGTTGCCAGCTTTCAGCTTTGTGAAGTGTGACTTGAGAAGGATTCTGAAAAGGTAAATTGGGGCCCCTTTATCTGCTTCTCTATGATGTAGAAGGGTTTGTTAGAGAAGGAGAATTGCCTTGTTTTTTAGCTCCATATTACAGAGTCTGAACTAAGCCCAGGAGAGGAAAGTTTGAAAAATACTTACTCTGTGCTCTCACACTTTATCAGAACAGACAGGGCTCTCTATCCCCCTACCCGCCCACCCAAATAATTTAACAAAGATCCCTTTTCTTTAAGCCACTGAACTAAAGTCTTCTCCCTCTCTCAGCTGCTCTCTGTTTCTGATGATGTCTCAATTTCATCAGCTCTTCAGTCACCTGATGCCCTCATTAGGGAAATTTTCTAAAGATTTCCTACCTGTACTAATCCCAATACAACCACAGTAATTTAAGCACATGGGAGCACTAATGAAGACCAGGCTCCTTCATGTGCCACTATTTTGAAGCCCTAGTTAGCAGTTCTCCCATGCTAAAGATACAGCAACTTAATTTTCGATGCGAGTCAAGCCAAAAATCCTGTTTACTGAAACTGTTCAGCCCATCTTTCTCACTTCTATGACTAGAAAGAATTCAAGCTCATTTCTGGCACTTAAAAGAAACTCATCCAGGATCAGCACAGCAGTGACCTGCTAGTAAGCAAAATTAGCGCTTTTGCAAAACTGTACACTGATGTTTCAGACCTGGCAGCTTTTTCTTCCCCTTATTGGTCTTGAAAGGACCCTAAAGGACCCTCTCTCATAGAATATCTCTATTTACTTTCTGGACACTTATGTTAGCAATGATTCAGCAATAATGCCATGAATTTTACTGTAGCATTCTGCTGACTAGGAAAAGTGGTTCATCTTGCTTATTACCAGCAACATCATGCAAAGGAAATAAATTACTACCTATTGCAATGGTCCACACCCTCTCCTCAGCGATACTCAGTAGTACTGCACTGTGAATAACATGCTTTTCTTTCTTTGTCAATAGGCATTTCAACACTTGAATTCCCTATGGCTGACTAACAAAAGATACCGTATTTACCCAAAGAACCTTGTCTGCCTGTGTCCTTAGACCAACACAGATACTGCCAACACCTCTGGGACTGTGAGCAACTTCAGAGCACCTCACAGCAGCAGGCTGCCTGCAAGCCAAGGCTTGTGGACCCCAGTCTCTTGAACCGATTCACACTGTACTGGAGTCTGCTCTACTGGGCACAGTCATTTGCATAAAATGCAGCTATCGTTTCAGCTGGTATGAAGATTTCAAAGGGTAAAGAAAGGATGGTTGTTATGGACTGTTGCATTATAGCTAGCTTTTCTATTATGTTGTATAATAGGGGCAGTATTTGCTGCTGCATCACGTAAAAATAGAACAGGAATGAAGAGTCACAACAAGATTTTCTTCTCAGCCTATTAGTTCACCATCACCTCATTAAAAACAGCATAAAGTTTTTCCTCTCCCACAGCACCATTTCTCACTGAAAAGAAGTGACATATCACAATGACAATACCACAAGTCAAAGGAAACCTTTCAGACAGTGGCCTGCCAGGCAAAAACTACCTTCATGCATGTTTTAGAGTCTCCAGCCCTGACAAATGAAGCCCTGGCTTAATTGGGGCAGGAGAAGGAAGAACACCAGCATTAAGAGAAAACAGACATCCTCACATGTACTCTCTTCTCATCTCCGTTGCCATGCAGGCAACCATCCAAAGAAGGCTGCCAAGAGCTGTGTCTCCAGGAGGAGGATGTCACAACCGAACTCTGGCATTTCTAACTTACCCATCAAATAGTAACGCGATGTCTGGACCTGTTAAGTATGTTGGACGCTCTTCCTACCAAGGGGCAAGACAGACGGCAAACCAGCGTGATGCCTTACAGACAAACCCCTTCAGACTGGGATGTTGCTATAGCCTATTCTGGGGGAGGCAAGACCCAATGAAGGAGGCTGTGACCTGCAAAACTTCACACCTCTGAACAAGTTCACCTGTACAGCTGCCGCCCTCCCTCAGCACAGCCCGGCCCACCCTAGCCAGCTATCCATGTCCCGCCATCCCTACCACAGCAGGGGCCACGAAACAGACAGCCGCGGGAGGCAGGGGGCAGGACTCTCGCCACTCCAGAGCTCAACAGAGCAGAGACTCCTAGCAGCACAACACTCATGTCAGGATTTCAGAGCTGGGCCACACTGACAAAACGCAGCTTCCACCCGCCCGCGCGGAGCAGGCACTGGTCCTGACATGCATCTAGTGCCCACTTCCACGCACGGGAGCTTGAGGCACCTTTGTGAGACCCACCACACACGCACTGGGGGCGCCCCACCTCACCTGGGCACAGCAGGGACCACGCGCCCGGCCAGGCCTCCAGCTCCTCCCGGCCTGGCGGCACGCAGAGTTGCGCGCGGGACAGGGACGGTGCCCCGCAGCCACTCTCTGCACCGAGCGTCCCACAGCTGCGACCCGGGCCGGCCCCGCCGCCCTCGCGCCTCACACAGCACCTGGGCCTCGTGCGCCCCGCCCCGTCCCGCCCCGGC
>NW_017728995.1:36535465-36535665 GCF_001723915.1 Gavialis gangeticus
CGCGCAGGCGCACACACAGTTGTATAGAGCTGCGGAAGCATATACACGGGCATACGCATGCCGTCTCTTCTCACCGCCCTGTCCCCCGCCGCCTGCGGGAGCGGCCCGTCACGCTCATGGTGGCGGGGCAGGAACGCAACCGCCCCCGCTCTCGAGGACCCCCGCGCCTGCCCGGGGCACGAGGACCGGCTGCAGTCGCC
>NW_017728995.1:36540665-36544290 GCF_001723915.1 Gavialis gangeticus
CGCGGCCCCGTGCAGGGCACGAGGGAAAAAGCCGCCTGCTCCGGCGGACGCTCGTGGGGCACGCACCTCCCTGGCCCTGGCCCTGCGTGCGCCCGCGTCGCACCTCTCCGAGAGCTGCCCTGCACCGCAGCCAGCCCGCCCCGCAGGAGAGCGCTCCCAAAGCAGTGCTGCGGGTGCCCGCGGCCAGGCCGGCCCTGAGCTGACCTGCGTGGGGGGAGCTTCGCCTGCTGCCGATGTGGGCAGCAGGATCCGGCCGGCGCTGTGGACCCCGGGGTGCCGCCACGTGCCCTGCAGCTCCAGCACTGCCAGAATTGCAAACACCCATGCACGGCTCGCAAGATAAACCCAGAGATTTCAAATAGTCGGGACAATTGTTCTCACTTTTGGGCATGAGCACCCTTCTTCAGGCATAAGGAGAGTCTGCCAAGAGCCAATTTTTCCAACTATTTAGTCAGTCTAATAATATCACGTTTACCCAAAGAACTTTGTCTGCCTGTGTCCTTAGACCAACACGGCCACAACCAGCTTTCAAACAGGAATTCACATGTGGTGACCGAGGGCTTATCGGGATCTTGGCAACAGAAGAATTGCCCCTGTACTTTTCTATAGGCAAAAACATGGGTGAATGCTCAGAGCTGACATTTTCCGTGGGGTGCCTGGCATCCAGAAAGACTGCAAACCACAGCTCGAGACTGTGCCAAGGACATCAACTCCGTGTGGGGGTGATTTCAAGGAGAAGGAGAGCTTGCAGTGTTGCTGTGACACAGTAGAGGGAGGCATTGCCATGATAATGGAGCGTGTTCGGTGAAAAAGCAGAGCAGAGGAGCAAGAACCAGAGCGGAGCCAGTAGTAGCTCTGTAATGTCAGGCATAGCGGGGAGGCTGCAGCGCCCTGCGTGCGGCTGGGGCAGGGTCGGAACAGCAGAGCGAACTTACCTTTGTTTGGACAAGAATAGCTCAAATCCATGCAGCCACGTGAAGCTCCCTCTACCTCTGGCCTCGTTTCTGTCCGTCCAGCGCGGGGTCTTGCGCTGCCAGCCACCACAGTACCATCTGGACACCTTCCCTAGGAAGCCAGCCACGTAGCGAAGTCCCAGCAGCCTGGGTTGTGGGGGCAGGAAGAGGTTGTTTTGTTTGGAGAGAAGGTGCTGGAGCAGTTGGGAGCTGTCGGAGCACGCAAAATGTTTCATAGTTTATAGGGTCAGAAGAGACCTGGACAGATCGTCAATCTGACCCCCTGCCCTGGGCAGGAACGAGTGCTGGGATCATAATACCCCAGCCAGGTATCTGTCCATGGTGCATGTCACTGCCGGGGGAAAGGCTGTCTCTACTGCCGGCTCTGCACCATTGCACCCAGCAGTGGCCCAGTGATGGTGAGAGGCTGCTACCACAGCGCTGGCATGGGAATTTGTGGTCAAAACCAGTTCCTTATAGAGCTGGGGTTGGATCCAGTGCTTGGAAAGTTAGGACCCTGGCCAGGAAGCAAACACGCAGGCCCATGTGCTTGTTATCCTCGTGCTGGAGTTTTGGTCATGCTAGACTATGGCTACACCAAGCAATAGTTAAGCTAAGGCACCGCAAAGGCCCTTGGGAGTAGGCAGGCTTCATTAGCTGCTGCATGACCTCACAAAGATGCACTGAGCAAAAATGGTGGAGATACCCCAAACCAGCAGGGAGAAAGCGCTAGATGCTCACCTTACCTTGGCTGGGAGGAGCTGAAGTCAGCAAGGAATGAGCTGCATGTATCTGGGCCTGGCGAGGAGCCAGGTAAAAAGGGGACATCTCAACAGACAGAGACGAGCTGGCACAGCATGGCTGCAAGACTCATCCCTTTGTAGCAACTTAGGGGAATCAGCACACGCAATGTGCTGTTTATCGTGGTCTGGGCAGTTTCACTACCGGCCCAATTGCTCTACACACCCGAGCACTACTGTCCTATGAGACAACAAACCTCTCCGAGCTTTTGCCACCGATCACAACTTTGTGGGGTTCTTTCTGCGCCACAGCGAGCTCCGGAGCGCTGGCTGCAGGCAACAGCCTCCAAGATGCCCGACCAGAGCAGGCTGGACCTGGGAGCAGCAGCAGGCAGGACACCCTCAGGACAACAGCCTGGAGCTGACCCAGCTCCACTCCATCAACTGACCCCATGCAGGGTTTTCTCCTTCAGCCTGGTACCACGGTCCCGGACCACGGCCTTGCAGCATGACAGTCTGGGGCACTTCCCAGGGCTGCTGAGCACCTGGCACACCATACTGGGAAGCTGCACTAGGCCAAGGCGCAGGAGACAAAGGGCTGGGCAGAGACAAGGAAGCTGAACACAAGAGGGGCCAGCCGTGCCAGACCCTGCCGAGATGTGTGGGGAGGGGGCCAGGTGGGACACGAGGACATGCTACCTATGGCCCAGCCCTGCACCTCCAGGCATCACCCTGGAGCAGGCTGGGCCTGGAAAGCAGCTACATCCCCCAGGGACACATTCAGAGGCAGCTTTGCCCCTTCTCACAGTGCTCAGGCAGCATGCCGCCCACCTGGCCTAGCACCAGGCCCCGTGGCGCTGGCCCACCTGCACTCCAGTCCTGTGCTGGGCTCTGCGTTAGCAGCGGGAGCACTCTGTGCAGCAGCTGGGCAAGGCTGTGCCGGCAGGAGTCAGTCCCTGAGATGCTGAAAAACGGAGGAGGAGGAAGTTGTAGCAGAGCCCAGGCACCCCCAGGAGAAAGACCTAACTGCAAAGGAAATCCATAGGGACGTGGTGACAGCACAAGGGGCACTGAC
The DNA here is from genome assembly GCF_001723915.1 of Gavialis gangeticus. Lineage (NCBI taxonomy): Eukaryota > Metazoa > Chordata > Crocodylia > Gavialidae > Gavialis > Gavialis gangeticus. Next base: position 36,543,434 of record NW_017728995.1, read on the forward strand.
CCTGCTGGGGACATGGGGCGTGCAAGGCGGAAAGCTGAACTGAAGCAGGGAGGAATCCACGCAAGGAGAAGCCAGCGTCGAGCCCTCAGACCCTTCCTCCCTGTCACAACCCCCAGGGGCACGCAAGATGCTCTCAGCATCTGTCCTCTCGCGTGCCGTGCTGGGAAGAATCTCGTTCACGAAGCTGGCATCCTGGGGCGTCTAGTGGTGCAAGTGGACAGTGACCACGTTCCTTTATAACAGCTTGTGACCCGTCTCAGCTGCTAACAGCTCAAGGTGGGATGCAGGGGGCTGCATCAAGCAGCTTATGCCTGGACAGGCATCAAAGACTTGAGCCACTAATGCAGTATGTGGCCTTGGGCATGTCTCCTCACCTCAGCTACCCATGCGTGTAATTACACACCCTCTGTGAAGCGCATGTACAGACGCAGCCCTGCATATACTGCCCCAGCAGGTGCTGCGGAGGCAGCGCTTGCAGAATGAACCACGTACATTGGCACAGGCCAGGGGACAGCGGGAGACTGGAATTCACTGGAGAGGAGACATCGCCCTGCAGCCCAGCCCTTCTGCTGGGCAGCGTTGCAGGTTGTGTAGTAATGCCTACGACCAAGCAGCAAGGAGTCAGCAAGGCCCGGGAGGGCACTGGCATCTTGCTCAGAAGGGTCACGGCAGCAGAACTGCAGGCGGGGTGCAGTAGATGGGCATGGAGCAGCCCCATGGCACAGCCTTCTGGGGGAGGGATGTGCACCGGTTAGGGAGCTTCTGGAGGGGCTGGACGTTTTTAAGTCAGCCGGCCCGGATGATCTTCACCCTAGAGTCCTAAAGGAACTAGCTGGGGTTATTGCAAGTCCCCTGGC
>NW_017728995.1:36545119-36553296 GCF_001723915.1 Gavialis gangeticus
GTCTGGAACCAGCTTCCAAGTGAGGTGGTGCAGGCTCCCACCCTGGGGGTTTTTAAGAGGAGGTTGGATGACCACCTTACTGGGGTCGTTTGACCCCAGTACTCTTTCCTGCCATGGCAGGGGGTCGGACTAGATGATCTGCTCAGGTCCCTTCCGACCCTAGAAACTATGAAACTATGAAACCCTTGGGACGGACCGAGCCTCTCTGCCGGGAGGGAGCTGCTCACAAGCTGAACTGTCAGCAGCATTTTGGGGCTCAGAAGCTGGTTCTTGGAGTTCATTCCCAAGCAGCTATATGACTGCTGTTTGTACAGGGCCATGCCTGTGCCTCATGAATATTTATGAGGGAAAAGCGATATGCTGGTGATATTAAAACATGCACAGACGAAGCAGGCAGGGTGGGAGGCAGAGCCTTCGTTAGCTGGCATTCAGCTGTGGCAGGTACGCTCTGTACACAGGCCCCAGCTGCTTGCAGTGGAGGGAATGGGTTTTCCCCTCCCTGCCTCTTCCTGTAGGTCTCACAGCTGAGCACTAACCATAACAGGGCACAGAGCAAGCCCTACACCCTCCCCCTGGACCTGGCTCCTGGGCTAGGCCCGTTCTTGCATGCAGGGCGCAGGGTATGGCTGCAGGCTTTCCAAGGGGAGACACCAGCCGGAGGTCTGAACACACACAGCCTGCTCCAAACCCCAGGGAATCGCTGCAGGTATCCATTGGCTTCTGGGGTCACCCCTTCACTGGCAAAGCTACTGCATCACCTGCCCAAACGCACCTGCCAGAGCACTGTCCGCACTCCAGCCTCCCGCGGACACCAGCACGACGCAGTCAGACGGGATGCTGCAGACGAGCTAATCAAGCAGTGTATTCAGAACAGGCCAAGCAGACATGGAGACAGAAAAACCAACCTGCTGGGTGCCATGAGAAAAGTTGTCCCCAGGGAGCAAGATCCTTGAACGCCCCGATGCCCACCCTCCTGCGTCAGTGCTGGAGAGCTCTCTGCAACAGCAGGGTGGCAGGATCTGTGCTCCCAGAGTCCTCTTTGTCACCAAGATGTTAGCTGTGAGCCAAAATGCATTTAACTTGGGGGGAAGGGGCGCGGAAATGGCGGGGCTGGAGAGAGCATGGGAGAACAGCAATGCTCAGCTCCTGCCGCACGTGCTGTGCAGGCGACCAGGGGCAAAGGGTTTGTTATTCACGGTAAGGAAGGTTTCACTGACACCAGGGCAAGCAACGCAGCTAGGGGTGGGCTCAGGCTTGCTCTACATGTCAGAAGGGCAGTTCATCTGATCCGTGGGAAGCATCATCCCTGTTTGGATCCGGTAGGAACGGAGAACACTCTTCAGGTGCTCCACAGTTTCCGGGTGCAGCTGGGGAGTTCTGGACCTGATCCAGGCATAATCGACGTGGAAGAGCCAGAAGAACGAGGTGCAGGAGTACACCAGCGCGTAGTTCTCGTAGTCGGTGGCAACTACCCAGTAGGGGCTAGCTGGCATGACTAGGGAGGAGACAAGAAGGGCATCATTTGGTGCTGCAGGCAGGTGAGGTGCTGGGCACTGCGACTAGCCTGCATGCGACTGTTGGAGGTGCAGGCCAAGATGCTCCAGCAGGGACTGGGGGTTGGATCACCCCTGAGCTGCTACCGACTTGCCAGGGGGCCTGTGCAAGGCAGGACATTGTTATTAAGCAAATTCCTTTCCCACCCAGAGAGGCTTAGGAAAGCCAGGGACATCTGTGGCCTGGACACCGAGGTCAGTGGCCCAGACTCTCCTGTCACCTATGCTACTTGCACACCTATGTGACTTGCCACCCATCACTTCACACCGGCACCAGCTCCCAAAGCCATACTCCGTCCACACTGCCATCAGAGTCGACAGCAAGACGGCACATGGGGCGGCATTCAGCTGAGGGAGGCAGGGGCTCTGCACACTTACACCAACTGTAGCTGACGCTCAGCTTGGCCGGCTCATCTTTGTTGACAGGGACAGCCTCTGCCTCCATGTGTTTGATCGTGCCGTCGGATCTAGGGGAGAAGAGCAGGTGTGGGTGTCAGCTGCATGGGTGTGCAGCCCCACTCGCATGGATGCGCTGATCAAGTCTCTGTGGCCACCTCCTTGGAGATGGCTAGGGCCCATAGTAGTGCCTGTGCCACGTGCTCCCCCTGCTAGCAGCCTCCCAACACCCTCTGGTCGAACTGGGGGGGAACATGGGCACAGGGGACTGGAGAGCACAGCACAACCAGCTGCTGCCCGGTGCCTTCCCAAACAGAGCCAGCCTGCGCAGGCTTGGAGGAGCGTTTTGCAGAGGCCAGCACACGGCACAGCATAGGCACAGAAGAAAGTAAGCACAGAGGCAGAAATCCTCCGGGGCACGGCTGGGACGTGCACTTAGCTGCTGATGAGAGCAGCACCAGATCTGGTCATGCCTCAGGAGCGTTTTGAATGGGTGGTGGCTACCAGCCCCAGGCCTGGCCCTGCTCTCGGTCCCCTGGGTGTGAGCCGGGAGGAACACACCGACCCAGGCTCAGGCTGCGCACAGGAGGCCAGCGCTCTCCCCTGCTGCATCCCAGACTGGAGAAACCGTGCCCCACACACCGGCTTCTGCCTTCCCCAAGTCCCAGCACCAACCCAATGGGCTGCCAGCCTTTTGTCAGGCCATCCCAGCCAGCGGCCACGGGGACCGTGCTGCGCTGGTTTAGGGCAGCAGGCGCACGGCTCCTCCACCAGGCACAAAGGACATGCGCAAAGCTGCCATTGTGCAGCAGAACAAAGTGGCCATGTCAGGCTGGGGAGCCAAGAACAGCACTTCCTTCATTCACTCCGTCAACAAGGTCCTGCAGGAGCGGAGGCCACAGGCGCCGCCCCGTCCCTGCCAGCATGCGGGGGGCTCTGGGGTTGCGCACCACCAGGATGCTGCAGCCAGCCAGCCAGCCATCAGTCACTGTGTTTACCCAGCTGGGTGGTTCACACGGGCAGAGACCTCTGACCCCGCGACAGCCACAGAGGAAGGGCTGGGTTACACATTACACAGTGAGCCGCGCACACATGGACCGGCTTAGTGCTGCCTGGCAGTCACGCCTTCAACTGGGGCTGCACGTCTGTGGGGAGAGGTCGCACCTGAACGGAGCAGGAGCCAGGCTGTGCGGGTCGGAGACCGCCCGGCCCTGGAGTGGCCTTGCTGTGAGCCACCTACTGAGCCACTTGAAGGTGTGAACATGGGGACATCCAGGTGGTCAGAGCTCCAGATTAAGGTGTAGCAAGGCTCTAAGAGACTCGCAAATATTCGCTCCACCAGTAATGGCCAAAGGACTTGGCGCAGGCAGCCCCTGCTGACCGCTGTGGTGATGCCCGCCCCTATGCCAGTGGCCAGCCCAGGCCCAGGCACCTCCGGGCACCAGGTGGTACCAGGGCTTTTTGTGCTGCTGTGTGGGTGACCCAGCTCTGCATCGCAGCGCCGCAGGCCAGGCCAGCACAGGTCTGCTTCTTCAACCCCATCTGGTCACATCAGGCTTAGACGGCAGCTGACTGGAAGCAGCCTCCAGCCGGGTGCACATGGCCTGTCTAACCAGCACCGCGGCAAGGTGTGTAGGGCTCCTCAAAACCAGCGCCAGGCTGTGGCACAAAGGGAGGAAGAAAGCTGCCGGGCACTGGATACGCCGTGGCGAGCAGTCTCTGAGCGTTACCAAAGCCATGGTGCGAGTCCGCTGGCAGCAGATGGGGAGAAAGGGGGTATTGGCCCAGCTGGGCCTGCACTGTTTTCTCCACCAGCTCCACAACCCCCTGGGGCCCTGCCCCAGCCCTGAGACCTGCCCCAAGCCCGGCGCCGACACTCACTGCACCATTTTGGTCAGCACTTTGATCTTCCCGTTGTCCTTCAGGGAGTAATTCGCCTGGACGCACCGCTCCTGCTCGAAGCCGGAGGGCAGCTTCTCGATCTCGTACCATTTCCCGAGATACTGAGGGAAGAGAAGGTAGAACGCGTCGCGTGAGCCAGGCCGACCACAGGGCTGCAGCCCCACGACAGCCTCGCTCCTTCGTCTGCGCCGGGCACAGACCGTGTCTGGGATCAGGGACCCCGCGCGGAGCCAGTGCTAGGGGAGTCTGGCTGGCAGGGGCTCAGGAGGTCATGTCTAATCCAACCCTGCTCCAGGCGGGACCAGCCCTGTCTGAACCCTCCCAGCCCAGGGTCCGTCCAGCCTGCTCTTCGAGATCCCAGCCTCTTCCAGGGCCCAGCCACCCTCCTGCCTAGAGACAACTGCTCCTGATCCCACAGTGTGAGCTTGCAGGCCGGGCTCCAGCCGCGCCAGGCTCACCTCCGCCGCGCAAGGGCAGATCCTGGGATGCAGAGCAGGCACCGAGCATGCACTGACATCTGCACAGGCCCTTGGGATCTCCCTGTCCCCGACCGGCTGTCTCCCGCAAGCTGTCTCTGCCTGGCCGGCTACGAGACCGCAGGACTGGGCAAGCTGCCCCGCACCTTGATCGGGTCGAAGTCCTCCTGGACCGGCGGGTTGGGGCACTGCCCCATGTGAAACGTCTGCCCCTCCGCGAGGCCGAGGAGCCCGAGCAGGGCCGCGACTAGCACCAGCATGACCTGCATGGCAGTGCGAGCGGGTCAGAGCCCAACCTGGACGAGAGCACTGAACACCCGGGGTGCTGCAGGGAAGCTGCACACAAGGGCAGGGGGCCAGAAACGGAGATCTTCACCCTGACAGCGAGACGTGCAAACACAACATGGAGATGAGGAAAGGAAGGGCTGAGGCCTGGGCTCTGCCTAGTGTCTGTTGGGAGCAATTCCCCATCCCCCTGCTTCTAACAGCTGGCCCCGAGCATCCCTGGAGCTGAGTCGCGGTGCAGAGCAGGGGCGCTGGGGCGTTCTGCGCAGCGCAGGGTTTGGCTGTCCCCGCTGCAGCCTCTGCCAGATGGCACTAGCCGCACAGACACTGAGGGCCACGTCCTATCCTGCCCATGGGGCTGGGAGGGGAGTGAGGCCCCAGCATGGGCCTGTTCCACCCGCTGGAGCCCCTGCAAAGCAGCTAAGGCAAAGCACGAGCGGGCATGCGGGCCCTTCTCCTCCTCGTCCTCCGCCTCGCTCCAGCTCTCAGCATCCGAACGCCGGTTCCCAGCTCGGTGACTCAGCCGGTGCCTCCGGGCAGGCAGCTGCAGGAGCCCAGCCGCATGTTCGTATCAGGCAGCGCCCTGCACCGCACAGAGCAGGGAGCCCTCCGCCTACCCAGACCCCTTCAGAAAGCCCCTTGAGGGCGGCAGCTCCCTGCAGTCTGGGCCGACACACAGAGCAAGACCCTGCAGGATCCCCGACTCCCCCAGCCAGGGGCTCCTAGAGCAGGACAAGCATCTCCCCACATCTGTCAGACAAACTGGGTCCCTCCCCAGCACCGAGGGGCCGGAGACCCACCAGGACCAACGGCAGATCCCGGCTTCTCGCCTGTGCCCAGAGGTCAGTGAGAACGTACCTGAGCGGTGCTCTCCGGGCTGGGGGAGAAGCAGCTGCACAGCCCGCAGCCTGCTCTGCTTTATAGGGCACGCGGGGCAGCATCACGCAGTGCCCACACACGCTGCGCCCTCCTCCCCGCCACGCCCCTGCTCTTCCCAGGGGGGCGACTGGCCCTGGGCCTGGCCCGCCTCTGGGGCATGGCGCGGACCGGCTCCTGGGCAGACAATGGGGCGTGTGTGCAGCAGGGCATGGCACGGCACAGCAGAGGCGCGTGGCTGCCCAGCAGCGATGCCGCGCTGCCAGGGCTTCCTGCGCCGTCGGCAGAATTGCTGCCCAGGCGTGGGGGCTTGCGACCGGGGCCCACCAGAGTACCCACCCGGGCACTGAGAAGCCGGCAGCGCTGATGTCAGTTTAGGCTGGGGTAGCCAAGAGGCAAGCACAAAGTCCCCTTGGGCAGAGAGGGGGGAAAGGAGGGAGCAAGCCAGGGCTGCGCTGCCTCCTGCGCTGCAGGGACAGGGCCACGGGGATGGAGCGCCGAGCGTGGCTTGTGTGTCCGCTCCCTGCCCCACGCCTGCCCAGGAGGCCCCAGCAGGCTGCTCTCCCATCACTGCCTCCTCCCCATGGGGCCCAGGGCCTGCTCCTCAGCCCAGCCCTGCTCCCCGCCAGCTGGCTTAGTCGTAGACCCTCAGCAACGGGGCTGGAGGTGACCTGCGGAGGCCACGTCTAGTCCAGCCCCGAGGCAGGGTCAGCCCTGTGCAAACCAGCCCAGACAAATCCACCATCTAAACCGTCTGCACGAGACGACCGTCAGCCTTGACACCGCACAGACCTAGCACCCGAGCCTGCCACAGGTACAGAAGGAAACCAGGCAGCCAGCGCCCTGCTCGCACCAGGCCTCTCTGCAGCACCTAGAGCAGGGGCCGTGGCTGGGACCCACACGCGTGACAGCAGCCCCGCAGCCCGGAACAGGTCCTGCCGTGGGGGGGCTGCAGCAGCCCACCAGCGTGTGACGCCGAGAGCCCTGAGATGACTCTGGAGGGAGGCGGGAGGAGGAGGGGGTGACGCCAGGAGCCAGGGCATGCTGCACTCGGGTGCTTCCCCGCTGTCCACATGGCCGTCAGGGTCATTGCTCACCCGCCTGGGTGGGGGTGCCAGCACCCGCAGCCCTGAGGCCAAGGGCCAGGGGGTGCCGCTCAGCCGGACCATGGCAGGTCCCGGGCCGCAGTAAGATGCAGAGCCAGCAGAGAGACGGAGAGGGGGACACGGGGAGCCCTTCCCTTGGGCAGGGCAGGAGGGGCTCGTTCTCCACCACATTTTGTCACCAGCGCTGCCTGCGTGCGGAGAGCTGCAGGGCAGACAGGCAGAGAATCACAGAATCACTGAGTCGGGAGGGACCTGGACAGATCATCGAGTCTGACCCCCCGCCATGGGCAGGAAGGAGCACTGGGGGTGGCAGGCGTCATAAGACCCCAGCCAGGTGCCTGTCCAGTCTCCTCTTGAAGATGTCCAGGGAAGGTGGGAACAGCACCTCTCACAGAAGCCTATTCCAGGCTCTGGCCACCCTTACAGTGAAGTAGTTCTTCCTAATATCTAACCTAAACCTGTCCTCCCGCAGCTTGTGGCCATTGCTCCTGGTGACCCCAAGGGCGGCCCTGGTGAACAGACTTCCCCAAGTCCCTGCTGCTGGCCCCTGATAAGGTTGTAGGCAGCCACAAGATCCCCCCTCGGTCTGCTCTTGCACAGACTGAAGAGATTCAGGTCCCTCAGCCTCTCCTCATAGGGCTGGCCACGGAGGCCCCCAACCATGTGAGTGGTCTCCTCTGGACCCGCTCCAGGTTCCCCACATCCCTCCTGAAGTGCAGTGCCCAGGACTGGACACAGGACTCCAGCTGCGGCCTGACCAGCGCTGCATAGAGGGGGAGGATCACCGCCCTGGACCTCTTAGTGATGCCCCTGTTGATGCAGGACAGGGCGCAGTTGGCTCTGCCTATTGCTTCGTCGCATTGTCAGCCCAAGAGCCCCTGTCCAGGCTGCCTCAGCAAACTGGCCCTGTGGGCAGCGTGCGGGGAGCAGCCTCACCGCCGCGAGCAGCGACGTGCCTGGGGTGCACTGCCCGGCTGCTTAGTCACGGGCACCCAGACAGATGACCTGCTCGGGGAACAAAGGGCAGCACTGAGCGTCGGACGTGGCCGGCTTGGCAGGGCCCTCGGGCAGCCAGAACAATGAGCGCAGCCTGTGTGCAGCGCAGCGCTCCCGGGCTGCCAGCCGTGCCAGCCCTTGTTGGCTGGTGGGGAGCGGGCAGAGGCAGGCCTCAGCGGGAAGTGTGTGACCCACGTTGGAGCGGAAAGTCCGGGGCTGGAGCTGGGGCTTGGGCCAGCACCTGCCTGGATTCGGGCCAAGCATGTGCTACGCTGAGCTCCTGCATCCGGCCCTCCCACATCTTCCCAGCTGCAGCAGGGGCTCTCGTTAGTATTGGGTGCCGATCATTTCCCAGATGCGGCCGCCCTTCCCTGCCAAACTCCTGTCTGCAGCAGGTGTGTGACTCAGCTGCAGCCAGGCAGTGTCAGGCCTCGGCAGGGCCTGCTCAGCCGCCCGGAAAGGCAGCCGCCCCGGGCACAGCAGCCTTATCGAGTCATAGTTTCATAGTTGGTCGGGTCAGGAGGGACCTGAGTAGATCATCTAGTCCAACTCCCTGCCACGGCAGGAAAGAGTACTGGGGTCAAATG
>NW_017728995.1:36553307-36553810 GCF_001723915.1 Gavialis gangeticus
CTCGACCACCTGGGTGACAGCGATCATTGCTTGCTGGCATTCACCATCCAGCGCAGGGTGTCGAGGGCCTGCAGCAAGGTGGTAGCCCTGGACTTCAAGAGGGCCAACTTCAACAAGTTGAGATTAATGGGAGAGGCGCTGGGGCTCCCAAGGGCAGGGGAGCTCAGTGACCAAGATGAGTGGTCATTCCTTAAGGAGACGATACTCCAGGCCCAAGGGGTGACCATCCCAACAAAAAGCAAGGGAGGCAGGAGTGCCCAAAAGCCCCCCTCCCTGCTGGACCCCCTTCGGGCCCCGGGGGAGGCTCACCTGGGCCTAGGGTGAGTGAGGATTTAGTTAGGGAGCTTCTGGAGGGGCTGGACATTTTTAAGTCAGCCGGCCCAGATGATCTTCACCCTAGAGTCCTGAAGGAACTGGCTGGGTTCATTGCAAGTCCCCTGGCGCGGCTTTATGAACACTCGTGGTGCTCTGGAGAGGTGCCGGAGGACTGGAAGAGGGCCAAC
>NW_017728995.1:36555208-36555442 GCF_001723915.1 Gavialis gangeticus
GAAGGCTGAGGGGGGACCTGGTGGCTGTCTATGAACTCACTAGGGGGGACCAGAAGGGTTTAGGGGAGACCTTGTTTCCCCTAGCCCCCCGGGCATAACAAGGAATAACGGTCACAAGCTGGCAGAAGGTAGATTCAGACTAGACATCAGGAGGCGCGACTTCACAGTCAGGGCGGCTAGGGTCTGGAACCAACTTCCAAGGGAAGTGGTGCTGGCTCCTACCCTGGGGGTCTT
>NW_017728995.1:36555564-36576107 GCF_001723915.1 Gavialis gangeticus
CCTACTTCTATGATCCTATGACTATTCTCCTTAGCTCATTGAAGTCCGCCCTCATGAAATCTACGGCTGCTGCCTTGCTGTAGGCCTTCGCCACCTTGCGCTGGATGGTGAATCCCAGCAGGCAATGATTGCTATCGTCCAGGTGGTCGAGCACCTGCAGCCCCCTCCCAGGTCATCTCCTGCGGCCAGCACCAGGTCCAACAAGGCGTCTCCCTTGGTGGGGCTGTGCATCTCCTGGGTTAGATGGAGGTCCTGCATTTGGGCTAGGAACCTACGTGAGCGGTCAGACCTGGCTGACTGCTCTTCCCAGCAGATGTCTGGAAAGTTCAGGTCACCCATGATGACCACGTCCTTGGACCTAATGACCTCCATGAGCTGACTTAAGAATTCCTGGTCTAGCTCTTCCCCTTGGTTGGGGGGTCTGTAGTAGACCCCCTCTGTTAAGTCTCTTTCCCCTCGACTGCCTTGTAGTCTAACCCAGAGCACTTCAGAGTGCCCCTCCTCTGACTCTGTGCTTCCTGATGAGGATGTGTATTCCTCCTTAATGTAGAGTGCCATGCCCCGCCTTTCCTGCTCTACAGCTGCCGATGCCCCTTCCCTGCAAGCCCGCGTCCAGGCCCTTGGTGAATCTGGCTGCACTGTCAGCATCTACCGCATCCAAGGGCCACGACATCTGCACTTCAGCGACCCACTGGGTGAGAAAGAACTGCCTGGTGCTCGTGTTCAGCTCACTACCTCCTAGCCTCACTGTGTGACCTCTCGTCCTTGTACTGTGAGATAGTCAATAATAACGCCCAGTGCAGGGGCTGGCAACACCCAGCACAGGCGCCAGAACGTGGCAAGCGAAGGCATTTTGGTTGGCACGCGAGCCTTGGGGCGAGTGGCAGGGAAGAGGCCGAGGCTGTGCTGCCACAACAGAGTCGGGTCCCTCACAGCCCCCCCACCATCCGCCCCAGCACACCAACATCCTACAAGTTGAGGTTGTGGGTATCTTTGGCACTCTGCCCAAAACCATCGCCGAGCCCTGCCCCAGTGACTTTCTCTTCACCATTTAGTATTTTGGAAACCCTTATCACGTCCCCCCTCAGGTGTCTCTTTTCTAGACCAACTGGGCCTCTTTAGTCTCTGCTCAGAGGGACACCCCTCCAGGCCAGAGCATCCTTATGCCCATCTCTGGCCCTTCTCTCCTTGGAGGTGTGGGCACCATGTTCAAGGTGCAGCTGCACTATGGATGTATAAAGGGGCATCCCGATACTTTCTGTTTGGCTCACAATTCCCTTCTTCATCATCCTGAGCACACTGTTGGCCTTGTTGATGGCTGCTGAGTGCCAAGCTGGTGCTTTACCGACCTGTCCACAATGACAGCGAGCAGCATCCTCGAGCCTGCCCTAGGCGCTTGCGCCATGGGGGCACCTGAAGAACCAGGAGACCCTGCGGAGACACCTGAGGTGCAGCCAGGCTCTCCCAGCACTAAAGCAGGGTCCAACCTGGTCACTCCCAGCACCCCCACACCAAGCTGCTGCGCCCCACAGGCATGACCCCCACCGCCATCCCCCCAGGCCAGTCCCTGGTGCGGCCAAGCCAGCTGACACAGTCACCCAGACCATCTGCTCAGAGCAACGCAGCCCCCCAGGGTGACCGTGCTGGGGTTTGAGGCAGTGCAGCACCCAGCTGCCTCCACAGCATGTGGAGGCAGGACACCGGTGCTGTGGCTCCCCGTGTCCCAGGTCCACCCCTTCATGCACAAGCAGGTTGACCTTCTCCCTGCCGGTGCTGCCCAGGAGGCTGCTGCTCACACGGGGGTTGTCCGGCCGCCCCAGCCCCTTGGCTCCCTCCACCCAGTCCACAAGAGGATCTAGGTGAGCCGCAGCAGGCGGCACTGTCCCAGGCACAGGCAGGCACAGGCGACAGGGTCAGGCAGGCACCTGGCTGGGATCAGGGCCTTGGTGCCAAGAGCAAGCCCGGTGCAGAGCCCATCAGATCGGAGACCCTGGGCTCAGCCACGGGAAGGCGACCATGCCCTGTGCAGGGGCCACCTCAGCTCTGTGGCCACGGCAGGGAGAGACTGGGGGAGGCCCAGCCAGGGAGGGACCAAGTCAAGCGAGGAGGGTGGAGGTGACTGAGCGCAGCCCCTGGGCCCGTGTCGGGCTCCTGGAGCAGGCAGGCGCAGGGGGCTGTGCCACAGGACAGGCCCCCAAGGGTCAGGACTCTTCCAAACCAGAGCCACAGAGAGGTGCGCCGTGGCCAAGGCCCAGTGCAGCCGACCACACAGACCACAGTCGGGAGAGGACAGAAGCAAATAAATTTAATGCTTTCCTTCTCCCCATCGGATGTGTGACCCTCTCCACACGAGGCCAGCCCGCGCCCCCCCACCCCCCCCTCAGAAGCTCAGCGGGTGCGAGGCCAGGACCCCGCCGTTCTGCACCACAGCATGTGAGATGAGCTCCATGTTGGTGAAGCTCTGGGTCCACGGCGGGGACTTCGCTGCCCGGAGGTTCCCCCTCACACGCTCGAACGCCTGCACGGGACAGAGGGGTTCGCACCTCCACCAGCCCAACCGTTCCCAACGCAGCCTCAGCTGCTGGGGACGTTCTGGGGGGGGCCGGCACGGCGAGGGGGGGCCGTGCACTCGTGCACGAATGACCAGAGCTGACAGCCCAGCTGCGGAAGCCTGTCCTGGCAGGCTGGGGCGGGCTGGGGCTGCCTCACAGCCAGCTGGGCTCTGCCTGGGGCCCCGGGCAGGCCGAGTTCCTCTAATTGCCCCTGACTGCTGGGCAGAGAGACCAGGTCCCATCCCAACCCCACCTGGCGAGCACCTGGTGCCCAGGAGCAGGGGCGGGTGGAGCAGAGGCCAAGCGGGAACAGGATGGAGTGAGGCATTCATGCACGGCTGGAGCCGCCCAGCGCCTGCAGGCACCGTGCAGAGGGGGCTCCAGGGAGACGGCTCGGCCCAGCAGGGAAGGGAAGGGGGCATGTGCTGAGTGCTGGAGGGTAGCGGCTCTGCCCACGATCCCACCAGCCGCACCTGCTCAGCAACACAAACCCACCCCCACGAGGGTCCAGGCCTGGGTCCTACCTCGTGGCACCACGTCTGGCAGAGGAGCTTTTCGTGCTCCGCGGTCGGCTGCCCCAGCGACAGGGAACGCGTGGCCCTACAGGATGGGCAGAGGCAGAGGGAGGGGTTGGGGGGCACACAGTGAGCAAGAGACCCCCCAGGGGCTGAAGCCCGAGCCGTGGGGCACAAGCCACACAGGGTCGGAGCCCTGTGGGGCAAGGAGCCTCTGCACAGGCAGGGGCCTTTGGGCCACAAGCTGAGGCTGGTGCAGAGGACCCGGCCCATGCAGCCAGGCAGCTTCCCTGAGCTAGCACAGGCAAGCACTGCCGGGCAGGGACGAGGGGGTCACCCTCGCCCCCTCCCCCCACTGGGTGCCCAGCATACAAGACATGCTGCAGCCAACATGCGCCGTGGGCACGCGCGCTACCAGCATTGCCCGGCAGCCCCCAGCCCTCCCCTGCACAGCCGGCAGAGCCCGCAGCAGCCGCAGGCACCCACCAGCTCCTCCCCACGGTGCCAGCCCAGAACCGGGCAGTAGCAGTCGAGAAGGGCATCCCCCCACATACGCGCTCCCTCCCTCCATGCTGCTTGCCACACACCTGGAGAGCACCACAGCCATGGCATAGATGTCGATGGCGGCGTCGGCTATGCGCTTCAGGTGGAACTGCTTGTCTGAGGGGAGAGACCGCAGTGAGGCAGCCACACGCATGACCCCCAGCCTGGGCAGGATGGGGCCAGCTGCGTGTGTGGCTCCATGCCCCGGCAGAGCTGCGTGGGTACACCACAGGCAGGACTCAGCCAGGCGGGACAAGTCTGTTGGCAAGAGCGTTGCAGGCAGGGCAGAGCATGGCACAGCAGAGCTCTGCTGCAGGCAACCATCGCTGGCAGGGCTGTGCCGGAGCTGCAAGGGGTCCAGCGCTGTGGGCCCAGCCCCGGGGCTCTGGCACACTTGCAGCTCCACCTGCGAGCATCCGCCCCTGCCTGCAGGCCAGCCCCTCGCTCCACAGCTCCGCGTCCACAGCCCCCGAAGTGCTAAACAAGGGGACTGCGGCACTCGCTGTCCGCCCCGGGCCATGCTGCACCCTGCTCTGTGCACTCACCCCATGGTACTGGTGAGATGCCATGTGCAGGCTGAGGCCACAATGCTCACGCTGTTAAGACTGGGGCATGCGGGAGCCACAGCCCAAAGCCAGCCGAGCCAGGCACTGAACAGTGCTGGGCTTGCGACACCTCCAAGACTGCCCGCTGTGGTGCAGGGCCCCTTGGACAGGCCACTCCTGCAGCACCTGGCCCGGCTGCAGCTGGATGAGGTGGCTCCCTGCCAGGCCTGCTGTGACTGGGAGCACCGCTCAGTGCCCGGGGCCACACATGAACCCAGGGGTGTTGCTGCAGACAGCATGCAGAGGAGCGGCAGAGAAGAGCAAGGGCAGCCTGATACTGCAGGGCAAGTCCAGAGGGGAGGACGCAGCAAGGGAGACCAGGGCCAGGAGCGGGGGGACGTGCTGCCCCTGTACCAGTGCTGCCAAGGCATTTGCAGCTGGCCACGGTCCCCGGCTGAGCTCTATTTGGGGCTGGTGAGAAGCAGGATTAGAGCACCCCCGGGAGCACTCACCTACCACCTTGGTGCCATACTTCAGCAGGAGGCTCTCCACGGCTTCCCCCAGCAGGTCCACTGCCTTCGTCACCTTCAGGGCAGCAGAGAGCCACTATCACCCCTGCAGGCAAGCGGTGCTCTGGCAGCACCCACTGCCAGCGCCTCCCCCCGGGCCCAAAGGTAACCTAGAGCAGCCTGGAGGCTGCCTCAGCAGGAGTGAGCTCCTAAGGCCACGCTACCAGCAATGCTGCTGGAGCACGAGGCCATCTGAGCAGCCCACAGGCATGGGGCAGTTTTACCCCTGGCTCCCGTGGTGGAGGAGCCAGGCTCTGGAAAACAAGGGTCTCTTTATGGACGCTCCTACCAGGTCCACGCTGCCGTCCAGGTCTGGGTGAACAATGCCCTGCAGCGAGGAACCAGTGGAAATCCCGACTTTGCTGCAAGGAATTAGAAAAGAAGTAGAGCAAAAGAAAGGCAAGGACGAAAGGGCTGGAAGGGACCTGGGTCGTGTTCCTGCATGCACAGCCGCCCCGCAGGCGCTGGAGCCCCACTGGGGCAGTCCACCCCAGTACCATACCAATGGCTCCCCTGCAGGTTACACCCGCAGTGAAAGGCAGAGAGGAAAAGGGTGCAACTAGCCCTGGATTGCATGGTCTCCATGACACCTGTGTGAGGTCAGACTTTTCTTCTACCGAGTCAACAGGAGCAGCTGCCCCATTTTCCTGTAGCTTGCGCCATCCTGGTTTGATGCAGGCAATGCACCAAGCAATGCACCAGGCATATTGCTCTGGGGCTGGACTCTTGGTCAGCCCTCCTGAGAGCAATAGCAATGCCGCCAGGAGGATGGGCATGACAGGACTGTGTCGGTCACCTGGGCAGGCACCAACGCTTGGAAATGCCCAGGAAAATGAAACGAGCAGGCAGGAAGTTTAACAGAAGGAAGACCTTTTCACCCAGCGTGGCATTAAAGTGTGGGGTTGCAGCCACCAGATGCAGAGGAAGCTGACAGTAGCCAGATTCACAGAGGGGTTAGACACGTGCTTGGAGGAAAGGGGCATCGGTCGCTAAGGAGCACAGGAGTGAGGGGCACAGCCTCCGAATCAGGACTTCCACCTAGACCTTAAATGCTGGAGGCTGCAAGGGAGAGGAGCAGGGAAAACCCAGGTCAGGCCCAGTCCCTCTGGGCAAGACGGATCTAGGTCTGACGCAGTGGGTGGCAGCTCTGATGTTTGAATGCTCTTGTGAAAAGCTCACCGCCGGGATCTTCAGCAGCACAGTGCCCCCCCATGCCACGCCGGGGAACCGTCTGACCTTCGGCTCCAGGCTGGCAGGGAGGTGAAACGGCCGAGGGGCTTTTTATCCCCCGCCCCCAGGCAGGCATGGGAGCAGCAACCAGGCTGCGCTGCTGCTCACCGCTTCGCTCTCAACCCGATCTCCTGCAGGATGGCACCAACTTTCCCTGCCGGCTTCAGGAGGTTTTTTTGCAGGCGCTTTAACTGGTCCCCGGCATACTGAAAAGTGTTGTTGGAGGTTAGAAGGGCACCACACGCAAGCTAGGCCTGGTCTGCAGAGGGTTGTTCTCATCTCCAGGAGGAGACACGAGCAATGGGCTCCTTTGGACTCAGGATCCCCTGGGTGCACCCGATAGCTGTGCAGCCCGGGAACCTGCAGCTGAGCCACACAGCGCCCCGGTGCAGGGCACAGTCTGCTCAGAGCCATCAAAGCATGTCTGTGAGCTGGGGGTCCCCCACGTCCCTCCTGCCCGGCACGTCTGCCGTGCTGAGCACAAGCGCTCCAGGAACCCAAGAACAGTCCCCCTCCTCCAGACTCGGGGGGAGGCTTAACCGTTGTCACCCCCCATCAAGGAAAGCAAAGGGCTAAGTCTGCCCACGGCCCACGGCTGGTTCTTCGCTCTCGGATATGATCTGGGGCTCCCAGAGGGGGGCTCGTGGACTGCAGAGCCCACACAGCCCACCACGCCAGGCTGCCTCTGCACCTGCTGCTCCCAGCAAAGGACGTGCTGGCAATTGGCGCCCACCTGCCCAACGCGCTCTGCTCCAGTGCGGCCCCTTGTTTGGTAACGAGCTCCCGGGGCCTGGTGCTGCACACGCTTACTCACGAGGGGGCTCGGGAACCAAGAACAACATGCAGCTCTGGTGCAGGATCCGGGGGCTCTCACGCAGAGCTCATGCATGGGGGCAGGGCGCAGTAGGAGGGAGGACCGCTGCTGTGGCCTGCATCGCCATGATGGGGGCAGCTCTGGCCCAGGCCACACAGCGAGGCAGTGATGGCAAGGGCCTGGGTCTGCCCACTCCTCACCACTGCCCCAGCCCCCAGCATGACCCTGGCCCGGCATACCGGGATCCGGGCAGGAGTGGGCCCCCCTGCTGCGGCCAGAGCGCAGGTCGAGGGCTCTGGTGCAGCGCACGGTGTACGGCGCGGGCTGTGGGTTGGGATCTAGATTGCAACCACCGAGGCCCCTTGGCTCTGCGCGCATTTGGGGCCGGCCTGTCTCTAAGGCAATGGCTTCATCCTGGCAGTAGATTCGGGAGGGGATGCTCAATGCCCACAGGGAAACGCTGTGCTGGGGCAGGGGATGCAGAGTTAGCCAGTGCCACCCCCTGCCCAGCTTGGAGGGCCCAGGCTCAGGCAGACAGCTCGCCCCCCCCGCCAACCCCACCCAAAACAGGGCACTGTGCTTCTGGCCCCTGCATGCCCTCCTCTCCCCTCCCCGTCCTGCTCCCTGGAGAAGCTAGTGTGGGACATGGCCCGCAAGTCATTACCTCGATGCCCGCCAGTGCCACAAACAGCCGCAGGATGTCGTTGGTGCCCTCGAAAATCCGGAAGATCCTCAGGTCCCTCATGACCTTCTCAACCCCGGTCTCCTGCACGCACAGAGACCCTCGATGGGCCACAGGGTCCCAGCTGGGGCAGGGCCCCGACGGCCCCTCTGCTGCTCACCTGCATGTAGCCCATTCCTCCAAGGACCTGGATGCACTCGTCCGTGACGTGCCAGGCGGCTTCCTAGGAAAGGGAGCACCACAAGCTGCAGAGGGACGGCGCCCGACCCGGGCGGGCTCGCTCAGGTGCCCCAACCCAGCAGCCCTGAGCGCGTGCACTGCGCTGGCGCTGAGCCGCCCCGGCGGGGCCAAGGGCTACAGTCGTGCTGCCGTGGCAGAGGGTCACCGCTCACAAGCCATGGGGTTGCCAGGCTTGGGGCTGACCCCACCAGCACTTGGGGTGAGCGAGGGGCTGCGGGGAAGCCGTTTCCAGCAGGAACGTCCTAGTCATGCCTCAGGTCCCTGCTGCAGGGATCGCAGGTGCCGCTCACTGCCACCCAGGACAGGACAGGGCAGGGCAGGGCACACGCGTGTCCCTGCGACAGGCAGCCAGTGTGCCCCGAGGCCCAAAGTCTGCTCCCAAGGGGGTCAGAGGGGAGGGATCAGACAAGGCAACAGTGAAGCCCTTACCGACGCAAAGATCTTGCTGATGGCAGCCTCCAGTTTGTAGTCAGGCACCCGCATGTCCATGTTGGCGCTCAGCACGTAGGCCATGGACTGTGGGGAGACCATGAGTCACACTGGGCATGCCACGCCACGCCACGCCAGGCCCCCGCAGCGTGCAGCTGGGTGTGCCCCAACCTCCCCGCCCTTGGCCCCTTCCCAGTCTGGCGTGCCCCACCAGGCTCCCGCATCTCCATGCAGCACACGCTGGGCCAACACCAAGGCCACACACCCTCCAGGCCCGGCTCGGTGGCACTCCTGCAAGCGGCCGGGCAGCCCATGCGGGCCAGGCAGAGGGGTTGGCCATGCCCACACCCTGCGGGGCATCACTGGGGTGGGGGGACTGCCCAGCCACCAAGAAGAGGCAGGTTTCTGGGTGCACACCCCAGCCTGCATGCCCCTGCCCTCCCTGCCCCGCTCCAGGTTGGCCGTTATGCTCAGTGGTCCCTCTCCAGTCGCACTGAGCGGTCGCTCCTGGGCCAGGGCCCTGCTGACCCAAGTGCATGTCCAGTTCGGGGCACAACAGGCCCCAATGATCCCTGGGGCCTTTGCCCAGCAGAATTCACTGCCATGGCGGCAGCAAGTCCCACAGGGTCCAAGCCCCCCGGGCCACGTGGGACTGCCCTGACCACCAATCTGGGCCCAGGTGCCCTGCCCACCTCAGTGACGTAGTGCAGCATGGCCATGTGGGCGATCTTCTCCTGAATGGCGCCGTAGCGGCTGATCTTGTTCCCAAACTGCGTGCGTGCAGCAGCGTGCTCGGCCTAGCGGTATGGGAGAGAGCGTGTGAGCCCCGTGATGGGCCAGCACAACACCCCGGGCCACAGAGAGAGAGAAAGCCTGTCTGCGTCCAGGCTGCAGGACTCGGCCTCACACCCCAGCACAGACACCGAAGGGCCACGTGCTGTGCTGCACCACTGCCACAGGCCACGCCGACTGTGCAGGAGGGGCTCCTGTCAGCCTCCACGGTCGCCTGCAGCTCCCTCCATCTCCCGTCGGGCCACCTCTACCGCTGCCAACTCCACTGCACCCTCACGTCAGGATCTGTGCATCTCCCATACCCCGAGGGGCTGCTCACTCTCCCCATGTAGGGGCCCCAAACACCCCCTCCGTGATCCCCCCAGATGCCCATGTGCCAGGACCTGCCTACGCTGCTATTTAGGATCAGCCATGAGCACTGCTTTTGCACCAGCAGGCACAGCAACAAGGGAGACAAGGGAGGAGCAGTAGCAGACTGGCTCCGAGCCAGGCTCTGCTCCTCCCTCCCAGGACCCCTCTGCCCACTGCTCGTCTCCCCACCCGCGCTGGGCCCCGGGCACGGACGGCAGAGAAGGAGCAGGGTGCAGAAGCTGGGGCTGGTGGGTTCCCGTCAAGGCCCCGCAGCTCTTGTGGGAGCACATATCGGGCTGTGCAGAGGGGCAGGCCAGGAGGCAGCTCCTGGCTTCCTGATTACACGGGCTCTGCCAAATGGTGCCGCGGGCACTCCCCACAGCATTGGCACAGGCCGGTGGTGCCGCTCAGAAGTTACACGACACCGCAGCAGAGAAGGCCCTTGGGGTGTCACAAGCTCAGGCCGCAGCCTGGCCTCAGGGCATCACAACTCGGAGCAAATGGGAAGGATCTAAGCAGCGCAAGCAATTGTGCCAAGGCCCCGCAGACTGCCAGGTGCACCCCAGCCGTGAGCACCCCTCTGACGCTGCACGTCTGCACGTCCGTGCAAAGCAAGGCACAGGAGCAAGCACCTGCTGCCTGGGGCCTAAGCGAGGGCAGAGGACCTGTCACGCCAGCAAGCTCCGTGGAATCGCTGGCGGATGCACGGGCTCTGGTTCGTGGATGGCTTTGCTATGAGGAGACACGATGATGCCGTTTGCAAGGAGTCTGACTCCTGCAGCGCGAGAAGTCAGGGCTCCTGAGCTCAGCATGGTGCTGATGGGACTTTGGCCAGCGCTTCACCCAACAGCGCTACCAGCTACGCCCATGTGCGCGCACACGTGCTGTGAATGGACTTGTTGAGTACGCGGATTCCTTGACGGTTCCTGACTCGGACTCCCGCCACGTAAATACTGGCTAGTTGCCAAAGCCAAACCCGTCCCACCTGGACTAAAACAGCTGACCTCTGTGCCGGGCACGCAGTTTCGCCACCCTATGAACAGCCCCAGCTGCCAGCGCTATCTAATCTAATCTGACTGAAACAGCAGCACACACCGCCTTGACGATCACACCCCGCATGGTGCCGGCCAGGGCAGACGCCATCCCGAAGCGCCCGTTGTTCAGGATGTTCATGGCCACCTTGAAGCCTTTGCCGAGCTCCCCGAGCAGGTTTTCCGCAGGCACTTTCACATTGTCAAAGTGGACCTCTGCTGTGTTGGAGCACTTGATCCCCATCTTCTTCTCCGGGAGGCCACTGGCAAGATAAAGCGAAACATGACCTTAGCCAGCCTCTGCCCAGCCACGGCCTTTGCACCATTCCTGCACAACTACAGGCGCGTGGGGTCCATGGCACCGGGCCAGCATGGGCTGAGGCCCAGTCGTGTGTGTGTGTGTGTGTGTGTGTGCACGCATGCAAAGGGAGGCGCACAGTGACATGCAAACCTTGTGTGTGCAAAGGGAAAGTTAACACCATGTTTTCCACAACAGGTGAGACAGGTTTAAATATGGCAAAGAACAACTGCCTGTTCCTAAACATGCTGGTGCTGCCACGCTGCACCCCATGGCAGAGCACAGCCCAGGTCCACGCCTGCCACACTCCCCTCGTGCAGCAGCAGGGCAGCCAGGGCATCGAGGAGCGCGTAACCTGCCCAGACCAGTGCCAATGCTGGATCAGAGTCCCTGGGTCTCGGCTGCCTGCCAAGGCTTCAAGCCGGCGGCTCCCAGGCTGGATTGCTGGTGCTTTCATGTGTGTCCTTCAACAGTTGGGTGACAAAGGCAGGCTGAGGCTGCGGGCAGGCTGAGGGCTGGCAGGGCCCCTGGTGTACAGCCCCGGTCCCGTACGCTGCAAGCAGCACTGACCTGGTCACACCCCCAAATGCCCTCTCCACGATGAAGGCAGAGATCTTCTCCGTCACCTCCCCTGTCCTCTCCTTCACCGGCGTCTTGGCAAACACGGTGAAGATCTCCGCTGTCCCTCCATTACTGCGGCACAAAGCAGGCAGGGATAAAAGCAAGGCCCCCCAGGCCCATCTGTCACCAGCTTGGTCTCTCCGTGCCCTGGACTGAGCACTGCCCACTCATACTGGTGCTCGTGTCTGTCTTTCTGACTGCCCTCGACTACAGCCCCCACCTGGGGGCACCGGGAGCGCTGATACAGCACATTATGCTGCCAGAGAAGCACCACGTATCTCCCCGACTGCTGGCGAGAGGTAACCACCACGTATGACCCAGGGACAGTTTGAGGGCGGTGGAGGTGTGAGCTAGGTAGCTGAGCGTGAGTGTCCTACCTGCACCCAACACAGCCCTCGGCTGCAGCAGCACAGCCAAGGCAGTGACCGCAAATGTGCGCACTGTGTTACCGGTCAGCTCTGTGTTCCCGAGGGAGACCTGGCACCCAGCTTGCTGGACTTTCTATCTCCCCTCGTGCCCCCCCATACACACATTTAACCTCATTTATCCAGAACTAAGCAGAAGAAAAGTTTACTAGGCATCTCGGGCTATACATGCCCCAGTCCCAGTCTGGGAGGACTAACTCGGTTGCCGGGCTGGGGAACGCTGAGGCAAGAGACCGAGGCAGAGCGGGTACGGGCGACATTTGAACAACGGTTCAGGGTTCATCACAGCATCCAGCCTGTGGGAGCCCTGACCGCAAGTGCTGTCATACTTTCCTGGGATGACTGGTGGAAGTCCTCCCCACAACGTTTACGAAGTAATCAATCCCCTTAAGTCTGTTAAAAGACTACGGTGAGATCTGAAAGTCATGCTGAGCTGAAGCTTATTCACGACGGGTAAAACACGCAACACTGATGCTGACTTCACAGTGCGAAGCCTGTCCAGTATATCGTCTACAGTCATAATTATTTCAAGCTGGCTCCTAGCTGTCTGGTTATTCCTGAAAACCTGCTGTTTTCCTGGTTGTTAATCAGTTTCTTGAGATGTCCCAAACCAGATAACCCCTTGTCACTGAAAAAGGTAATTCGTTTAAATGGAAACTGTTCATATAACAGGGTTTTCCCTGTCATTGATGACTTGGGACCCTCTTGATTTACACACTTCAACAAATGCTTTGAAGAGGCTAGACTGAGGGTGTAAGAAAGCGGTAAAGCAGCAAACAGTGTGCTTCAAGAGGGAGAAATCCCTCTGACACCACCGCTGTTGTTCCCGAGAAGCTGGGAGAGACAGATTGTCTCTTTCCGTCGCCTGTTTGAGCCTCAACTTTTATAGTCAAACTGGTGGTAACCGGGTGAATTTTCCTTCTCTGCTCCCCCTTCCCCGCTTGCTCTGCAGCAACGCTTCTTTTACCTAAGCCAAAGATCCCTGTGAAGCCCAGAAATACTGCGGGGCCTGCTCATCAAGACACTACCACTACTAGGACAGTTAGGGCAAAAGACTGGGACGTGCTGAGTTTGAGACATAAGAGGATCAGCTTGCATAGGCTGATTGACCCATTTTGGCTCGGACATGCCCTAATGCATCGAATGCTGGCCCGTGAGGGTGTCAGCTGGGCGCCCAGCTGGATTCAGAGGTATTGTGTTCACGCGTGTGCTTGTGTCTCACTGCATTTTACTGTTGCCCTGATGAACTGATTCCTGGCATATGAGGGTGTCAGCCTGTCCATGCTGATCAACCCAGCCGGGTCAGGCATGCATGTTTGTTTGTGTGTGTGTGCGTGTGCGTGTATTTGACTGATGTAGTGGCTGAAGGAACCCAGCCCCATTGAAACTGAGTCCTGCAAGATAGCTCCCTGGGGGTGAGGACTTGCAGAAGGGAGAGATACAGCTCCGTATAGAAACCCAAGTCACACAAGCAGCACGTTGACAGAATTATAAACGTACCCCTAATAAATGAGTGCACCCCAAAGTGACGGGCAAATCTGGTAACAACTGCAAGGCGGGGAGTCGGGTCTCCTGACACAGGGCACTTCTACACCCGTCTGCCTGTGCCCACCTTAAAGGGCAAGAAGTCCCACCCCCAACAGGCAAAGTGGGACTGGGTCAAGACCTGAGCAAAGCCCAGGCCCGGGGGTGGGGGCAAAGAAAAGAAACCAGAGAGGTGTAAGGTGAAGCCACATCCTTACTCTGCAGCGACCACATCATACCTTCCTGCAGGCTGGTCTCCCCGACACAAATGCGGCCCGCAGAGTGGGACCGCCGCCAGCAAGCAGGGACCTCACTCCAGCCCGGAGAAGGACATGAGCAGAGTGGTGGGAAGAACAGCCCACAGTATCCACCACCCTCGGCACCAGCCCCTGCTTCGGGCTCCCAGGGCTGCACTCACGCAGCCCAGCCCACAGCCCCTTTCTTCTGAGCTCCCCGAGCCACTCCCTCCATTGCGGCGGTGCCCGCACAGCCGGCCGGCCTAGGGAAGGGCCACGGCCAGTGCTGGGGGGACACGGGGCTGTGGCTGGGGCTGGGCAGGACCAAGGAGCCGTGGTTAGCACGGGAGGGGCTGTAACTAGCCCCATGGGGCAGCACCGCAGCAAGTCAGGGGGGCAGTGCCTGCTGCAGGGGGGTGCACGTGTGTGCGCATGTGCATGTGTGCCCCTCCTTCCCCAGGCAGAAGGCAGGAAGGCGGAAGCCGAGAGGCAAGATGCAACATGACTATGTGCCACCCCCGGTGCAAAGATCCCCCTTGGCAGCTTTTCAAACCACCTCTGACCCCCGTGCTGCCTGGTTCACCCTGACTGGGCTGGCCCCACACCCATGGGTGCCTCGAGCCGGGCAGGAGCTGTGCATCTGGCCTGAGCGCCGCCAGCTCCATCGTGCTCCCGAGCCACAGGCCCCACGCTCCATCCCAGCCCGTCCTGCTCCCGCAGCACTGCTAGGCCTGCCGGCCCATGGTGCAGGCAGTGCCACCGCCTCTCACCTGATCCAGATCTTGCCCCCGTTGAGCGTGTAGAAGTTCCCGCAGGCGCTGGGCTCGGCCACGGTCTGGATGGAGGCCGCGTCGGAGCCGCTCGAGGGCTCCGTCAGGCAGAAGGCGGCGACAGTCTCGCCTGCCAGGGGAGCGGAGCCATCACCGCGGGCTCGAGCCCACGTGCATGGGGGCACCAAGTCACAGGCCCGCTGCAGGCACCAGGATCCTGACTACAGGGCCAGGCACGCAACAGGGACCTGAGAAGAGCTATGGCCACGTGCCACAGTGGGCAGGAGGGAACAGGCACCAAAGAGCAGTGACCCAGTCCTCACCCACCCCCTGCCTCGGCCCGGCTCGCACCATCAGGCTCCATGTAAAGAGGGAGCCGCGGGATAGAGGTTTCCCAGTCACGAGCCTCAGGCCATTCAGCAGTCAGAGACGCCCCAGGCACCGGCCCATGCTAGCGCCACGTGGCCGCCCTGCTACGCCACCAGCGAGCGACACGTGGCAGCAAGGCCCCAGGCACATCCCTAGCCGGTGCATCCACCCACAGCCTGGGGCTATGGCAGTGAGCCGCTCGTGGACAGGTGCCGCCAGCAGCCAGTTTGCACCACCCAGGGCAGCCTCAGCACGTGGCCAGGCTTGGGGGGCTAGCACGGCATGTGCAGCGCTGCACGTGCTTGTGCAGCCCATGCCCACGCCACCCTCACTTCCTGCTGCCCCAATGCACAGCCAAGCTGGCCCTGGCTACGGGCTGCCAGCCAGCACCCGGCCCCAGGCAGGCGGCAGGGCTCCCCCCAGCATCACAGCGTGCAGGCCCATGCCTACCGGATGCCAGCTTGGGCAAGTACTTCTCCTTCTGACTCTTGGTGCCGAACAGCAGGATCCCCTTGAAGCCGATGGACTGATGGGCACCCAGGCTGATGCCCACGCCGAGGTCATGCACACCCACCACCTCCACCACGCGCGCGTACTGCAGAGCACGAGGCCACGTGTCAGGTCGCAGCCCAGCAGCACGCGGGGCCTGGCTGAGCAGGGAGGTGCCGCAGTCTGCACCCACAGCTGCCGCGCCGTGGCTGCGCTGTCCTCTGAACCCCGTCCCCCTGGGAGCCCACTTTACTCCCCAGGGCCGGCCCTGCCCCGGGGGTCTGGGAGCCCGTCGTGCACAGAGGCCCAGGGCCGAGCTAGCACAGACAGCACGTGCTGGCCCAGCACCTGCAGGTCAGGCGAGGCCGCACCTGGCAGGATCAGGCCTGGGAGATGGCTGGGCCCCATCCCATCACCAGGCGGCTGACCCGGGGACTCGTGCCCTTTGGTGGAGCTGGGCAAGGTCAGACCCCAGCCCCCTAGCTCAGGCTGGCGCCCAACCCCTCTCACCTGGGTGTTGGTCAGCCCGACGCCCCCCAGCTCCTCGGGCACCTGCAGCCCAAAGGCTCCCATTGCCTTCAGCCCCGCCAGGGTGGCCTCCTCGATGCTCTCCAGCTTCTCGTTCTTGGCAGGATCATTCACCTCCTTCACACGGCAAAGCAGGGGGAGAGGAAGTGCCGGCCCTGCTACCCCGGGCTGCCCAGGGGACAGGGGCTGCGGGCCGCTACGCCCCTCCCCTGGCACCGGCTGCAGCAGGAGCTGGGAGGGGGCAGGTCCGAGGGGAGGGGGTGCTGAGTGCCCACGGCCAGGGCAGCAGTGACGGTGACCATGAGGAACAGGAGCCAGAGGGGTCTGCGGGCTGGGGGGGGCAGCGCATGGAGTGGGGGTGTAAATGCCCTGCCTTCCCTTTCCCCTCGGCCCCACTCCATCCTCTCCTCCCCTCTAGCCCTGGCGGGCTGGGCTGAGAGGCACGGCACAATGCTGACCCCACGAGTCCTCCCAGGCACCCCCAGCCCTCCTGGCCCAGGACAGGACCCCCGAGGACACGGCAGCCCCCCAGGCCCTGGCCAGCGCAGGCACCACGGACCCCCACGACAGCAGTGGTGACGAGCAGGCGCATGTGGAGAGGGAGGAGAGGGGCTCCCGGGGCCGGAGCCCAAGTGGCAGTGGGACCGGGGGGGTTGCCAGCCTCAGCCAAGTCCTGCCGGCTGCACTGACCTGGAAGAAGCGGGCGCAGGGATCCACCAGGGCCTGCAGGAACTGGGTCTGCTCTGCTGTGAGAGCTGGGGAGAAGGTGGCACAGCGGGGTGGGCGGGGGTCCCGTGGGCGCAGCGGGTTGGCTGGGTCACCCCCAGCCTCGTTCTCCAGTGCAACGACTAGGTTTCATGGCAGGAGGGTGCTGATGCCATGTGTGAGCTGCCTTCTTCCCCCGGGTGGCTCTGTGAAGGCTGGGGCTGCTGGCTGGCACCCTCCTCTCCAGGCTACGGGACCAATCCTGCCCCACCGGCCGGCCGCCCCCTAGTCTCAGCCCACAGCAGCAACCCACCGCCTGCCTGGCCCCTCCAGGGCAGCTTTGGGGAGGCCCAAGGCTCAGACAGCTGTGGCGCAGGACTGCCCCCTCCAATGCAGCCCCCCTGGGAAGGCGCTGGGTGGGACAGTGCCACTTCGTGCCCAGTGTCACGTGCCAGCACCCCAAGCCCTCCTACCTGAGGGGAAGGGGAAGACATGGTCGGGGACGAGCTGCCCGTTGAACGTGCTCCGGACAAAGGACCTGAGTTCCTGGAGGAGACGACAGTGGTGACCACGCGCTCGCAGCTCTTGGCAGGGACGGGCTGCGCAGGGCCCCGCTCCGGGAGCACGTGGCTGGTCGAGGGGGCAGCTGTCCTCTCTGGGGTCGTGGGGCTGGAGCCTGCCTCCCACACAGCAGCTGGTCCTGGAGCCCGCTCCTCAGGGCACGGACCAACTGCACGGCCCATCGGCTCTCCAGCTGGCTTGCTTATCCGGGCCATCCTCGCGGCACCCGACCATGGTGCAGGTTAGGGTCCACCTGCCCACAGGGCACACAACGGGCCCGTGGCAATGGAGAGGCCTCTGGCCTCATCTCCTTCCTCGAGGGCTGCATCATGGGGGCTGACACCATTTGCTGATGCCCTCAGGTTGCAGTTGCGTGAGCAGCTCAGCACCTGCGAGACCCGGGCCCTGGGGACTGTGCGGACAGCCCTGCTACAGAGCCTAGAAACCAGGCTCGAGCCAGCACTGCAGACAGGCTCGGGGCGGCGGGGGTCTCACCAGCACTGCACCTAGACTCCTGGCAGCCCCAGGCCAACTTTTAGTATCGGGCCCCCTTTGCCAGAGATAATGATGATAATAATAATAGGATGATGGAACAAAATGACCATTTTCAGGCCCCCTTTCTGACCATTTCCTGGCAGCCGCCCCGTTTGCCCATGCCTGCGTCCGGGTCTGGGTCTCTCTTACCAGATCTGCTTGACTCGAGTACTTGGCTCTCGGGAGCGCTCTGTAGTACGGCAGCCTGGGGACACAAACCGAGGTGCTGCGATGTGGTGAGGGCACGGCACGGCACCTGCTCCCGCGCAGCCAGAGCCAGTCCTCAGCACCTGCCCGTGCGAGGGGCGGACACGGGGGCCACTGCACAGCCTCGCTCGTCCAGGAGCATCAGTGGCACGTGGGACCCTCGGGAAAGCCCGTCTGTTCGGGGGACGCCAGTACACAGGAGGATCTCAGGGCTGGGCAGGGCAGGGGACATGGATAGGACGGTGGATGTTGCTAACTCAGAGCCCAGTGCGCCCAGCAGGAGCCTGCACGCCGTGGTGCTGGGCACGCCAGAGACAGGCAGATCTGATGCCAGGTCCACCCAGATCTCCTCAGCGAGAAGCAGCCAGGTCAGACTGTGGCACAGGGGCTCAGCCCAGAAACACGGCCCCAACAGCAGCTGTCACGCCAGGCTCAGGGCAAGGGCACAGTGACGCCGTCACAGAACCAGCACGGGAGGAGGCGCCGGTGCAGCACCGTGCCGCGCCACCCGCGCCCAGGCCCAGTGCCCAAGACAGGGCCAGAGCACGGACGTGGCGCCAGTACCTGCGGGCGGGCTTGGCCAGGGGCTGTGCCCAAAGCTGCCTCCACCACCTGCGAGCGAGCCTGGTCCCGACCAGACGCAGCATCCTCTCTGGGGGCGATGCAGCAACCCTGGCAGGAAGAGGAGGAGGGGGCTTCATCCAAACCACAAAGACCAGCATGCTTCATCACTCCAGCCACAGCTAATGCTACTCAGGGCCCCCCCGCCCCCGGGCCTGTCACCAGTCACCCCCCGCGGGGCTTGTTCTTCCCATTCCAGAGCGTGTGCAGCCCCCGGGGACACGCTGCTTCCCGGCCCCCAGTTCAGACCACGCCACCCAGGGGCTCGTTACTCACCCCTGGAGCAGCACCCAGCTGAGGACCAGTCTCCAGCCTGGAATCCTGAGAAACAGCCATTGCTTCCACAGTGTGACATCACTGCTCCAGAAGTGATGTCACTTGGGGTATTATGACATCACCATTGGCATGCATTGGTTACCGCCCAGCAGCACCAGGGATCGGGCCCGTTGGGCTGGGCACCGGGCGGGCTGGCAGGAGGTTGAGACAGCAGGGAGGGAGCATGAGGAAAAAGGGAAGCGAGGAAACCAGTGCCTGCCACAAGCAGCAGCACCAGCGCCAGCGCCAGCGCTGTGCTGCTGGGTGGCATCACTGCAGGGCTGGGCCTGGCTCCAGCGGCATACGCAGCTGGCCAAGCAGGGTGACGTGCCAGCTAGCAGTTCTTAAACCTCCCGAGTGTGCCCACTGGATGGGAGCACCACGCCCCAGCGAGCGGTGGCTATGCTCACCTGGGCACACGGCTCCCTGGGGAAGAGCCGTCGCTATCGTGCGGGGCTGAAGGCAAGGCCCGGCCCGTTGCTGCAGAAGCACAAGCCAGGAGGGTCCATGGGAGCTGCTACCAGCCGGAGCGAGGTCAGTGCGGCCAGGGGCAAAGCCAGCAGGACTTGCTCCCACTCTGCGGCAGTTCAGGGAGCCCCAGCGCTGGAGCACATCCCTGGGGAGGGGAGATGCTCAGCTTGCCCTGGCTTAAGGCACATCCGTGGCCCTCGGAGCAGCGGCAAGGAGCTGAAAGTTTGCATGTGGAGTCCTGGGCCAGACGGACAGCGTCGCTGCTGTCTACGCTGTGCTGCCAGGCGTCTGGAGCAAAGACCAGGTCCCGGGCCACACGGCACTTGCCTGGCCGGGGCCCAGAGCCAGCCCAGGTGCCCAGCCCCGCGTGCCCTCCCTGCGCTGCTGCAGCACCCGCTCTGCACCTGCACAGCCCAGCCGCCGTCTCCCTGCTTGCTGCCTGGCCCGATCAACGGCCCCGGCTGCTCTGGACACAGCACCAGGGCTGGGGCTCCCACGTGAGCCTGAAGCGACGGCTCCCGCTGCCCCGGGGTCCGAGAGCTTCCCCGGCCTGGAGCCAAGTCAGGCCCCGCCATCACCAGCCCTGCCACATCCACGACACGCACGTCGCTCTGGCCCAGGAGGCGTTGGGGCGGTGCCCACACTCCCCAGGACCATTTGTGCAAGGAGCTCGGAGCCTGCCTCGAGGGGGGCCGTGTGTGGGCTCAGAAATCCTCACGAGCTGCCGCAAACAGCTGGGCCTGGGCTGGCACAGCGAGCCCGGTGCAGGATTGGGCCCTTGTCCACCCCGTCACCGAAGATGCTCCCTGGACAGCCCATGTTCCCATGCGCTCTGTCCAGGCTGGTATTATGGGCCCCAGACCAGGCAACAGCGGCCTCCACCCGTGCCCGGGGAGCCGTTGCAGGCCACACCACCCTGTCCACCGTGCCCCAGCTGCGAAGGGTCGGTTGAGAGTCCACCTGACCTTGGCTTAGCACCATCAGCCGGAGAAAGGGCTTGTTTTCTCTCACGCTCACGGGAGCATGTGCGGGGAGCCCGTTGCACCATGCACAGCCCCGAGCGAGCTCCCTTCAGCTGTCTAATGTGGGGCAGTCACGGGGCATAAAGGCCCTTGCTGCTCCAGGCCCACGGTTCCCACCCCCAGCAATGCAGCACGGGACCCTGCAGCCTGCACAAGCCTCACAACATGCCCAGAGCCACTGGGGCAGGTGCTGGTCCCCTCTCGTGGGTGAGGAACCGAGGCCCAGACCCGAGGGGCGCCTGCCCCGGTCCCTCGGGACGGTCACGCAGAAGCCTGCAGCAGAGCTTCTGCAAACTCCCGAGCACCGCGTGGTTTATGCTCACTGCCACGCAGCTGCTGGCCGCCCCATGCACACAGCAGCCTCCAGACAACACCCAGCGGGCTGCTCCTGCTCCTACACGCGCCCCGCACCACGAGACAAAGTGGGCTCTGTCCTGCTGCCCGTCGTGCGCAGAAACTTCCCCAAGGGGACTGAGCAGCAGGACGCATCGCAGGAGCCCCTCTCTGCCGCCCCCAGCTCCCTGCAACCACGGCGCCGCCTGCCACAGCCACTT
>NW_017728995.1:36576239-36594500 GCF_001723915.1 Gavialis gangeticus
CGGCGCCGCCTGCCACAGCCACTTCCTCTGTCGGTGTCAACACTAAACGGCTTCCCTGTGTCTCAGCGTCTCTCACAGTTTGCGCATCCCCTGCGTTTGAAACCTCCTGTCTCCATGGGGGTCTGCGTTCCCCTCCCTGGGCCGGCTGGCACAGGGTTACATCTGGGATCACAGAGGCTAAGGTGGTGGGATGCCAGGCTGCGAAGATGCACCATCCTCTCCCAGGCAGATGTGCCTGCCCCCGTTGATGGTGCTGCGGGAGAAGGCAGAGGCATGTCCCATGCTGAGCTGCCCCTCCATGCAGCCTGGACGTGACAGACATGCCACCCTCCGCGGCCTGCCCATAAATCCCTCCTGACCACCCGGGGAGGCAGGAGCCAGGCTGCAAGGGGGGAGAGGATGGGTCCAAGGGGCCCGCAGTAGTCATCCTTCCCAGATCTGCAGAGAACAGCCCGAAGAGTCCCTCGAGGTCCCTGACCCCTGTGCCAGGGAGGAGTTTGGGCAGCCTGCCTCCTTCAGCTCTGGGGGAGGCGTCGGGGCTGGGGCCAGGACTGCCAGCTTCCTCTGCCCTGCTCCCCAGAGCCAGCCGGGATCTACAGGACCTGTGCACGGCAAAGAGAGGGTCCCTGCCCTGCTGCTCCCCTCCGCCCTGCAGGGCTCCACACGGTGCCGGCACCTGCCAGGGCCAGGAGCTTGGCCCTCTCCCACCCCCCATATGCACAGGGCCCTTTCCCAGTCCACACAGGGGCCCTTGCAACCCCTGTGGGCTCCCCCATGGCTGTTGCTGCCCCAGCGAGCTGTCAAGACGGCACTCACGCTGCTCTGCCATGGTGCAGAGACCCAAAGGGAGGTGCTGCAGCAGCTGCAGTCAGTGGCTTTGTCTGTCTGCCATGCCGCACAGCACGTGTGAAGCGGCACCCGTGCACGGTCAGTCTCAAGCCCGCGTGGGCTGCCTCGAACGTTCAGTTTACCAGTGGGGCCACGCGCAGAGCTGCTGCAGGAGTGCAGCGACACTTCGCTGTGTCCTGCTTTGCTGAACTGACCCATCCTAAAATGATGATCAGTTATGTATTTTTAAAAGCATTCATCCTGACAAACACAGAAAGGCCAGAAGAGCTGACAGAACTAGAGCGGAAAGGCTCTAGCAACTCTCTCAGCTGGGCTACAAAAGCTACTCAAAGCAGAAAAATGCCTCCCTGCTAATAATCAAGCATGATCAAAAATATCCCAATGTGATCAATGCACACACATAACTGTGAGCACACAAATTAATTCTCATCATTCAGTTCCCCACACCTGACAGTGAAGCCCCTTTTCCACATGCAGAAGCAGTGCTGTCTACAGCATCCATAAACTCCCTAACAAAATGATGAATCCACAGCAGAGGAGCAGGCAGGTGAAGCCTGAATAGCCCAAACTTCCCCAGCTGAATTTTGGTCAGGACAGAGGGCCAGCTCACATCTGTTTCCAAGAAGCACTGTGGGATCTCCAGGTACCACCAGCTGTCATGTGTCGGCCTGATCCACACGAACCTGGCTTCTCTGCTTGCACTGAGCTGCTGATGAAGCTAGTTCCTTTGCAACCACATTGCTGAGAAATTGGGAAAGGGGTCTAGCTAAATCTCAGCTATATAAACAGCTCTCAAAAGGCCTCTGATGCATCCAGCTGGATTAGGAATCATGACAAACTACCAGGAAGATGACCAATTTCCAGAGGAGGGCGGCCCACGCATGGGGTACAAACAAAAGGCTTGTTTGCTCAAGCGTCTTCCACCTGCCTGGCACTTATTATTCTGTGTTTTAGTTAATGTTTTCTTAGCTGGTGCAAAAGCTGCACATAGAAGTAAGTGCCTGATGAGCTCTGGTTCCATTTATAGCTGCAGTGCTTCAGGCCCGTTGTGCACACGTTCTCTTTCTCGTTGCATTTGTATTTATTAACCAGACTGAAGCAAGGTGCCAACTCCTGCCATAGCTGCATTTAGCACCAGACCGCAGCTCACAGGTCACATCTGCTGTGTTTGCATCTGGCTCTGCTCCTCTGAACATGCCCCCCTTCTGCTACTCCTGTTACAGCCCTGGATGGCACTATTATCAGTCCGTCTGCCCAGTTCTCCCGAATGGATCCCTTTGCCGATATTGCCCCTTCTATCATGAAATGATCAGTGTAAATTGCCAAGGCCTGTTTAGTTCCAGGGAAGTAGCCCAAGGGACCCTGATCAAACCCACACCAACCCCTCCCGCTCAGGTACTATCAGAAACATGAAGGGCAGATTTCAAAAGATCTAGCAGAGATGTGCAGCGTGGGGCCCAGGGAGCTGCCACGGTCTCTGCACCCAGCTGGTCCCCAGCGACAGTGTGCTAACGAGTTAAAGCAGGGAGCCAGGTTTCCACAACC
Source organism: Gavialis gangeticus (assembly GCF_001723915.1). Taxonomy (NCBI): domain Eukaryota; kingdom Metazoa; phylum Chordata; order Crocodylia; family Gavialidae; genus Gavialis; species Gavialis gangeticus. Next base: position 36,578,634 of record NW_017728995.1, read on the forward strand.
TAGCACATCCAGTTAGCACATGCAAGCGCCTAGTGACCCCCTGCCTCCATCTCGCCAGGGCTGCACTGAAGGGTCCAGTCTGGACGCACGCTGCTGAGTGTCAGTGTACAGAAGAAGTTAGGAGACCCGCAGGTGAGGGGGTTCACCCCGTCACTGAGTCCCAGCGCTGCTCTTGCCGGCCAGCTCTGGAGAGGCCGAAAGTAGACAGTCTTTCCTTGTACTGCAACCAGCCTTTTTAATTCCTTTTTTATCTTTAGCAGCTCGTTTCCATGTGCAGTTGATGGTACCTGGTAACTCCTGTATCGCCCTTGCGACTGCACACACTACTTACAGCCTCCTCCCAGGTGCAGACAGAGCCATCACGCGCTGCTGCCAGCCCACATTCATCTTGGCATCAATAATGACTCCAAGATCCTTTTCTGCCTCTGCACTGATAGGAAGGGAGTTCCCCAGCCTGTAGGTATGGTGCTGGTTGTTCCTCCCCAGGTACAGCACCTTGCACTTGTCGGTGTTGAATCCCATCCTGTTCTCATCCGCCCACCCTTGTAACCTGCCTAGGGCCGATTGCAGCCTATTCCTCCCTTCTAGCATGCCCACATCCCCCCACATCTTAGTGTCATCAGCAAATTTGAACAGGTGCTTTTTACCCCCTCGTCCAAGTCGCTGATGAAGATGTTGAACAGTGCGGGCCCGAGGACCGAGCCCTGGGGGACCCCACTGCCCACATCCCTCCAGGTCAAACATGACCCGTCCACCACCGCTTTCTCAGTGCGGCCCTCCAGCCAGTTGGCGACACATCTGACTGTGGGTGTCAACACCACAGCCCCCAGTTTCTTAATGAGAACGGGGTGAGAGACAGTGTCAAAGGCCTTCCGCAAGTCCAGGAAGACGATGTCCACTGCTACCCCTGCGTCTAAGGATTTGGTGACCTGGTCGTAGAAGGCCACCAGGTTGGTCTGACAGGACCTGCCGCTGATGAACCCATGTTGGTTGCCCCTGAGCATAATCTCCCCCCCGGCCCCTCATGGATAGGCGCCAGGATAACTCTCTCAAAAAGCTTGCCCAGGATCAAGGTAAGACTAACTGGCCTATCATTTCCTGGGTCCTCCTTCCTCCCCTTTTTGAAGATGGGAACCACGCTGGCCCTCTTCCAGTTCTCTGGCCCCACACCAGAGCACCACGAGTGCTCGTACAGCCGTGCCAGGGGTCCCACAATGACCTCTGCTAATTCCCTCAGCACTCGGGGTGGAGATCGTCCGGACCAGCTGATTTAAATGTCGTCCATCTGTCTTCACTGCATGGCTCTGTGTGAAGCCTGAAGTGTGATAAGGTGCTGTTTGAAACAGTCGACTTCTGCGCACGCACAGCTGCAGCCCTCAGTCAGCACGTCAGCGCAACCAGGACCTCCATCACTGAGAGCCTGAGTTTCTAGAGCAGAGGGGAGCATGCAGCACACATGCATCAATGCATGGGACTTGCACATGCACATACGTACATGCGCACACATGTACTCATACCAAGCATTCACAAACCCATCACTGCAGGGACCTGAGCAGAGAAGCGCAACCCAGCAAGACGTCTGCTTAAATCACTGGGATGGGACAAGGAGGCAACAAATGACTGCTGAGCCGAGCCTGGAGATGGATGCCTGTCTGGGCACTGGTTTTGTTCCCTATCCCTTCGACCTGCTCCATCCAGCAGCACCAATGGGGACCACGGAGCAGAAGCTCCCCACGCTCAGCGCTGCCTCCAGCTGCCTGTTTGCACTGTGAGGAGGGTGGTCTGGTGGCCAGAGCCCCAGGAGGTGACCCAGGTCTGCCACACTCCCTGGGGAGCGTACACTGCCCACCGATGCTGCCGTCAGCTAGACGGATTCAGCCCTGGACCTGGTCTGCATTCACCCTCCTCTTTGGGCCAGGAGGCCTGTGAGGAGCCTCAACCACACAGGCAGGAAAGCAGCCTCACTCGGTGCGTGGGCGTTTCTAGCCCACAACAGTGGCATCGCGTTTGTGCTGCAGGTCCCAGGGTATGAACTCCCACAGCCTGAGCCCTTCTCAGCACCCTTCCCTCCCAAGCCCCTTCAGTCTAATGATCGGGATCAGGCCCAGAAAGAGAAAGAAACCATTTGAGAGGCAAGCACTGGAACCGCAGACAGGCTCTCTGCAAATCTCAGTGTTTATTTGCTCTTCTGTGTAAATCAGGAGGTGCTTCATATTCCCAGACTTCCCAAGTGCAGGTGACAAGAATCATACTCAGGATGGTGTCACAGGGTGGCCCAGGGGTGCTGCTGTTTAATACAAGGACTCTTGTCTTTCACAACAACAGGCGTCCTGCACTTGTGCCGAGCAGCAGGAAAACAGCTGCACAGCCCAGCACTTCCTGGCCTGCTATGACACATGCCATCATCACGTAATCTCCGTGTGAAGACTCCTTTTCTGCTGGAAGCATTACCCGACATCAGACAGGAGGCCAGCTCCATCCAGAGCCCACCCACAGGTAGAGCCAAGGCGTACAAAATACTGACCAGGTTTCCCAGCTGCTCCTGGCACACAAGGGCACAGGCAGCAGCAAGGGCAGACTGGCTTGCAGTTAACTTTTATCTCACCTTGGCCTGGCATGGAACGAAGTTTAGCCCAGAAAGGGAGACGTGCCCACCTGTGCTGCCAGCGGACTATCAACCCGGCCTGACCAGCAGTGCCAGGACCCTCCCTACTGTCTTCCTGGCAGCTCTCCTTGGAAAAAGGCATGTGCAGTGAGATACTGAGAAGTCCACTACTAGTTAAAAAGTAAACCTGCCTGATTTGGACAGGAGACCCAAGTACACATTGTGTACTCCCATCAACTGCACAGCATTATTAGGAAGGTTTCTGAGGGGAGGGTGTTATATTAATTTGTAATTTCATTGTGAAATATTAATACAAGAAGAAACAAAGAGCGTCACTGAAAGCATCCACCCAGAGCTTTGTATTCAGACTCTGCAAGCAGGGGCAGTGTTACGCAGCAATAGTGCTCAGGACATACAGGTGGGTAAGCCCAGCTGAGAGGCTAATTCAGGAAGGACGAATGCGGCTCCCTGTCCAACAAGAGGGCCAGTTCATGCCAGGAATGCAGGGCTATTTGTTTTGGGACACTGTTTGACCAGGACCTGGACTGAGACCCACCAGCACATCCCCTCTCTGCCAGGCTGAGCTCGGTCCGTGACAGCAGCAGGGCCTTGGCACGTGTGGCCAGAGATGCTCACTGGAGGTCCGGATCAAGCAGTAACAGCAAGAGGCCCCTGGCTTCTGTCCAGGACCCTTGTGAATCCAAAAGAACCAGCAGAGAGGCTCTGGCCACAGCCCTTCATGTCGTTTAGCCCCCAGCAACAGCAGGCCCTGAGACATCCCTAGCCAACCTAATCTCCAGGGCAGCAATGCACAAATTTAAGGCAGTTTTTGTGCCATGTGATCTCCCTGCCTTGACCCCTGAACAAGCAGCCCCTTCACCGTCTCAGCGCAGCAGCCCAGCCCATTCAGTGAGCCCTAAGGCAGCTCTACCCATCTGGGCTGGGCTGTATGGATGGCCTCTGAACCTCCTGGTAGCAACCAAACGCTGCACAGCAGCCTGGCCCAGCACAGCCTCCCGGGGGGATCCCTGCCAGGGCCATCAAATGAGCCGTGCACCACATCTCAAGAGCCCAGATATGACAAGCTCCCTGCCTGTGCCCTGGGCAGTGGTTTTGGGGGAGGATTCCCGGTTGGATGACTGCTGTCCCTGGAGGTCATGGGCAGGGAACAGGCTGGACTGCACCCGTGCCCGAGCACAGCGCCAGCATGGTGTGCCAGCGCTGTTGTAGCGGGCATGGGAGCCAAGCAGCTGTTTGTCTTCAGCTTGTTCAAGTCTGCCTGGTAAAGGGCACCATTCGGGCTGCAGGAGGTGGGCTGCAAGCCATTAAGAGCAAGGCAGGAAAAGACGTCCCTCTGAGCCAGCCCTGGCCGGTGAGAGGAAAGCAGAGCTGCTGTGCACTCGGGCTGCGCCTGCAGGGCCAGCCACCTCCTCCCGGGCTCGGCCCTGGGTCAGTTAGTGCTGCTGCGTCCACCAGGAGAGCGGGCGGCTGCAGAGCCGTGAGCGCGCGGGAAGGCTGGGAACTGGCACTGACCCATTTCTGGGCTCTCAAAAAACGCTGCCTTTGTTTCCCGTTTTAGCTGCTCTCTTTGAATGTCTCCTGGCAACAGCACGGCTCTGCCACCACCAGCTCTCCCGGGAAAGGGAAAAACAAGATCCCATTAGGAGCCAAATTCATCCCTGGCAGAGCTTCACAACCTAATTACACCAGGGAGAGGCTTGGCCCAATGCATCAGCCTTCCCCTATCTCCTCCACAGCCAAAAGGAAAATACCTTCAAACGCTGCTCGGGGCAGCAGGGAGCAAGACAGGGCAAGGAGCAGGGGGGATCCAGAGCCAGGCTTTTGTCAGCCTGCCGCCACACGGATATGGATACGGGCTCAGGCTCTGCAGCAGCGCCGGGCAGAGGGAGGGGGCTGGACCCTGGTTTCAGGGGCCTGTCTTTAGCTATCGCTGCTCAGCTCTGGGATCTGAATAAACACAACGAGGAGATGCTTTCAGGCCTGCTGCGAGCGCGGGTCAGTGGACGTACAGCCAGTCAGCAATGGCAGTGGGAAGGTGCACCATGATGTGTAGCTTTACCCACCAATAGGCCGACATGGGATTGTAACGGTTGTAAGGGCGCTTTGAAACGAGAGCATCCGTGATGGCGTTTAGGACAAGAGACATGTCCTTCAGGCCACTGCCCACAAAGGACTTCATCTGGGTTATCTGGTGAGTGATGTAGGCCTTCCCATAGTCCTCCTGAACGGTCTTGCTGGCCCCACACCACAGCTCCTCTCCCCGGGCTTCCACGCCGTCCCAGGTCAGGATGCCGGTAGCAGCCACGAAGTTCCCAGGCTCGATGAGGATGACTCGGACACCCCAGCGGTACATCTCTTGCCGGAGGCAGTCGGAGAAGGCGGACACCCCAAACTTGGAAACGCAGTAGCAGGAGCGAGACGGGCTACTGATCCGCCCGTACATGCTTGACACATTCACCACACGGCCTGCAGCGGGCAGAGGAAGGGAAAGGAGATGTCCTGCGGCCAGGTGGGAAGGACACACAGATGGCCCGGCGGCAGGCACGGCTGCCCAGACCTCCCAGTTATTTGCATGTGTCAGAAAGGGCTGGTTTGGCAAAGCGGAAATGCTCCAGAGGAACCGTTTGCTGTCAAGGAGGTCTGGCAAAACACAGGCACTGTGCTGGAGGTACCTGGCCTGCCTAGCTGCTTGCCAGCTCTGAGGGCAAGCTGCTGGGCCCTGAGACTTGCAGGGTCCCCAGTCCCAGGGCCGTTTCCCCATGCTGACTGCCCGGTACTCTGGGAACCCCAGGCTGCCCGGCGTCCTGGACCCCCAGAGCGGGAATCCCCAGCTTTAGCAGGGGGCAGCCTGTAGCAGGGAGCCCAGAAGCCACGGGAGTCCCAGCTTGAGAGGGGGCTCGCTCTCAGGCTACGAGGCTCTTCCTTGTGTGCGACTCCTGGAGATGCCCCGACTGCCTGGACTCTGGCGTCTGCCCGAGTCCCTGACAGCTCCCCAAGGAGACCCCAGGCTCCAAGCAGCCGGGTGCTCTTTGGAGAATGGACCAAACAAACAGCATGTGGTTTTTGTTTCATTAGTAATGTTCAGAATTTCATTTCCATGGAAAAACTCAAAAACTCTCATTTTCATTCTGAGCCAGAAATAAAACTTTTCAGAAACGTCCCCCAGAGCAGACATACTGAGCTTTGAGCTGCTCTAGAGACAGGATAACACTGATCCTCGTGTCAAGAGACATGCTGTCCGCCCTGTCCTGGGCTGCGACTGCCCGTGGGAATTCGGTCCTCTGTGCTCCCCATGTCTATGCCCACAACAGGCATGGGCAACCCCATCCCTTATCTTAATTTTCCCCAAATTTCTGTCCTGCACCTCGGAGACAGCCCTTTCCACCTCCCCAGTTCCTCGTTTAGTCGTACCGTGTTTCACACCTGGGCATCAGGCACAAATGGACAGAGGGGTTCAGAAGCAGACTCAGCCACGTTTGTTGTGGGCAAACCGCTGGGGATTTCTTAGGAATGGGGAGGCCAGTCTGCTCCAGAGCCCTCAACATGCCTCCAATTCTCCTTTCTGGGCAATGGCTCATATTGACCTCAGGGTTACCAAGAGGAGTTCACTAAAATAAACTTTAAAAATACTATATAAAAAGCTAAAGAAAAGTGTAGAAGAGACCCCCTTTGCTTTTCCCAAAGGCTCAGGCAGGGCTGGTTCAGGTGCATTGAGCACATCCAAGTATGAACTCTGTTGTGAGCCTTCTTGCCCTCCCTACACAGTACCAGGGAGGGGAAGGTCCTGCCTGGCTCTGTCCACAAGCATGTCCAGGACTGTGCAAGTACACAAGCAGGCTGGAAGTCTCCTGTCAAACTGGGGGGAAATGCTATAATACGTCCCTGCTCAGTTGCAATAAAAGGGAGGCATCCTGAACCTGTGGCTACTTTTTTCATCATGAAATGGGCCAGGAACAGGCATCTGCCCCCTTCCCTGGTGGGGTGCCTGCTGCTATGGGTTCAACTGCCTTCTCTAAACAGGCACTGAAATCTTGGCGCCTGCTTCAGTAATAAGGAGTTGTATATGGCCACAGAGTAAGCCAAGATGCCAGGGCTTGAAATCTTGCAACAGAGCCGCACGCTTTCTTTTCTGTGCTCCTGCAACAGCCGCCCTCGAGCCCTCCCTCCCAACACCTGCATGCGTTGTGTAGCTAAGAGCGCTATGCCGTCTCTGCAAGGTCCCTTCCCATCCTCCTTGTCTAGGACCACGGGGACGCAGGGCCTGAAGGGATCTCGCACGGTCATCTCGGCCAGCCCCTGCTCCAGGCAGGGTCATTTCGGACTACCCCGTCCACCTAATGTCTGTCCAACCCGCTCTTGAAAACATCCAGGGACAGAGACCCGACAGCCAGGCTAGGCAGCCTGTCCCAGTGCCCAACGATCCACGGGGGTCCTTCGTCTAGGTGCCGTGATGGACCCCTTGTTAACTACTTCTGCCGGGAGCCCTGCCAGGGGCTGCATCTCCAGACTTCTCCCACGGCGTGTGGAGGGAGTGTGGCACACGGTCCTGCAGTGGTTTTGCTGGGGTGGCCCCAGCGCCACTGCAGCAGAGCCCGTGCCACATGCGCCATCCTGCCCACTGCCCCGCAGCGCCCCCCAACCCTGCCTCTGCCATGCTCCGGGCCGCCCATACCTCGGGCTCTGCGGATGAGCGGCAGAAAAGCCTGGGTCACCCTGACCGTGCCCCAGAGGTTGATGTCCACCACCTCTCTGTACTTGTCAAGGCGGGTGAACTCCACGTCCCCAAAAGTCGTCACGCCCGCGTTGTTCACCACGCCCCAGAGGCCTGCCAACGAAGAACAAGTCTGTGACGCTCCTGCCCATCAGCCCTGGGCACCATCACGACAGCCGGGCGTCAGCCATGGAGACAGCGCCGGCCCTGGGCACCCCTGCTTGCCCACTCGTGCTGGTGCCTACAACATCCCCCTCCATGTTTTTATTGCAATGCGTGTTGTTCTGGCACGTGACAAGGGGCATCCACCCACCAATCTTCCCTCACTCGAAATGGTCATCTCCCCTTGCTGTCCATGGGGCTGAAGCCAACAAGATGGCCACCATCTCCCCACGCACAGGTGCTGAGTATGTGGGGGCTGAGGGCCCTGCCCTGCTCGGGAAGAGGGCCGTCACCTCAAATGTGTAAAACTTTCCACATGGCCGTCATCTTAATGTCCCCCCCCCCCGCAAAAATAAAAGTCGTCGTCTCTGGCCACAGCTGTCTGCATGAGGCCAGGCTGCCCTTACTAAAGATGGCCGCCGAGCACTCCCTCAGGGTTTGGCAAGACAAGATGGCAGCTGCACCAGGGCCAGGGCGGGCTGCGATGGGCCACGGGCCCCCCCCAAGGTGGCGAGGATGCCCAGGGCTGCAGGGGGGCACAGGTGGGGCCAACACCAGAAATGACAGAGGCAAGCGGGCACCATGGCGGGTGCTGCCTGGAGGGGCTCACCCACTCGTTCCTGGACGGGGCCCTTGGACCGGAAGCAGAGATGTGGGGCTGGACATTTCCCAGCGCTTTATGTTTCTGTAGGAAATTTTGCATTTCTAAAAATTCATTGTTTCATAAAATTCATTAGTAACAATGAATGGATGCCAATACAACATGAGGCAAGCTTGGCAGCTTCAAAGTTGTAATGAATGTTTTTCAGGTGATGCTCCCTAGGAAGTGTGCGAGACAGCACATCTGTGTTGTAAACAGGAGGGTGAATACATGCACATAAGAGCCCAAACCAAAATGCGAGTTATGAATTCACCGAACTGGCTGCGCAGGTCAAATCCAAACCAAAGCATGGCGGATCACGAGCAGATCCCGATCCTTGGGTGTGCTACAGCCAGTGTGGCAACAGCTTTCAGTGCCCTTGGTTTTTTTCTTAAATTTAAATGAACAACGTAAGGGAAGTACATGCTATCGTGTATTGTCTTTACATTTTTACAAGTATTCCAATAAAAATAATTTCTTTCCACATAAAGCTTTGAATTTGTTTGAATATAACATTTAAACTGCATTAAGTGTGCTGTCTTTAATTTTTTTCCTAATCAAATATTTCAGTTCAAATACTTGTGGCTATTGGGACATCAAATTTACATGGGGGCACTTTTTTAATTTTGTTCACTAAATGTAAGTCTAATAAACATGCTAAATCAGATCATGCTGTATTTAGGGCATTGGAAAATTTTCCAATTCAAAATTTTCTGAACAAATAAGGAAGACAAGGATGCGGCACTGTAGGGTTTAGGGCTATTCTGTCTGCTTGTACTTGTATTGTCCTACTAGCTCCTGTCCGCTGCCATTTAAATCCATTTTAAAACCCGAGCGCCCAGCACAGTCTACAGTAATCCAGGTAAGGTCTCACCAGTGCCTCATGCAACCGCAGGGGTACAACTCTTCCTAGCCCTGCTGGAAACACCTCTTCTCATCTTTCCTATGGCTGCATTGCCCTCTACACAGCTTCATTACCTCGATGGCTCAGACCTGGGTGTGTTGTTTCATCACAGATCAGCCGTGGCAGGCTCCTGCCGACTGACTTCCTGACGCAGCGTGGAAGGTGCTTCTTTGCTGGGACAGCTCTCCCTGGTCCCATTCACATGGCCACTGCCCTGTCTTCCTTCATGTCAATGGCCTCTGAAATTCCAGCTTTGCTGTGATGGCCCCAACAGCTACATGAGGACAATGGCTTGGCAGACAGCCTGCTGGCTCAGCTACTGAGGCCCATTTAGTCCAGTGTTTATATAACACCCCCCACCCTGCACCCCCCCAAACTGAAACCTGTACATCCAGGCCATCCCATGTCTCTATTTCTGCCACCCAGGCTGTTTCCACACCTGGTCCTTGAATTACACAGACACCTGTTAATTGCTATCCTAAACAAGACTATTCTGTGGGGCCGAGATAGTGTTTAAATGTGTGTCTGTGCAACATCCAGCACAAAGAGGTGCTGAAACACAAAGAGGTAGGATCCTGAGGGCCTACCACCATAGCCAGGTAATAAGTAATAGTGGGAAATGAAACACAGATTAAATCAGGTAATCTTGAATTAATCTTCACAGAAGAGAGTGAACTGTGCTGAGAGTTGCACTGAGTGCATTTGACAATGATTGACCTACCCCAGACCACAGCGAACTCTGGCTGAGGTGTACCTGGTTCCCAGGTCTCCCAGTAACCAGCCTTTGTATAATAGGTTTAGCAGGCTGAAGAACATGAAAAACGAGTTAATCCCTAATCAGATTCTGTTGCTAGTCAGCCACATACCATTATATATGCTTGCAACTGAGGGCTCTTACTAAAACATGAATTAGGTGGGATCAGACTCCCCGTACCTGAGCACAATTAGCTGCTTGCAAGATGGCAGAGAGGCTCCAGCTAAATGTCTCTGTCATGGAGCTATGTGGAAGAGAGAAGTGAGGGGCTTGCTCCTCCAGACTTTCACACTCACTCCCTCTCTGGCAGTACCAGAGGCAGCATTAGAGCATGGGTGCTGCTTCTAGTGAAGTCCTTACTCCAGGACTAAGGGCAGATATAGGATTTTGAGAAGGGGAGTGCAGATGGTGTGATGCATCATCATATATAGCACAACACACAGGTTTATCATGTTTAAAAGAAACTAGAAGCTTTACTAATAAGCTAGTGGCCTAGGACTACACTACTTAGTTTATGATGAGAGCAAAAACAAATATACATGCATTGGCATGTGCATTCATGTGCTATATCATATATTATGCATAAAAAACAGAATGAACTAAGAAAAATGATCAGAAAATGTAGTTTCATTAGTCCTGCAGTCATTAGAATTAAATGGACATCTCTTTTTCAGGTTCATAAAACAAGATCTAGCCTTCTTGAGCATCATGACAGTGAATGCAATGCTTCACAGAAAGTTATTTCTACACCTAAGCTACTGTTTTTGGCTAGAGTTAAAAACAATCTGCAGGGCTGTGAAATAGGAGCTCCATTACCAGGAGCAGTTCACAGACAGCAGAATTGCAGAAGAAAGGTTAGCTTGATTGGCAGACTATCAAGACCATTAAAAAGGAGAAAGGGTCACTAACATCTGCGGAATTAAGAGTTTAGAAGGAATTGTGTAGATTATTATAATGAGCAATGAAGTCCACCGACTCTCTCAGCACTTCTGAGAGAATAGAAATGCCTCTCTCTCCCAGGGAGTTGGTTTTAAAGTTTGGATGGAGCAGGAATCAAAGGGGTGTGCAGCTGCACCACTGCACCCCACTGGATCCACCCCTGGTCTCATCCTGTCTGGCCAGGCACCTCACACTGCAGGCAGGTATTCCCCATTGTCCAGACCCCAGAGCTGCCATACAACATATCCAAGGAGCGAGGCCTTTGGTGCTTAGTGGCACTTAACTACTACATAGCGTTAAAGTACAAGCACCATGTCTCTGAAGGCTGGCACCTGATAGGGGCAGCGGACAGGCCTTCTGTGTGTTGCATGAAAAGTATTTCCTATTTTTGGCTTTGAGTTGTGCTGTAGGAGATGCAAACTTGAGACCGCCTGCTGTATAGCACTGCTCTTCACTCCTCCTTAGTAAAGAATTTTGGTAGTGAATTAAAAACCCAGGTAGCCTAATGCACAGAGGTCCCCTGTGTGTAGCCCTCTCCTCATTACCTTTCTCAGGCTCCTTCAGTTTCTTCTTCACAAACTCAACGGCTTGAGCCACCTCCTGGTCACTGCCCACATTGAGCTGCAGCACCTTCATGCGATCCGACTGCATGCTTTCCAGCTCTCTGGCACCGTTCTCGCCCTGCCCAGCAGACAAAGGGAAGAGAGCCCTGCTCAGATAGGACTGGGGTGAGCCAGCCTCAGGTAAAGGAGGTGCATTTGGAAATGTGCGTGCCAGGGGGTCCCCTGGTACAGATGGGCACTGGCAAAAGCACGGCAGGAATTCAGCCTTTGGGAATTTTAACCACCATCTCTTTGGCTTAGTCATGATGTCATGACACTGGCCACCTCTGAGAGGGACTGAGGGGTCTATCATTTGTTTGCCCTACTTTTGGAAGGTGTAAAAAGCAGTACGAGCGCTAGCATTATCATTGCTTGCACACATGGTGATCCTTAATTGCTCTGGTACCTGTACTCTCTGGATGTGTGTTCAAGAGGGTCAGAGCCAGATGGTCTGGAATAATTAGTAAATGGTTAATTATTCCCACAGTACACCTTACAGTGTCACTCTGAATCTTCCTCGCCATTATACTTAAAATATCCTTGTATCTTTTTCAGAAGCAATGAAGACGACTGTGCCACAAGGCAAGTTCTGATTGGCTGCTTCTGTGAGCAAATAGTCTAGTGATGCTCAACCTCTTGGTCCTGAGGCCTGGATGAGTGGCATGGGGTTGGTCTGCAGGGCAGATCCCGCGGGCGGGGTTGGTCCACAGGCCTGATCTAGCATGGGGTTGGTGAACAAGGTGTGTCCCTGGGTGTGGTCCAGCCACAGAGCAACCCCATGCGCTGGACTGATCCAGTACATGCGGCCATGTCATTCAGTTCATGGGGCTCCCCACTGGTCCAGAAATTTGGCAGCAGGGGAGCAGCAGCAACATTAATTGCTGGATGACACGGCCCCATGGGCCAAATTCAGCCCATGGGCTGGAGGCTGGAGGCTGAGGATCACTGGTCCAATGCTACCTGAGGGCAGAAATGTAAAACTGTCAAATGACTGCACATGATAACAGCCATCTGCACTTAACACAGCAGAGGAATGGGGATACTGGAGATGCAGCGGTGGGTAGCGGAAACAGCTTGCAGACACCCGGCTCGCATGGAAGGATAGTAAGAAATAGGACAGGACAGTAAGGTTTTTAAGGCCCAGCTTGACAAAGCCCTGGCTGGGACGATGTAGTTGGGGCTGGTCCTGCTTGGAGCAGGGGGTTGGACTAGATGTGACCTCCTGAGGTCCCTTCCAGCCCTCACTGCCTGATTCTATGAAATATAAAGCTAAAGCCGTACTCCATCTTGAATGAGGAGAGCAGATAGCCCCACTCAGGCATACCAAGCAAGTTTTACACCCTGGGCAAAACCACTGGAGGGAGGCGTGCAGCATGCGGCAGTCCTGCCTGTTCTGGCCGTGCTGCGGCAGCGCAGTCCGCCAGCCCCCAGCTGCTGCAACGTCCCCACATCCAGCTGATGCCTCTGTGGTGGCACGGGGCTGGTGCTGCCTCAGGACAGACTCGTCTCGCGGGCTGCCATTCGGGTGCCCCCTACATCAGAGCCCGGGGCCAGCGCACCACTCGCCCACCCCTCATTATGAGACTGGCTCTACTCTTCTCCATGATCCCCTGGGCCCTCTCCTCCCCACTTTCAGGGAATCGCAGCCTATGTCAGAGCTGTTATATTTAGGTTTCAAATTCTGAAGTAAAGAATGAGGGGAAAATCCACCGTTGGATGAAACTTTTGAAATAGGATTCCTGGTGCCTTAAGCTTTCAGTTTTGGATGTTCATTGCCGTTTTGTAAGCGGGTGGTTTGGGGGGTGTTTTTAACCAAAACTTGAGGTCAGCTTCCAAGCTGTACCTGAGGATCCCCACACTCGAGAGACAGAAGGTGGTACCTGGCCTTTGGGGGAGCAGGAGAAATCACTGACGCAACCAACAGTATTGCACTCAATTCAACATGCACCAGCCAGGACACAGCTGCAACGCAGCTCACTAAGCCATCCGCTCTCTTGGGAAAGATGATCCTGTGTTTGGAGCAGAGATGAGTCATCGCTCCTGGTTGCCATTGTTTCTTCTGCACTGGAAACCAGCTTCCAAGTAGTGGACCCAGAACAAGCGTAATCCCGTATCAGTCACAGTGGCTGGGCAGATCACGTCTCAGCCCACATGTACCTGCTCGACCTTTGCAGGAAGGCTGACATTAATATTGCATAATTCCTCATGTCAAAATGACTGGTGGTTTCAAACAGGCACCGCTTAAAAATTCCATCCTCTGATGCAATCCTCAGCTGAGCAAAAGTCATTGGGGGCGGCAATCCCTCATGGGCGAGGGTGATCACTCCCATGGGTCAAGTAAAGGGTTGTAGATGAGTCCGTGGATGGCTAAGGCGGGCGATCCTAGAGCCGCAGACTCTCCGGCAGACGCCACAGGTGGTGGCGAAAGGGAGGACTGAACTGCAGATTTGTCGGTCTTGTTTCCTTTCCTTCCGTTTCTGTCATTTTCCTGCCTCCAGGGAGAGACTGTTTTCCTCGAAGTAAGATGTGTCTTCTCTCACAAGATGTCACCATGTAGCCCTGTCCCAGGCTGGTTTTTCCCAATTTGTGGTGTCAATGCCCCACTTCTTTATGTTCACCTTGAGGGTGTCCTTGATGCATTTCCTCTGGCTCCTGTGTGTCTTTTGTCCTTGGCTGAGTCGGGAGCAGAGCAGTCGTTCTGGTAAACGTACGTCGGGCATGCACACACGGTGCCCTGTGCACCGCAGCTGATGTACCGCGACGAAGGCAGACGGCTTGTGTTCCCATCGCAGTCCTCCCAGTGCAAACTGGGATGCTTCCATGGCTGTCACTGTCACAGCTACTCCACCGTAGCACGTCACAAGCTGGCCTCAACCACAAGTTGAAACGGAGTGGCTCACAGACCTGGAGCCCTGAAGCGAAGGTGTGAAACTTTCTACTACACACAAGGTCCAGGGACATTTCCTGTATCCTGTTCATATCTGGACAGTGCAGGAGGGTAGGGTGGGACAACGGCCCCTTCTCCTTCGCTCTTTCGGTGATGTGAATACTAGTGAGGCAAGGGCTTGCCATGGTCTGCAGGGAAGCTGGGGTGTCTCACCGCAGCCCTGCACTCCCAGGGGTCTGCTCTCCGCTTCGTGTCCCAATGGGCTTTTGTCAGCTCTTTAGTTCCTGTGCCCCTCATTGCTCCTCGGTTTGCACCACCACATCTGCTCTGGGGTTTGAGGGCAGGCACCGAGAGGTTTCCAGTGGAACATACACTGCACGCTTCCCTCCCTGTTTTGTGCACAGGTGTAGGGCTGACCCGATGTTATCAGGGTACATCTGCCTTGTTTTGTGCACCAGAAGAAGTGTCCTGTAGATTTGAGGCTCTTATCAACAGTCTCTTGCTGCATCAGGACCTGTCACAGCACCTAATCTGTGCAGCCACACCGCTTCATGAGCAGGGACCAGGCTCTGCGCAGGGATCCAGGCAAAATCCACACCACCGGCTTGTGGATTACCTTCTCTCCTTTGAATTCACCTTGCATTTTATTCATGTTTTACTTACTGCTATTTCTCGACCCTTTGGGTCACTTCTCCAGCCCCCCGCCCCAAAGAGTTCACATGTGCTCCTCACGTCCGTTAGTGCTGGGCTGCCTCAGTGCATCTGCCCAGCCTGAACCTGCAGCATAGCTGCACTCCAGGGACTCCTTTCACTACAATTCACTTGCCCCTGCCTGCTTGCCTAGTTGCTTCCCATCTGGGATGGGATAATCCTGCCCTCACAGCCCCTCTCTGCCCTAGCTGCTCAGACTCCCTCTGCAGCCATTTCTTTATTTGCTAGGTTTATATGCTACCTGTCTCAAAAAGGCCAGAGTGGCTAACAATATGAGGGGCGAAGAACAACAGAAACAGAATAAAACATTAACATAAGAACAACCAGCCCACCCTACTTGGAGAAGAAAAACATTTGAAGGCAGTCAATACACCTCTTCCACTCCCCTGCCTCTGCCCAAGGAAAGCATTTCCCTCCCATCCCATCCCATCCCACCCAAACCCAACCCAACCATTCCCAGTCCCAGTCAATACCTGCATAAAAGAAAACTGCACTCCCCACTCGTCTGTATTCCCTAGCACGCAGCGGAGGCTCTTCACCCCCTTACTCTCCCTTCTGAGCCATATGTCCTGCTCTCAAAGCAGAGGTGCAGCTGTCTCCAAAACCCATCTGTTATCTCTTTCACCACAGAAAATAAGAAGGACTTGGAGGAATCGAGGCTCCTAACTTCCAAGACAGGATCCCAAGAACCCTCCTCAGCTGCTCCTGCATCCCCCATCAATACCGCAGGACTCGACTGCACAGCTTCCCAGGCAGCTGGAGCTGCTGGTACGTGCCCAGAACAGACAGGCATCCCCTCTCTCCCCGAGGGTCTTGAACTGGTAGGTGCGCTCAGAACAGGCCTAGCACCCCAACAGGATCAGGCCCTTCAAATGCAGCTGCCATTTTCTTTGGAAGGGGAGAAGCCACTCCCTGCACCCCCCCCCCCCCC
>NW_017728995.1:36599500-36614228 GCF_001723915.1 Gavialis gangeticus
CCCCCCATTTTAGAGCAGCAAGTGCTCTAATCACTAGGCTTCAGAAGTAGGAGATGCAGGTCCACTTTCCTCCTCAGCCTGACAGGTTAAAGTCCACAGCCGCCATGCTACACCTCTCATCGACTGTGGCTGGTAACTCTGGCAATGCTCACGTTGAAGCCATGCTACTGCACAGCCACAAATTCAAACTGTATTGGGCCAAAGACAGAGCGCAGAGAGCCTCACTCTGTACTCGAGTGGTTTGGGCCCTTGCCTGTGGAGTCCTGGGGGCTGGTTCCAACCCCACAGCCTATTTGCTTTCCTGTTTTTTTCATCATACAGTTATTGGGAAACGTGCAGAAGAAATGCTGGACCAGAGCCCAGGATCTCCCACCACCTCCTCCCCAGCTGCTGGGCTGCCAAGTCATGCCTGCTCTTACATACTCTCTGTCCCAATTAACCTTTGATTTCTTAAAGCCACACCAATGCACAGCAAATGGGAGGGCTGGAGAGTCCCCACCCACAGTCTGTGCTCAGGTGTAACACGGGGACATAGCTTGTTGTTTCGGGCCTGGTCATGGAAGATGCAAGTTGGAGCCCCCACTCGGGCTGGGGTCTCCCACTGCCTGGGGGAGTGCGCTAATCAGCAAGCCACTACATAATGGAAGTGGCAGCACCATCTCCATCTGTGCGCATGTGTCTGTGTTTAATGAGATCGGTCTAGTTCCTCAACAGAAAAGTCATAAGCACAGGTAGGTTCCCCTGTGCACAGAGTCAGTGCCCGGCATCCCTGTGGCACCTCTGCCGCAGAGAAAGGAGGAATTTGACATCTCCTTCCCACCTTCCTCCCCATTTAGTGTTTGGCATTTGTTAGAGGCTCTGTGCTGAGTGTGCTGGATGCTTTGGACCACGTCCCTAGGAGCCAGCTCTCCCCGTACTGTAGAAGGAGCTCTTGGGTCTGGACACTGCCAAAGAGGGAGATGCCTCAGAGATAGGTGTGGCAGTACCTGACTTCTAGGTGCCTACACGCTTTTTGCTGGATCTGGCCCTACATGCTTACACGCCTCCAACCTAATGTCTTGCCCAAGATTTTTCCATTCATATTAGAGTCAAATCATCAGCCATTACTTAATTCAGTTAGCCCCTTAGTTTGACTTCAATTACCAAAGATCCTTACACAGATAGCCCACAGCATTAGAGCTGTGCAGTATCCCAATTCACACCGATGTTCACCACATTAAAATCAGACATCTAGGGGTGGGAGGGACCCCAGAAGACTGTCTAGTCCGAAGCCCTGCACCGAGGTGGGATAAACTATACCCATGTCACCCCAGCAGATGTTTATCTAATCTATGCTCAAAACCTCATGAAAGGGAGTTTATGACAAACCTGTAACCTGTGCCTGTGTTTCACTCCCTGACAGTTAGAAAGTTTTTGCAAAACAGATTTTCCTGGTTGGAAGCTCAGCTTTCTCTCCGTCCTTCCCTTAGTAGCTATGGAAAACAACTGACCATTGTTCCCTTTATGACAACTTCTACATTGGCAGATTCTCATTCACATCCCGCCCTCTCCATATATTGTTTCTGAAGAGTTAACAAACCCAGTTTCATCACACTTCCATTGTGGATCAGGTTTCAAAACCTGCTTTTCTTGTTACTTTCCTCCACGCTTTTTCCATTTTTGTCTGTGTGGTTCTTAAAGTGAAACATCCAAAATAGGACCTGACAGCTCAGCTGAGGTGTTCCCAGGGCCGAGAAGGACAGAATAATTACCTCCCATGTTTTAAATGCAGCTCTTGTTAGACATGCCAGTGTCTCGTGGTTGGCGCTCTTAGTTTGTAGTCTGCTACAAATGATCAGATCTTTTGTTGTTGTTGTTCTCCCTAGCCAGTTATTCCCCATATTATATTTTTCCATATGATTTCTGCTTCCTAAGTGTAGAACTCGTCTTTAATGGATTTTATCTTGTTGCTTTTTTTTGGACCATCTCTCCAATCTATCATTGTGAATTGTGGTCCTGTCTGCTAAATGCTTCCTGTCCTCCTGGCTATTTTATTACCCTCCTATCTTGGTGTAATCTGCAGAGTTTATAAGCCTACTCTCTTTCATCTTCCAAGTCATCAATGTAAATTATGAACAGGCCCAGGCCCAGGCCCAGGGAAGACAGGTGGGTGACCCCAGTTGCAAGACTAGATTTATACCCATTTCATGGCAATGAGATCTAGACCCTACTTCCGGAGCTTGCTTACAATACTGTCATGCAAGATAGTGTCAAACTCTTTCTAAAATTAGGATACATCTCATCTACCACTTCCTCCTCATTCACTGGGCCAGTTATCCTACCAAAGAAAGAAATGAGATTTTGATTTTATAGCATCTGTTCTTGACAAACCCATCAGCTTTTTTAACCAGCTTATCTGTTAAGTATCTACAAATTGATGGTTTTCATGTGCTCTCCCGTCTTTATGGTAATTAGTTAGGCTGACTAGTTTATAATGCCCTTGTCTCCTTCTCCCTCACTTTTTTTTTTTTTGAACACCGCTGGTTCAGAAACTGCTTCAGCTAATTAGAGAAATACTTTAGGGTGAATCTGACCAGGTCTTCCTGACTTGAATTCATCTGTTTCATCTTCTCTCCTTGTTCTGGCCTTTTTTCTTTCCAGACCATTAAAGAGTGCTTGATGCAACCATAATAGCCTCTTTCTATGATTTTAGTCTTTCCTTTTCATTGGGATAGTGTGCTGTTTTGCATTTAAGACAGCTGGCAGTTGCTGAAGGAGACTGTCCTGTACTCCTTAGATAAACTCCTTAGTTTCTCTTCCTAAGAGACCTTACCTACCACTTCCCCAAGTTTGCTGAAGTCTACTCTTTTTTTTAAGTCCACCTTCCTTATTCAGCTATGCTTGTACCTTCCTTTCCTTAGACTAGTGAGCTGGGTCATAGGATCACGGTCCCTGAATTTACCTTTCACTTTCAGTTTCTCCTCTTTCAGCTGCTCTTCGTTTCCTCTACCTATGGAAACACAGATTTCCTAGCACATCCTACATCAGTGAACTGCCTGGGTTGCACCAACTTGCTACCAACAGGTATGTGGATAATTAAAACCTCCTGTACTTCCCGACCCTTTCCTCTGGCTGCTTCTGAAGCATCGTCCACTCAGAGGAATACTGAACCATAGAGAAGTAGTGCAGCTTGCTCGGTCATGATGCGTGTCAGCGCAATCCCTGCATGCTTGCCCAAAGTTTCCTGATTTCAAGCCCTCTGATCTAAGCACCAGGCCACTGTTTCTCAGCTGGTGAATGACAACTGAGGGTCACACGGTGTTTATCTAAAAGCTAGCTACTCCATGAAAAGCAAAGAAAATCCCACTCTACTCTGCACCCAAGGTTCAGACTTTTCTGTCGGCCTCGTGAAACACAACTACAGCTCAGTTGTGTAGGCTTAGCACAGCTGCTGTTACACCTACTATTAAAGTGAAAAACATGTAAGTGGGGTTCACTGCACTTTCTTACTTTGGAAAAAGAATTATCAAGCTACAAATGTTGAGAAATGCTGAACCTGACTCTGCCCCTGCCAATAGCTGCCAGGCCACTACCACTCTGGAACACATCTCACTTGTGACCAAGACACAATCAATTTCTTGCTTGTTAAAATGAGCAGAGTAATCCTGGAGAACAGCTGAGTCAGGCTAACTGTGGGGTGAACTCAGTTCACTTAGTTGGCCTGTGGCATCTGCCCTCTGTGCCCAGAGCTGCTGTGCCAGTCTCCTGAAATAGCTGTCCTCATAAACATTGTGTCCCATCCTCACTTCATCCCTTACACCTGCTCCTCTGCAAAGTGAGCATCTGAGCTGCTATGGCGAGACCAGCACATGACACGAGCACTAACAGACTGCATGGAAACTTCCAAAAGGTGGCAACTATCCAGCAGGAATCTCTGGCCTCTGCCTTATTATGAAAAGTGCCAGCTGACATTTCTGGACTAGCTCATTTTTTTCCTTTCAGCAGTGGGAAGAGAACATGACCTTTGCTAACATCGGGCAGCCAGGAACAGTTACCTACCAGCACGTTCTGTACTTATTCTTCTGTACCAAGTGGTCCTGGGAGCAATCCAAACACCCGGATTAAAACAACCCCTTCCAACGCTTCATACTCAGCTTTAAATAATGGTGTCTTCTACTGCACTTCAAGCACACTAAACAGTGCTGATTTCATTTTTACCTTCTTTATTAAGAGAACTTCCAGCTTCGCATCCAAACTGAGTTTACATGTTCCTCTTGGTTGCTCTTTATTCACATTCCTCTTGGTCCAGGAAAACCAGTAGGTAATTTTCATTCCTCTGTCCTCCTCCATTACAGCCACCACCTAGGGCTGTCTGGAAGCAGAGGCAGAGCAGAAAGCATGCCATTCCAGTGCTGGATGCTGTGTATTTTTTGCTTCTTAGCTCCCAAGAAGAGCTGCCAAGTCCTAAGTGACTAATTTCTGCCTATATGATGCCACTGCAGGTGCAGCTGGTAAGGACGTTTACAATAGAGATGCCCCAACACACATTCTCCCTTATGCATCAGAGGTCCCTGCCTTATTCAAATACCACCAATATGCTTGATGACCTCTCTTCCCCAGACACCAGGCAGAAACTAGAGTTGGGGAGGCTGTTCCAATCTCCATGGGAAGAGGAAAATCAGGTAAAGAAGGACACAGCGTGAACAAAGGCTTGTCCATGGGTGGACAGCACAGGGGGGAGTGTGCTAATACTGGTGACCAGAGCAGTGCCTAATACACTTAGGAAATGGAGGTGTGGTCAGTACCTGACAACTGTGATGTTTGTACTCTAATATCAGGAGACCAAGCAACAAACTGGAGGAACCTGAATTACTGGTGCAGAACACAAAGCAGGATGTAAGAGAGATACAGAAAACAACAGGCCTGAGGGGAACAGAAGTACTGAAGGGCATGCACTGTTCAAGGACAATGGAAATAAAAGACAAGGGGGCGTGGTAGCATGGAAGTCTATCACCTGAGTAACATACAAAGAAATAAGGGAAAGCATGGATTAAACACAGCCAGTTTTGGTCAAAATCACCCTGGAGCCAGATAGTTTAAAAAAAAAAAAAAAAGCTGTACTGGAAACATGCTGTCAAGACACAAGGTCAGATCAGCATGTGGTCAGAGATCTCTGTGAAGTTGTTAGAGAGAGGAAATAATACCAGAAACGTTAACTTCTTACAGATAAAGTGAAGAGCAAATGCTACTAGTAGTGATAGGGCTCAGATATTTATTAACCACACAGTCACTGAACCAACAAGACAAGAATACTATTTCAGGCTTGGTTTGAACAGTAATGAAGATACTATCAAAGAGCTGGCTACTTAAGACACTAAAATCCTTTGCTTGAATGACCACAAGCTGGTTCAGTTTATATTTAAATGGAAAGATAAACCAAAGCAGAGCTGTAACTCAGGTTGCCTATTCCAAAAGGGCAACCTAATAACATGAGAGAAAGATTCAGTGAAGTTAGCTGGACTGAGAAGGGAAAGCACTTGAACATGGATGAGGCCTGGAATTTCTTTAAGTCAAAGGTGCTAAAAACTAGATCAGGATCTGTATACCAATCAAAGAGAGTGGAGGACATGTAGGAAAGGGCACCCAATCGAGCTAAAAAGGGTCCGTCAGCAAAGCAAGCCACATCTCTGAGGCCAAGAACTGCAGGGATACAGATCCTGATGGGATCAAATCAAAATGACCAAAGGCTAAACATTTGCAAGAAATATCCAAACAAATGGCAAAAGGTTCCTCAGCTGTATAAATACAGGCTCACTGCTTTCCTTATTGTGTTTTGCAGCACAGCCGAATTAGGGCATGAATGATCCAGAAATGGCCCAAGAACTAGCTGAATACTCCACCTAAGTTTTGATGAGAGCTAAAAAAGGACTGGCATGTGGGAGCTCAGGTCCTGTAGCAAATATTTTAGAGAGAGACTTGAGTCAGAGGTGAGGACAGAAAAGGTAATGCATATGCAGTATTTATGCATTACCTTTTCTGTCCTCACCTCTGACTCAAGTGGGTACAGGGGTAGATCTGGGCAGCTACAGATTTACCTGATCTTGAGCGTATGCATGGCTTAAGAGGCTTTCAAAAAAAGTGAGGCGTGAAGTGATAGATTAGCTAAGCAGACAAGTGCGGACTCAAGCTTGTCCCTGCCTGAACCATCTCCCACCCCTCTGGCCCAGTCCCTCTGCAAGGAGGTAAGCACTGTTACATATAAAGTCATTTTGAAATTGGGTGTCACTCCATTCAAAAGAGTGCTGGACAGGTGCCTTGAGACCAGTGAGGGGCGCCTCAAATCCAAAGAAGTTGAGAACCACTGACCTAGATAATAACTAGTTAAGAAAGTTATAGCGAAGAGTTAAAAATGGAGCTTAGTAGAAGAACTGTAAGACTGATAAGCAACTGGCTAGCAAGCAAACAGCCACAGGCAGTGTTTAAACAGGGAAGTTATCAGGCTGGAGGGAGGTCACTGGCTAAGCTCCTCAAGAAATGGCCATAGCACTAATCTTTTTTAACACTTTCAGTAATGGCTGGCACAAAATAAGGGATTGTGTTATCTGCTATTGGCAAATCTAAACAGCACAAGCAAGTGTTGTCAATGCAGAGGCAGATGTGAGTATCATACAGAAAAAATGGATGCACTTTAGGAGTAACAGAAACAGGATCAAATTCAATAGCACAGAGAGCAAGTCATGCATTGGGCACTAATCACAAGCTTCTTATTCCCTAGGATTTCTCCATTGGAAAGCTGAATGAAAAGTACTAGGAGATTGCACCACCAGTGTTAGGCAGCTGTGGAGAAGGTAAATGCCAACCTGTGATACACTTCAGGAGACAGACTTGTAGCACAGAGACAAAAGTACTGATACACTGGTGAGAGACCAGTACGATCTCATCAGAAATGCCATGTATGGGTGATCAGGGGGATAGAGAGTTTCTTACGAGGCTTGTACAGCCTAGCAAAACAAAGGCTGAGATGAGATATAACGGTCTAGAATACACTGGAGGAGCAATAACAGAGAGGGAAAATAGCTATTTAAATGAAAGGACAACACTGGCATGAGAAAAAATGGGCATGATCAACTGTCAGAAAGAAACTTGAAACTGGAAGCTGAAAAAAGTTCTCTAACCATGAGGGCAGTAAGGGGCTTTCAGTTGAAGCAGGGCAAGGAGCCAAACTACAGTTAAGATGCACCTTGATCCATGCATGAAAAGGAAAAGCAGAGTTTCACATGGGATCTGAGTGAAGCATGAGATGATGCCTGGAAATCAGTTTGAGAGAGCATCCCAAAGAAAAGTGGCAGCATGGAAGTCAGCATGGTGACACCTGAGGAAGAGACAGAAAGAGGTGACATGCCACCCCTGGATCAGTCCACCCACTGTGCACGTTCCAGTGTTGCCTACAGGCCTCATGGGTGCCACACAGGCTTGCAGTAATGAGACTGCATCTGCCCCGAAAACCTCCCAGTCTGCACTACAGGATGCAGCAAGCAGAAGAAACAGAGTACTTGGTGAAGTTTATCCTTCCCCCTCCCTTCCCCTCACCCCTGCCCCCAGGGTTTCAATAGGAAGAAAGGAAGCTAGTGGTCGTGGGTGGCTAGATATATGGTGCTGCTGCTAGGGATGGGTATTACTCCAGTCTCGGTGCTCCCCGATGGGCAGCTTGCTCCATCTTTTATAGCATCTACTTGTGTCCTTGATTCTTGTAAAGGGCACAGGTGCCTTGTGTCTGTGCTGTCAGCAAGCCCGACCCTTCCTTCAAGAGTGGAGCATGTAGCGGGCAAACTGGGATACGCTCAGGCTTTTTAGTCCTAGTCTAGGCCTTCCCGGAACTAAGCAACAAAACTGAACAGAGCGCCTTCTGTGGCCCTGGGAGACGGGAGTGCTGTGACTGGGCACTAGGGGAGCAAAGCACAACAGTCCCCATATAAAGAACATGCTTGGCACAGTGCCAGGGGATTGGATAATTTAGGATGAGAAAAGTTATAATAGTGATGGACAAATAAAGGAACGTGTATATCGTGCAGTGACCCTGGGAGGACAGACACAGCTTCTGGATCCCTGCTTGAACAGCAGGGAGCCAGAAACCAAGATCTCACACACCCAGTGAAGGACCTGAGGCCTGGTACCCCGATGGTCAGCACTGTAACGTCCAAGAAGCCACTTGCCAGGTCATATTACGGGGAGGAAACCTGTAATATTGCCTAGGAGTTACTACTAAAGTTCACTTGATACCACATCAGATGAGTTGCCGTATCAATCCTTGTGGGGGGGCTCTGGCAAAAATAATTCTATTGGTAACAGAGCAGATGGGCAGTCCTGAATGACAGGAACTTTTAGGGCTTTCCCATCTCTAGCTGTGTTGATACGACACATCACTATCACTTTAAAATGTGCCCCCCTTAATCACCAAGAGATCTTTCTTAGCATAGTACTTACCGTCTGCAAACATCCAGCAAAAACAGTGAATCCCTTTGCATGAAGCTGCTTTGCCAAGGCATGTCCAAACCCCTTGTCGCAGCCCGTTATTAGCACCGCCTTTCCTTCAACCTGTGCAGGGGAAGACAACAGTATATGGAGAGTGGATACTTACTGTAATACATGGGCCTTTTGCAGTGCCACAGAAACCCGTTAAAATACAAAGATATCAGACTGCATATTTCTAGTACAGATATCGGCTATGATCTGGGATGACCAAACAGGGGCCATTTCAAAGACCTAACTTTCCATTCTCCCATGCCTTGCACCCTGCGTGTACAGTTTTACCGGGACCCAAATTCTCCACTCCCTGACACCAACAGCAGTATTTTGCAGCCAGTGAGCGCAGGTATAAACAACACCTGCACATGCAAGGCACAGAGGGTGTGCCTGTAGTCTCCTGCTGAGTTTACATCAGGCTAACCCCATCAACTTCAATGGACTTGCTACTGGTTTATGCCAATATCAGGGAGATCAGAACTTGGAGACCCTTGTCCAGAAATGCCAGGATTGTTCCACTGAATCAGCACTGGAAAGGACCGCAAAGGTCCTTTCATTTAGTCCAACAGGTGATACACTTTATAAACTGGATTGTGGGGTGTGAGAGCAGGAATGGCAGAGTGGGGACATGTTGTCACTACAGCGTAGACTTACCCTAACATTTGGCAAATGAGGTGTCAACTCATCCAGTGGGCTGGTCCCTGCAGCAGGATAGAGCACTGGACTAGAACCTAGGGAAACCTGGGTTTTAATTGCTGCTTTGCCCCTTCCCTTGGGGGTGACTGCAGACCACTTGCCACACCTCTCTGAGCATCAGCATTCCTGCCCAAATGCTGAGGAGCATTGCTCCCCATAGGACTGATGTGTGTATGTGTAAACAGCAAATGAAAAACTGAAGTAACACAAATAAGACCTAATCACAAAAATGAACCTACCTATAGAACATATAGGGCTACGTGAAGTCTGACTCGTATTCAAAGTGAAAACAAATGGCTAATTATTGCTGCAGTAGGGGAGGGATGGTTGATTATTTTCTCATTGCATGTAAGCTGCAAAAGTCTAAAATGTAGAAGCAGCTGGATTTGCTGATCTCTAGAACAGCTGAACCAAAATTAGTTTTAGAAAGTTCAAAATACCTAGGTTTCCCCATGAGCTAGTTTAAAAATTTTGCATTTGCCCTGGAAGACGCATCTCAAGTCAGCTGCAGCTAACTGATACTGCCTCATGCACCTGGAACATCAGGCAGAACTTGTGCTGCTCTCTTTGAAGTGCCAGCAGCCTAACATAACAGCAGCACTTCAAAGGGATATTATTAATTTTATACCAGTACAGAGACACTGGGGAAAAGAGCATAAACTACATTCAAATGATAGAGAAGAATTTCTCTTACTTGTATACCTGTGACTTTTTGTGGTCTTTTCTGCATCTGTCCCCTATATGTGGAATATTTTCCGTGCTATATCATTTCAGAGTTATTTAATGGGGCATGTAGAAATACAGAATGTGTATTACCAGGTCTTTATGAAACACTGCAAATATCACATTGTACCACATAAATGTTCAGCCTGTCCTCTTAGCAGTATTGTCTCTTTATGGATAACCAGAAGTCCTAAGGATAACCATCGAGTCCTGGGGGCTGGACTCGATGATCTTCCTAGGTCCCTTCCAGCCCTAATGTCTATGAAATCTAACCAAGCCATCCTATGCTCTAAACCTTAGGTAATACTCCCTTTCTTTGATGGAGAACTCCCTCTCACCCCCATTTCATTCTCTCTACTACGGTAGTTATGCAGCAAGAAACTTCAACAGCTAATTGAGCCAGTGGGACACCTAGCCAGTGCTCTCTAGCTCTGCAAACTGAAGCTGCGACTATACAGCTGTGCTATCTGTCAGCGAGTGATGCTAGACAATACAACCCTAGGGAAAGCAGTAAGGACATTACAGCCCATACGGCTGGAGAGGGGCTTTCAGCCACTGTTCTCGGTCTCCTGTCCAAGAAGCAGTTTCTAGAATACAAGTGTCCCGCACCCTGTCGACCTGTTCCATCACCTGTCCCAGATAAAATACAGCCGGTTGCTCATGTGCTTATTTTTTCTTTTTGCTGATAGATGTAGAAGTACAATGGCAACACAGGCAGTGGCAGTAAGGATCAGACCATGGCTAATGTCCAAGTTCAGAACCAAGCAGAGTAGATACTGGTGACCAAATAGACTATGTCCATCCTCCACCTACAGTGAGCATTGTTGCTTGTGCAAGAGTGATGATCTGAAGTTCTGACTAGGCTCAGAGCAAAGTGCAGATACAAACAACCCACCATCTGAAGGACAAAAGGGAGATGTGAATTAAACGCACAAGGATGACTCTGATCTTGTTTGCACTGACTCAGACCAGTGTGAGGCTGGAGCTGGCCAGTGTACAAGTGAGACCATGGAGCTAATCCTGGCCATGTCTACCCACCACCAGACACCAAACCCTTGATATCCTCTTCTCTGCAGAAAGAGGTGCAGTTTTAGATCTTCGCCACTGCCCTTGGGCTCTCTAGTCTGAAAACAGGTCAGTTCCCAAAGATACAGTAGCTCAACAGCCTTTTGGAGCTGGCCAAAAGGAACAAGAATCAGCACAGTCAATGGGACTCAGCTCCCTTATCAGCAGATCCAAGAAGAGCCAGGCTCAGCTGAGTAAAATAAGGGAAGATCTATTTGAAGATGACTGGACTGCATGTGAGTTTGATTCAGCAGCTCTTGGAGCTAGGCAGCTGCGTGGTACCATGGAGGGGAGGGGAAGTGGGGAGAAAGAAAGCAGAGCAAAGCACTGAGATATGGCTCTTATCTGTGTGAAGAGTGGCAGAAATGCAGGAAGTTGCATGCAACAGAAACAGCTTGCCAATACCACCTGCCACACCCCTACTTGCTAGTAATGAACAGATTGATTACAAGCAGCTCCCTTGTAGGCAGTAGCTGCAGAGCTGGGTCCTACAGGCATTGTCAGGTTAGTAGGTGTCCCGCTGGAGGACTCTCCAGTATGTCTGGTGCGTGCAGATGTCCAGAGCAAGACCAAGAGCAAGAGCAAGGCCAGAGTTGCAGAGAGATGACACCATCAGAGGAAGTGGAGGTGCCATCCTTAAAGTCCTGGATGCTGAAGGGAGGGGGATTGTCCTGAACCTATGTGGTATGGATGAGATATTGCCCAACAGGTCTTTTCCTTCTTGGCTCCTGTGCTTCTGCAAGGGGCACTCCCTGACCCATGACATGACAAAATAAATTGTTCTTTATGTAATGAGAAGTGGAAAATAAGAAAGGGTGATGCCTGCTATGGCAGGTTGTTCTCCTCAGCCTTGGACAAACTGCACATCAGGGTCTCTGCTTTCAGGTGAGAAGAGCTAGGGGACCATTGCCCATGCACCGATTGGTTTTGTGCCTGCATGTGGCTTGAAGAATTGCTTGTATTATTTGGGAAAGCCATGGGGACGGGGGGATACCTGGCGTTTGACACCTGGCTCTGCCCCCAGCTCATCATGGGACCATGGGCGAGTCTCTTCACTGCTCTGCTCCTCAGCTCTTTCTGGGCAGAATGGAGGTAAGAGCTCTCCCTAGCTCACAGGCCTCTTGTGAGCATAAGCAATGCACTAGTGGCTTGGAGGGGTTCACATGCCTCAGTGATGCAGACTAAGTGCTTGGGAAGATGTCCTGTAGTCCTGGCAGATCTCAGAGCGGTCACAGAGAGAAACCATAAATGACCTTACTTAAAAACAGGGTCTGATTAGCTTTAAAATAAGTTGTGATTTTCACAGAACACAGAACTAGACCCTCTTACTGCAACAGAAGCAAGGTTCAGTGAAGCCAAGCGATTTGGAAACCTACCCAGACTTGTCTAGACTCACTGATGTTCCCTCTCTCCCTTGTTTTTCAGGGTCCTTCCCCTTTGAACCCATCCTTGACTATCTCCTTGTTATCTCATAGAATGGAGATGCATTTTCAGTTCAAAACAAGCAGTTATGATACTGAACTTTGCCTGTTCCAACACCAAACCCTTATTTCTACACTGCCTTACCACGCTCTTAAGCTTTGGGACCCCAGGAAGGGATTGCTCCAAGTGTACCAAAGTGATGAAGTGATTTCATAATCATATAAAAGCATTCAGTTTATGGCTACTGAGAAAAGCATCCAGCCCCTGGTAACACTGCTCTGCTGAACAGCCCAGCCTGCCTCTGACCTATGGGTTTTCCTAACACCCTGATGTTGTGAATTGCTTAGTGAAGATGTGCTGCTGCTCTGTGAAGTCTCCGTGTAGAAGCAGGCCTGCTTTCTGTGCTTATTTGAGTGAGACAGATCAGATCTGGGAGGGCCTACGCAGCGACAGCAAGGGGAGGGGTGTCTGGACACTGGACAGCAGTGCATGGGCCTGCATGTACATGCAGCAGAAAGCCAGAGCTAGGAACTCCTGGCAGCACAGGTCAAGCTCATTTATGACTCTTTCATAATCCTTGCAAGCAGCAAGGATGTAACTTGCTGAAATAACACAAAGCCTACTGGTCTTCACAGAGAAATCACCAGCTTGAACTGGTGCTTTGGTCCAGCTAATCAGCATCCTGCTTGGCTGCGTCAGAGGACAGGGTAAGAACCCCGGCAGAGCAGATGCAAGATGCTCTGCTCCACGTTCAGGTTCCTGCTCATCTCCTGGGCTCCAAGAAATGAGGTCTGGCATCCTCTTCACAACTTCTATCACCCGCAATAAGTCCGGGTGTTCTCAACGTGCAGGTCAGCGTTCTGCTCCCTTCTGAGCATGAAGGCTTCGGCCTCCACGACTCTCCCCCTTGTAGCTGGTTTCAAGCACAGAGGTCTCAAGAGCAACCACAGGGTGACGTCTCATGAGTCGCTTCACTGTTGGGGTGTGTGACTGGAGGTGGGCAGGGCATCCCTCCCCGAGAGCACCGTGGAAGCAGTGCAGATGTTGAACTCGATGACCTTTGAGGTCCCTTCCAGCCCTTAATTTCTATGATGCTATAGACTCTAGACCTGTAGTCACCCCCTGCGAGACCCTTTGCAAACCCTACAAGAAGTGCTCTGAACTCCCATCTAGTTCTGCATTAGCCCTCTTGAGATACAAGATACATATTTGCTTTTTTTCTTGGATCCTCCCAACCCCCCAGTTGTACAGTGGCCATCAGCTTCATTTGTTTATTCCAATTGTGGGCTGCTCTGCTCTGCTCTGCTCAGGAAGTACCATGTTGATGGGCCTGGCTTTTCTGTTCTGTTCTGGCTTTGCTTCTGCACCCTCTTCTTGCGGGCAGACGTGCTGTCCTTTGGCACGGATTTATCTTGGGGACGTTCTGAAGGCGCGTCCGTACTCGTCATCTTGCCACGCTGGAGGCTTTAGGCTGCTTTGCATTATTTACATTTTCTGGTTGCGTAAAAAAATCCCTTTCTAAGGTTCATCCACAGGCATTTACTTTGGGATGAGCCAATCTCCTTATTATTTACTTTTGCACCCCATTGATTTGTCTTTAAATAATTGTATTATAATATTCTCCATATTTTTTTTACCACAACATTGCTTAGGCACCTAACATCCAAACCAGGGGCAGGCAACGTTTTTTGGCGGGAGTGCTGACAAAACCACAATGTCTACGGGGCCGGTGGGACAGGTCTGCTTGCAGCCTCAGAGCCGCCTGCGGGAGCAGCCCGGGCGCCGGGGCTGGCAGCAGCTGCCTAGAGCCCGGGCTGGCAGTGGCGTGCCGACCAAAATGGCCTGGCGTGCCATGCTCAGCACACGTGCCAGGGGTTGCTGACCCCTGGGCTAGATGCGGAGCGGAGCGGTGTGCGTTGTTTCTAGGGACGCCCAGGCCCCTTCCTTGAGCTGGTTCATCCGAAACGTGGCAAGTGCTAGGAGTAACTTAGACCTTCCACCCCGCCACGGTCTGTTGGGGTCGTGGATCCTAAAGAGACCTGTCATCATGCTGTGCTCTCTCTCAACTTGCTGAGAGTTTGTGATCCTCGCTAGTCCTGATCGAGGTAAAAAACCGTCCGATGTGTACCTGCCATGTTTTAGCTTGTTCCCCGTGGCAGATCAGGGATACATGTACGTGCACGCCCGGCACCCCGCACGGAACCGAGTAGCTGTCCGCCCCCTGCCCGCGCGCTCCGGCCTTTCCCTGCAGTAAAACTAGACCCCTGAAATGCGGCTCACGCTCCGTGCCGGCCAGCCGCGAGCCAGGGCAGGGGCGCTC
>NW_017728995.1:36615017-36623599 GCF_001723915.1 Gavialis gangeticus
CTCGGGACCCTGTCCTGTCCCCTCCTCCCCTCGGCTCCTGCGGCCCCGCGTCTTCCCACACGTATGTGTGTGTGCACTATGCGCGTGGGCGAGATCCCCGCGCTGCTGCCTGGCACCTGCCTCGTGCGGGGCCGGTGACGACTGGACCCAGGAAGGCACCGCTGGCTGCTCGCACCCCCCGCCCCCCCGGTGAGGGGCCGTCTGCAACAGCTCCAGTTTCAGGGAGGTTTAAATTGCCCCGTGACACGTCCACGACAGCTGTGCTTGGGGCCGGGCCGTGCTCCACTCGAGGCAGCGGTGTCGGTGGCTTTGTTTGCCGGCTCCGGGCCGTGGCCGGCGGGCGGGCAGGCGGCTCTTGGTAAGTGGAGCGTGCAGACGGCTGGCACTGGTGGCTCGCGTGGGCAGGAGCAAGTGACAGTTGTCCTCCCTAGGTGGCACCAGCCCAGTGGCGACCTGCCGAGAAACCTGTCGCCTGCCTGAGGCCAGTTGTGCGATGCTGTGCAGGGCTCAAACTCCTCCGCACCCGGAGCTCGCACCCTGTGGCATGAGACTTTGTCACCCTCGTTATCGTTATCTCTGCTTCCCTGGATGCAGATTTTATGAATGGTCTTAAAACGTTTGCAGATTTGTTTTAAAAAATCCAGGCTCAGTATCGCTGGCTGTGGGGCCTGCGTCTGCTGCTCGGGGTGTCCGCAGCTGCGCGCAGGGGGCTTCTGGCAGGGCTGCCTTTCCCTGCCCCTTCTCTTCTGGCTAAGGCTGCTGAGCCACGGAGGAACCTTTGGCTGAGTCCCAAAGTGCTTCCAAGGCTTCCTGGAATGGGCCTGTGCTGGCAATGGGGGCACGCAAAGGCTCCTGTGGGAATGCCCTTTCCTGCAGCACCCCCAGGGCTGCTGCCTACTTGCCGAAAAGGAAAGGCTCCAGCACCAGCGCTTCTCGTGGCTTTAATAAGCCACACTTCCGGCCCGCTTCTGTTTGCAGGCAAACTCCCAAAGTTTAGGCGTGTCTAAAATGACGTACAATTAACTCTAAAATAGTAAGCAGCATTACTTGAGCCTTGAAGAAGATAAGCTTAGTTCAGGCTTTGGGGGAAATGGCTGGATCTTATTTTATCCAGAACTGGTAGCCCCCTGAAACAGGCCCCCTCTTCTGAACGCCTGCATTCGTGCAGATTTCCTGTAGTAACTTTCACAGTGACTTCCTGAGGCTAGTTCTGTGTTGCCAGCTACTTCCATTTCAAAAAGCTGCATACGTTTTTAGCACATGGTTGCTAGTGACAATAACGCCCAGGGAGTGCTTTGAAAATGTAAGTTTTATATCATGCCTAGTACTGGACCTGCATTTCAGTTGAGAAGTATCTCAAAAAGATGGCTTAAAATTGTGTCCTTTGAACAGGTAATTGCATTTAATGTTTTAGGAAATGCAGAGGTTAGGTAGCAGCTGACTAATAAGATGGGGATTTTTTTAAACAACTTGATTATCAGTTTGCTTCTGTTCTTTTTTCTCTTAAAAAACAAAGCAACAACCCAAACATGAGCTGCTGGAGGCTGTTTTAGCTGTTTATCTTGATGTGGGAACTTGCTCAAGGAGGTGGGGGCAGCAAACCTCCTTGGACTCTATTATTAAAATGCTAGGAGTCAGCATGACTACAGAAGCTGTGAGCAAATAAAGAAGAGGTGCTGTCTTGTATTTCAGAGCGACAGGAGCTTGCTGTTAGTGCCCTTTGTCAGTCAGAAGGATGCTGGCTACCCGAGTGTCCCGGCCTCTCTCTCACTTCTCTGTGAGAACACTGAAGTTCATGGACATGAGAAATGGCCCCAGGTAAGGAACTTGCCTTATTATTTATTATGCAGAAGAGAGAACTGTTATCTGAAGTAGGATTTGCAGGAAAAGGGCCCCCCCGCACAGAAAGGTTCATTAGAGGCAGAACATTGCCTGCTACCAGGAATGCTGAAGTGTCTGTACCATATCTAACAAGGAATAAACCCCTTGCAACTGCAGAGTACTTGCCATGAGGTGAGAAACTTCCTATGTATTTCATAGTTTCATAGTTGGTCGGGTCGGAAGGGACCTGAGCAGGTCATCAAGTCTGACCCCCTGCCATGGCAGGAAAGATTACCAGGGTCAAACAACTCTGGCAAGGTGTTCGTCTAGCCTCCTTTTAAAGACCCCCAGGGTAGGAGCCAGCACCATTTCTCTTGGAAGTTGGTTCCAGATCCTAGCTGCCCTGACAGTGAGGTAGCGCCTCCTAATCTGAATCTCCCCTCTGCCAGGTTGTGACTGTTATTTCTAGTCACTCCTGGTAGTGCTCGGGGGAACAGGGATTCCCCAATGCCTGCTGGTCCCCTCTGACTAGTTTGTAACAGGCCACTAGATGCCCCTCAGCCTTCTCTTGTGGAGGCTGAACAGGTTCAGGTCCCGTCGCCTCTCCTTGTAGGGCCTGCCCTGCTGCCCTCGATCCAGAACTGGATGCAGTACTCCAGCTGCGGTCTGACCAGTGTCTCATAGAGGGGGAGGATCACCTCCCTGGACCTGCTTGAGATGCATCTGTGGATTCAGGACAAGGTGCGGTTGGCCTTCCTGGCCGCGTCCCCACACTGCTGGCCCATGTTCATCTTGGCATCAACGATGACTCCGAGATCCTTTTCTGCATCTGCCCTGACGAGAAGGGAGTCCCCCAGCCTGTAGGTATGGTGCTGGTTCTTCCTCCCTAGGTGCATCACTTTGCGCTTGTCGGTGTTGAATCCCATCCTGTTCTCGTCCGCCCACCCTTGTAACCTGTCTAGGTCCGATTGCAGCCTATTCCTCCCTTCTAGCGTGCCCACATCCCCCCACATCTTAGTGTCATCAGCAAATTTGAACAGGGTGCTTTTTACCCCCTCATCCAAGTCACTGATGAAAGTGTTGAACAGTGCAGGCCCAAGGACTGAGCCCTGGGGGACCCCACTGCCCACATCCCTCCAGATCGAGAATGACCCGTCCACCACCTCTCTCTGGGTGCAGCCCTCCAGCCAGTTGGCAACCCACTTGACTGTGTAGATGTCAACGCCACAGTCCCCTAGTTTTTTAATGAGAACAGGGTGAGAGACATTGTCGAAGGCCTTCTGAAAGTCCAGAAAGACTACGTCCACTGCTACCCCTGCATCTAAGGATTTGGTGACCTGGTGGTAGAAGGCCACCAGGTTGGTTTGACAGGACCTGCCTGTAATGAACACGTGTTGGTTGCCCCTTAGCATAATCTCCCCCCTCCGGCCCCTCCTGGACATGCACCAGGATCATTCTCTCAAAAAGCTTCCCCAGGATTGAGGTAAGACTAACTGGCCTATAGTTTTCTGGGTCCTCCTTCCTCCCTTTTTTGAAGATGGGAACCACATTGGCCCTTTTCCAGTCCTCTGGCACCACACCAGAGCACCACGAATGCTTGTAAATTTCTGTGACTCTGTTAAAGAGCTAACGAACCATATAAAATAGCAGAGGGATTTGGAAGGGAAAGGACTCGTTATGAAGATGACTTGGGGAGAGAAATAAACATTAGCAGAAAATTAACTATTTAATTATAAATCTTTGCTCTGACCCAACACCCTCTGCATGCAGAGCCAGGGTCCACTCTGATCTGTGCTACTGGTCTTAATCCAAAGCAATTGAGATACCTTCACTGAGAAGATTTGGAGTAAACAAGACTGCGATCTGCTTGAGTGAAGACTGCAGAGTTTGCAGGAATGCAGAATTTCTGCCAGGTCTGGGTTGGAATGGGGGGAAAGAGTGTAAAACGAGGTTGGAATCAGAACTGCGTATCCCACGAGTGGTGCTGGGTATACTTACCGTTCCATGTATGGATGCAGGCAATGGACTTGGACCTTTCTATCCTGGAAGAACTTCATGTTTAAATGACACTGTAAAAGCGTGGCTGCCTCTGGTCAATCTGAGAGCCTGCTGCATCTGTGACCAGCATGCTGCTCAGTACCCACCAGCCCTCAAAGCTGGTGGGGATGGGCGCGGGAGTAAGCGTGAGCAGCCCAACCCTAAATTAAGTGATATCCCTCAGAGTGGCTCATGGCTTCTTCCATTTCCCTGTTGGGGTGGACATGCAAATGTCCATCCCTTGCTCCTGGCCCACCTACAACAACTGCACGTCACTGTATCAAGATGGAGCTGGGGTGTGAGAAGCAACACCCAGTTTGCTTTCCGTCCAGGTACATGGGGCTTAGTGCTGTGTTTGGTGTGGAGCTTCCTAGTTGTGAGAGCAGTAGGATGGTGGAATGAGCTGCCTGGGGAGGTTGTGGATGCTCCTCCACCACAGGTGTTGAAGTAGAGTCTACACAGCATGCCGCTGGGCTGGTGTAGGAACCACGCATCCTGCATTCATGCAGTGTGGGTTTTGGATTAGATGGCCCTCGAGGTCCCATCTAGCCCTGTGATTCCAACATTCTTGTCTATGCTCTTTGCCTATCGTTGTACCATTAACCCTAAAAACATCTGCCTGCCCATATCCCGTGATCCCTCTCTGCAGAGGCCTGACTTAGATCCTGTTGAAGTTAATAGCAGTCTTGCCATTGACTAAATTCAGCTATGCAGAGGCCTCCAAATGCCCAGGTTATGCTAAGCACTTCACAGCCTTCCTGGGAGAGTGATGAAGCTGGGCTGTGGTATGCCCAGATAAGCCTCAGGGTTTGCAAGTGGGGGTCTCTGAGGACAGGGTGCCACTGGCCGCCTCCAGCTGTGACATGGTGTGAGGTCAGGGGGAGAAGCAGGTGGGCTCTCACTTCCCAAACACTTGGGTTTGTGCCAGATGATAGGAAGCAGTTTCATTCCACTGGCAAAGCATTACTAAAGTTCTTGGAGGCCGTGCCAGCCCAGGGCCTCCTGGTGCCTGCCAGCCATACCCCCCAGTTACATTCAACTCTTTGGGCCAGCCCTGCACTCTTCTCTCAGCCTAAACCCCCAGGGACTTTGCTTGTCTGGGCCCTCACTTTGGCCCCAGCCCACAAGCTGCTGGCCGCCCTCTGCTCCTGCTTAAATGAGTGGTAGCCCCTGGCAGCCTGGGAGTTGGGGCCTTGGTTTTGCTGGCGGGGTTCTGTGTAAGAGTGCAAGGCGGAGCCTGCCAAAGTGTCCAGTGTCTCTGCAGGGGGGTGCCTGAGACTTGCCAAATGGGCTGTGGAGCAGACAGCTGTACAAACCAAAGGCAGAGGAAGCCCAGGTAGAGATTTCCTGCAAAAACACCCCAAGGCTTTGGCCCTGTGATGCAGGTGAACCCACACAGGAGCCCATTCAGGCCTGGGTCCCCTGAGCCCACAGGATGTTCCTGCCTCCTGAACCAGGCAGCGTTTCAGCATTCTCCGCTTTCTAATGCACCTGCTTCCTCTCTGTGGGGTGAAAGGCAGGGGTGCTGCACTGCCGGCAGCCACCTGAAGAGCCGTGTTTGCAGCAGCTGAGCCCTTGCAGAGGTTGGCAAACGACTAAATGCATCAAAGCTAAGGCGGCACATTTAAGGGGACAAACAAAATTCCATGGCCGTCGGCTCGCTTTCAGTTTGAACGTGTTGGGAGCTCTCCACGATCCAGCTGCTTAAGATTAATCAGAACTATTTCCTGTTGTAAAGGTGGTTTGTGGGCCCTGGTTTTGTGCACCTTTGCTGGTGTTTTAAGTGCTTAGCAGCCAACATTTATCCCACTGGTTCATTCCCATGCACCTCTAGTAAGAACAGGCAGAATTCACAGTAATCTGCAGGCCATTATGCTGCTCTGCAAACAGCAGAGGCAGGGCCCTCTCATCTGCACTTTAGGTAAACAACAAGGTGAGTTGCAACTTTGAAACAGAAAATGTTTCATGCAAGGTTGTGAATTGTGAGGGCATTCTGAGATGGATCAAGAAGCTCAGTTTAAAGAAATGAAAGCCCTTGCCAGGGTCTCAGCCTGGTGATCTCAGACAGAGCTAGGTTGTGACCGGGACCTGACCTGACCTGACCTCTGCAGCAGCTAAAACTCTTCTTGCTTGGCCTCTGCTATTTCAGGAGCAGGCAGGGTTTGTGACGCTCGGGCTGGAGTACAGAAGGAGCCGGCCTGGGAGATTGTTGTAGCCACACTGCCCAAGTGTGTCAGTGTCAGCTGCCTCTGATGTGGGAGAGATTTCTCCTTTCCCCCTCTGGTTCCCAGCCATGTTCTGTCCCACCCTATCATCTGTACTGTCCGCCACAAATGCAGTGCGCATCCAGAGTGCACACAGATACTTTTCCAAGCACTGCAGAGACGCACATTGTTTGGGGTACACTTGGGGTGCCCCGAGAGTAGGGCTGTGACAGAGCAACAGGCTGGAGACAAACAAGGGAAAAGTTAGGCTCAGTATCAGACAGTCTCCCAACAGTGAGGTCTGCAGGGCTGTGATGTAGTTGTAACTAAACACCTTTGTGTGTGGAAGCGATCATGCTGCTGCTATCAGAAGGCAAAACTGGTGGTGCCCATTCTGCCTGCGGCTGCAGCTCTGTGCACTTAGACTAGTAACTGCTTTGGAAGACTTAGCAATATCCAAGCAACTTCAGCTCCTGGGAAGAGTTCCAAGGTCTTTTGAGAAAAAAATCTTTGGCTTAATAGAAAAAATGGGTGTGTTCTGGGGAGATTTGTAGGACACGCTCCAATTACATCTTACTCTGTGTTCGCAGGCAGAGCTGAACTTCACTGGGGATTTTGCTGTGGTTTAGGGGCCACAGGCAGAAAGACTTGGGACCTGACTGTCCTGTTTTCTCTTGCAGGCCCATGCGAGGGTTTAGCTTTCCTTTCTCGACCCCAAGTAGCAGTCCTCCTTCCGTGAATGAAGTGGAGGAGGTGAGTGTGACTGTGACCATCCTTACACCAAGCGTCTCCGTCCAGCTGGGATCCTAGCACAAAGGGCAGAAGCGTTATGACAGAATTGTCCCTCTGGCCTGCACTGCAGGTCTGGAGCTGGATCTCTTACAGCACATTCCACATTCTTTCCAAGCCTGGAGCTTCCATTATGTAGAAAAGCACATGCTGTTAGCACTAAAATTAAACACTCAGATGAATGTTTTTTTTCCTATATTTGGAACTCGCTAAGCAGCTGGAAATCTCTCTAGGGGAGAGTACGTGGTTGCATTGTCAGGCCATGTATATGAGTCCTGCCTCTTGTGAATAAAGGTGGAAATGTATATAGCCCCAGGATATAGCCCCAAGATGTAGCCTGTGGTATTGTAGTACCGGAGTGGGGGTTTGCTCCAGCATGCTCTGGGAAGCCGTGGGCTGGAAGTCAGGAAACCTGGATTTTATTCCATTCTCTGCCAAAGATTTCTTTGTGACATGAACCAGTCCATCCTTCTGTAAAACTCTTTTGCATCCCATTTGTAAAATGTCCTCATGGGTTTAAGGCCAGAAGGACCCATGAGACCCTGTACTCTGACCTCCCATGTCACAGAGACCACAGACCTTCACCCAGTTACCCTGCATTGAGGCCTTTAAGTTGGGAGTCTATAATGGCATGTGCCTGTTCCACGGATGTTGAGGTACAGCTACCCTGAATTCCTGAGATACAGTGGAAATAGGGCCAAATACCCAAGATAGCTGGTATTTTTGGCCCCAGTTCTGCCTCTCTCTCCCCACTGCTGAGATGTGTTGCACAAAAGCCAGTCTCGGTCCCTACAGCGCCAGGGGTTGTTTTTTGTGGATCTGAATACTACCTAGCTAAATGTGCATCTGCTGGGGAAATAACTTCCCCCTCTTGAGGAGGGGGCCCTGAGCTGTCTGCTTCACGTCCAGACAGCTTGGGGCAGGGACCCAGCCCTTTGGCTCCATCATGTGGTGCCTGCTTGCAGGGATGCAAGCAGAGCCTGCACTCCCCAGGGGTGCAGTGGCCTGCCCCAGGGAGAGGAGGACAGCTTGTGCACAGAGGCCAGCAGTGCTGTAATTGCCAAGTGCCCCTCTGGTGCGGAGCATTAATACCGAGGCCACAGCAAGTTTCACAGTTTCATAGTTGGTAGGATCGGAAGGGACCTGAGCAGATCATCAAGTCTGACCCCCTGCTGTCGGCAGGAAAGAGTACTGGGGTCAAACGACCCCGGCAAGGTGTTCATCCAGCCTCCTCTTAAAACCCCCCAGGGCAGGAGCGAGCACCACTTCCCTTGGAAGTTGGTTCCAGATCCTAGCTGCCCTGACTGTAGACATAGACATAATTTTTTTTTTCTTTTTTTTTTTTAAACTGTGAAGTTGCGCCTCCCGATATCTAGCCTGAATCTACTCTCCGGCAACTTATGGCCATTATTCCTTGTTACTCCCAGTAGTGCTCGGGGGAACAGGAACTCTCCCATTGCCTGCTGGTCTCCCTTGGCCAGTTTATAGATGGCCACTAGATCCCCTCTCAGCCTTCTCTTGTGGAGGCTGAACAGGTTCAGGTCCTATAGCCTCTCCTCGATGGGCTTGCCCAGCTGCCCCCTGATCATGCGAGTGGCCCTCCTCTGGACCCTCTCTATGTTGTCTACATACCTCCTGAAGTGCGGTGCCCAGGCCTGGATGCACCGAGGGTCTGGAAAGTGGATGGGACTTTGGCAGCTGCATGAGGCAGCACTGGTCCCCAACCTTGCA
>NW_017728995.1:36628599-36629289 GCF_001723915.1 Gavialis gangeticus
CAGCAAGGTGCTAGTCTGATTTGTCCTGTGTAGGGTTGGTGGGTTCTGGGGGTTTCTCTGTGTCCAGGGAAAATCCAGATTTCTGCTTTTGCACAGGAGCAAGGTGGAAACCTCTGCAGGTGACTATTAACTGTAGCATATGGAGCAATGCCTCCCTTTTGATAAAGCATTTTACACACTGCTGCTGGGCCTTGTAACATCCTTCCCCACTGAGATGCAGCCACTTCTAGGGTGATGGGCAGCAGCTATTCAGCACCTTGGGAGAGGAAGTTAGCTTCCCTTGTTTAAACTACAAGGTGAAAAATAGTTAAGCAGAAAAAAACCAGCTTCTAACATGAATCAGCTGCTGTTTCATGCAGATGGTAAATCATAGTGATCCAGCCTAGCTTGCAAGACCCAAGTTCATCTGCAGAGGGTTTGTGTGCTACAGAGTGGCCAAAATGAGCAAACAGTGGCTGTGGTTAAATGATTCTGGTTTAATAGCGTGTGCCTGTTTCTCCCCTTGCCATCCTGTCTTGAGCTGAAGCATGTGCAGCATCCCCTTGTTTCTGAACTGTTCAGGAAGCACTACCCACACTGATCGGGCCACAACAGAGGGGGTGCCTGCAGGGAAACGTTTGCCATATTTTAGGCACGTATTAGGTGGGGGGTGTGTGTGTGTGTGTGTGTGTGTGTGTGTGTGTGTGTGTG
>NW_017728995.1:36629309-36646045 GCF_001723915.1 Gavialis gangeticus
TGTGTGTGTGTGTGTGTGTGTGTCCGTCCGACCCCTTGGGGCTGTGGGGTTTCCTGGCCTCTGCTGTGCTGGGGACCATCACCCCTGGATTCTGAGTCACCCTTCATGTTTGGGAAGAGAGAGTCCCTGCCTCGCACACTCCTCCTTTCCCTCTGGAACGCAGCAGGTTGTGCCGGCTTTCACAGGTGTAGAATGTCCTTGGGACGGGTAGGCCTGTACCAGCCCCCAGGTTTTATTTGCACTCTGCAAATCGATCACTGCAA
This sequence comes from Gavialis gangeticus, assembly GCF_001723915.1. NCBI lineage: Eukaryota > Metazoa > Chordata > Crocodylia > Gavialidae > Gavialis > Gavialis gangeticus. The sequence continues at coordinate 36,629,573 of NW_017728995.1, forward strand.
ACACTTTTCCAACATATTTTGTTTTGTCTTGCTTCACAGATTGGCAAAAGATCTGTGCTCATCACTGGCTGTGACTCTGGATTTGGGTTCTCCTTAGCCAAACACCTGCACTCCAAAGGCTTCATTGTCTTTGCTGGCTGCCTACAGAAGGTAAGAAAAGAGGAACACTTGGTCTTCAGTCTATAGCACATACACCGTAGTGCAGCAAACACACCCCTGCGTTGTCGCCCTGCACGGTTGCCTACCAGTTGGAGTCACTAGAAAGGACACAAGCTTTGGTTTATGAGGCTGGGCCAAAACCTCAGATCCAGGCAACTCAGACTTCTGAGAAGTTTGTGTATGAATCCATACCTGAGTGTCCTGGTTCTGACCCAGTTCAGACCTGGGCTACAACATCCAGGCTGAACATGATGATACACTGGGTCTCTTGAATCAAGATGGACTCGGTGAGGTGGACCTTTGGGCCTAATCTTGCAGTAAGACTTATTTATGTACGTGAAGCTCACGTGACTGAGCGATTCCTGCCCCCTCATCTCCTCCCTCTCCCCCTGCCCCGAGTGTGTACGTGACAAGTGGTGTCAGCTCCATGTTCAGAAGGATGAACAGTCCTGTGCATCCGGACCGGCTGCAGTGTAGCCAGTAGCATTGCACTGGTGGGAGTGAGACTAAGATCTGGCCCCAAAGAGCCTAACCAGACTGTTCTGCTCGGCACCTCAGCGGCCGTTTCTTTATGACAGGGTCTGTAGGATGGGGCAGAACTCTGGCCTTGGGGCCAGCACAAGACACATTCTCCAAGGAGGTGGCAGGGTGGCTCACCTGCTTTAACGCACCAGTCTTAGCTCCTCTTAACCATACCTACATCCTTCATAGCATATTCCTTCAGCAGCATCACAAGAGAGTGTTGGTTTTTTTGTTTTGTTTTTTAAATATTTTTAATGCTGTGCCTTTTTTAGCTTTTCCATTAATATTTTTTAAGTCTTTAAAAATTTGTTATTTATTTTGTGGTGTTATTTTAAAAGAAAGAAATTAATCTTTTAGTATCTCTATCAAATGTAGCAGGGCAGCCCTGGGTAGAGGGTCTATTTATTAGCAGAAGCTCCCCCTGCTGGCTCTTCATTGGAGGAATAAACTCATTTTAGGTCCTCTATAAGCAGTTGCTACTTTTCAAAATAACTGAGGGACAGAATGGTGAATATTGCTTTTATTGATCTTGGTCTTTTGTAATAAGAGAGAAACATGTTAATGTGTAGAAAGCTTGAATGCTTAAATGCACCGGTCTAGAAAAAAAATCAACCTGTATATGGACCAGGACCAGAATTTTCAAAAAATAATTCATGGTTTTTGGTGCCTCTGTTCTTGACTTCCTGTCCTGAGGCCCATAAGAAGGCCAGATCTTGAGAGGGCAGATGATCAGCTGTTTCTGAAAGGCAGATCTGTACCAGTGTCTCCCTTTGAGCAGATGCCACAGACCCCTTAGACACTGAGCCTGAAACTTCTCCAGTGTGGCGCTCCAGCTGCTTGGCAGCCCCATATGAAGCTTTGTCTTTGCGTGCCAGCTCCTGGCTCAGCAGAGTCCTGTGCCACCTTAGTGCTTCTCACTTTCAAATTAATACTGCATTTTTGCTGGACTCTGTGTGGTGTGCTCTTCATATAGCGAGACCATAGCAGACACTGGCAATGTGATTTAAGCTGCAGTTTCATCAAGAGAGTGCTGTACACATTCAGCAGATCTGCTTCCTGTGTCTTCAGGGCATATCCAACAAAGTCAAGTTTCTGCCTGGGCAGTTATGGGAGAGAAACCGGATTTCTCTTCATGCCTTGGGCACCATTACCAATTCCGTAAGCAGAATTCTGACTGCAGAAAGATTATTGCTGGTGATAACTTGGGAAGTGGGAAGAAACCCACCACGGTTTGTAGATCCCAGGCAGAGTATCAGTAGTTGGGAATACAGAGAATAGACTTCGATTTGTAAGTTATGTACATTAGATTTAGGAGGGATCGATGGAAAGTGGTGCTGGAACTTCCCAATCTCATGTTGTGAAATGTCATCACATAAACAGAACTACAGCTGTGTTCCCTTCCTGGCCTGCGGAGACCATGGTAAATGAATGGCACATGCTATGGGCCTCTGCTGCGGTCCTCTCATTTAGTAACAGTGTCCTGATGAGCCAGGTCCTGAGCCTTTTACTTCTCACTTGAGGAAACTCAGACTGAAAGGCAGTTGCATTGAAACCAAGCCAGCAGTGAGGGTCTGGCCTTTTGTTTCTTCCAACATGTGATTTCACAAAGTTTCTCCCAAATGCTCTCTGTCCCCAACCAGTTCGTGCTAGATTTGTGTGGACGATTCCTTGCCAGAGATAATGGCAGCATGGACCCAATTAAACGTCACACTGCAGCTCTCTTGCTTCTCCTCTTTGGCTGGTAGCTGTAGGAGCTAGATGTCACAAGCTGAAGAAGGTATTTTTCCAGTACTGTGTTCCCAGTAGACATACTTGGCGTTTGTCACAGCTGTCAGGAATGCCATGGAGTCTGTTTGCTTTCCTTTACCTGCTCGGGCCTTGTGGCATTTGTGCTTGGTTTGAGGAGAAAGGGACTAGGGAGCATGTGAGCAGTTCACTGAGAGGCATCTCTTGGAACCAGGAGCTGAGAAGCAGCACAGCAGGGATGCAGTGGCCAGGCCAGTGGGGCTTCCACTGCCTGGCCCGGGCCACTGCAGGCAGCCTGGTAAAGAGCAGGATGTGGCAGCAGGGAGCATCCTGAAATGATCAGACCCAGGCTGTAGCGTTAGCACAAGTGCGCTCCTGCTCACAGCTGGGAAGGGTCTCTAGCACTGCTGGAGGGTCACTAGGAAGTGGATGCTGGCTACGGTTCCAGGTTTGGGTCTGGCCTCAGCACCACCTGCTCTGCTCCTTCACTGTGCAGCAGCCCCTTGTATGTCTGGTGGCCACTGCATGAGCTCCCTGGCTTCCCAGAACTGCTCAGCACAGGGGTGGCTCTGGCCCAGGGCCAAGGGGAAGGGAGTGGTCTGGGCCTACCAAGGCAGCTGCATAGAGAGGTGAAGGAAGAAGAAGCAGTAGACTCCCAGTGGCTGTGGCATGGCAGCCTGGCTAAGGGAGGTTGGGTTCAGTTAAACCAGGCCCGCTTCCCCGGGTAGTTTGTGCCAGGATCCCAGCCATTGGGGATGCAGTCCTTGTGCTCTGCCCCAGTTCTGACACACCCACGTTGCAGGGTTTCTCCTCTGCATGGTGATTCTGCAACTTCCCACAGGCCTGGCACAGACAGGGGTGTCTTGGTCTCACTGGTCCTCTTTGCTGTCCTCTGGCCTTCTCTGATTGAGACGCTTGCATGCGTGTCTCTTGTGACTCCTTCTCAGAGCCTCTCAGCCTGTCTCTTCATGCTGTTAAACCCCCTGCAAAATGCACTGAGTCCAGCTCCCAGCTGTCCGAGCAAGCAGCCAGGCTCGCGCTGAATGCTGCTCTTAGTCTCATTGAAAACCAGCGAATGAAAAAGCCACTCATGGGGCTTCAGCTGCCAGCTGTCCATGCCCACCTGTGCAGAACGCTTCTGTGCTACCAGAGCATCGGGCACTGTCTGACGTAGGCAAGAGCTAACCCACGTTAACATGGTCCACATTAGAATGAGCAGCTTGTGCCAAGGAAGGATGGAGACAATAGCAGAGAGGACGTGTGGGGCTTGAGTTAATGACTGCAGAGAAACACCTCCTGTCAGCAGAGCGGATGAGGCCTGGGGGAAGAGGAGCTGAGGTAGAGTCCTTGGGTGCAGGGACGCTGGGGTTGGTGGCCCCAGTCTGCAGGCAACGGGATGTGTGGGCTGGGCAGATGGGGGAATCCACCTTCTGGGTGGGGGCTCTGAACTAGGGGTGATGCAGGCTGAGTCCAGATTGGGAATGCCCCCCTGGGAAAGCAGTGGCAGCCTTGTCTCTGTTCCTGAGAGGCTGGAGGCGGATGGCAATGGTAACATCTCGGGATGGCTGTGTCGAACTGAATCAGTTGGCAAAAGGGCAGGGAAAGAGGAGCACTCCAGTGCTTGCACAACACTGCCGGTCAGCCAGGAACTGAAGCAGGAGGGGCCACTACAGGGGAACCAGGGTGCCGCTAGCATCACAGAGCCCGGGTGACAAGCTGCCCGACTGGCTTGCAAATAAGCAAGCCGTTGCCCTGGTGAGCAAGGTGGCAGAGGGAGCAGAGGGGCTTTCTTGCAGTGAATTTGTTGTGCAAACATACTGAGGCCTTCTGGAGCCAGAGCCTCACTGCTGTTGGTAAGGGACCTGAACGGTAGCTGGTGCTTCTCACAGCCATTGAGGCCCTGGCCCAGAATCACCCAGCAGCTGCAGCACCGACTTTTCCTAGCTCTTTGCCCAGAGCCCACCGAGGCCTCGCGCATGGCTGGGAGGGGACTGCAGGCTGTGCCGACAGCAGAGGGCACGGGGGATTCTGGACTGTCGGGTAGAAACCGGAGTCGGGACTGGTGAACAAGTCTCCCGAGTGCTCCAACTTGGCTCTAGGGACACTGCTCTGGTTGGAAACACAAGTGAGTGGTGAGGGAAGAGCTGGGTGGGGAAAGGCAGGAATGGAAGGAAATGCAGCTAAAGGGCTTGCTGCTGCAGGAGCAGCCAGGAGGAAGGGCAGTGAAGAGGCTAGCAGATGAATTCTGATGGGAAAGGCTAGGTGAATCTGCACTGCAGTCCCCAAGTGTACTTGTGTCCCGCGCAGGGATCTTGAGCTTGCTCGAGCCTGCCAGCTTGGCACATGGCTGTGGCGCTACAGGGTTGAGCCTGGGGCCTGGGTGAGTGCTGGAATGGAGCGCAGTGAGCTTGGGGTGGCCGCACCCCGCTAGCTGGGCCCGAGCTGGCTTAGACTTGTCCCCACAAGCGGCAGTCATGCCCCTGGCCTGCAGGGTGGAGGGGCTGCTAGGGGAAACAGACGCGTTCCCTTGGGAAGATGGAGCACGGCAGGGAGCTGGGGACGCGCAGTGCATGAGTGCTAGGGAGCGAGTGATGCAAGGTGCTGGCAGCAGCAGACCATTGAGACTCCCGCTGTGGAGTGGGGCATGGCCAGCTGTCCCCTGCCCTTCCAGCCCCAGTGGTGTGACAGAGCAGTGAGCACACAGCCCCTCTGGCCAAGGTCTGACTTCCTCTGCAGCATGTAGCCATACCCCAGCAGCCCCAGCTCTGCCCACCTTCCCTGGCTCTGGCAGGCTGCATGTTCCAGGCTGAGTGGCTGTGGAGAGAGCTTCCAGGGGGGTGTTCCTCTGGATGATTCCCCCTGGCCGCAGGGTTGCCTGCTTCACTGCAGCTGTCCATGCACTCCTGTGCATTTTGAGTGTCTGCCTTGTGTCTGGCCCCTTTCCTCCCGCAGCCTGGGTGGAGTTAAGCCGGTTCCTTTGATCTGTCTAGGACAAGGGAGAAGGGGGCTATAAGGACCTGGATGCCATGAACAGCAACCGGATGAGGACAGTCCAGCTCAATGTCTGCGATGGCAAGGAAGTGGAGCGAGCAGTTGAATATGTGAACACCAGCCTGGATGACCCCGATAGAGGTGAGAGCACATTCGCTGGGCTTGGGCATCAGCTGGGGTTCCTTGGTTTGGGCCCGCAAGGATTCCCAGGCTGGTGTCAACCGCTGTATGTTCAGCCAGCATCTGCTGGGTGCAGCAGTGCAGAGCAGCCATCCTGCAGAGACTGCAGGTCACCTGGGAGTCACTGCTGTGGGGCTGACACTGGCCTCCTCCGGCTGGGAGCTTGAGTTGCCAGGGCTGTGCTGAATGCCCCAGTGATGCTTGGCTGTCCCAGTGCTTGGGCCCATAGGATTCAGCTCCAGGCCAAGGAAGCACAGCTGCAGGGAGTCACCTGAGCCCGGGCAAGCCAAATCCTGCATCGGCAGGTCTGTACATGGAGGGGGTAAGGTGTCTTCTGAGCATCACCCTGGGCCAGAGCCCCCTGGGATCAATGTGGAAAGCAGTGTGCAGCCCCAGGGTCCAGGCACAGCTGCACTGCTCCGTTTCCCCCTTGCAGCTCAGGGAAGTGCCGCTGAGCCCAGGGCTGCTCGTCCTCTCATGGAGAGCAGAGGTCAGGGTGTGAAGCCAGGGCCAGAGCTAGTCAGGCAGGGCAGAGCTGTCCGTCCCTGCTGGAGCTCTGGGGATGCTTCGGGGCCCTCCCCGTCAAGCCATATTCTCTCCTGAGCGCTCACTCGGAAAGTTGCTTCTGTTCCTCTGGAGTTGTCCTCATCCGTCCAGTTCTTTGTGGGAGCTTCGTGCTTTGCTCCGCATGGAGCCTGGGGCTGTAACCCAGCTTGCAAAGCCCCTGGGGTCCAGCGTGCCAGGTTATGCTAGCAGGCCCCTGGGCCTGAGTTCAGAGGGAGGTGTTTAATCCCATGATGAACTGTAGCAGAGAAAGCTCTTGCGGTGTGTGCTGCCCAGGTCAGCAGCTCCTTAGCCAGTGCTGTGCACGCCACTCTGCAGCTGGGAGCAGAGGAGCCGTGCCAACCCGCCCCTGCATGCATGGGTCCACCCTGCCACGCAGTGCAAAACTGTATTGGGCTCCGCACTTCTGGCTCCTGAGGCAGCGTGGGCGATGCTGGCTTTGGCCGACTCCTGCCCAGCAGCCGTGCAGGCTTTGTGCACCAGGTGGCACCGCTGCCAAGCTCAGCCTGGCCGAGGAAAGAGCTTTCACCGGTGGAGGTGGCGGCCAGCTCAGGCCGGTGGTGACCGTGCCTCAAAACTGCTGGCATCTCATGTTTGCTCAGCGCATGGGGAGGAGTCCCTTTCAACCACTACCAGCACTAGAGTCCTCCTGAGCGCTCTGCAGAGAAGCAGCGTGAACCTGCCTCCAAAGGTGGTGCCCACGGAGCTGTGCTGGGGCACTTGAGCTCTGAGGGGAAGCCCCGTTGCCAGTCACTGCTGTGTCTGACGACTGGTTTTAGCCCTGTGCTTAGCAGTGAATGCTCAGCACCTGGCAGGACTGGCCCCTCTGTCCCCAGGAGTTGCCAGTCCAGGTGCTCTTAGAGAAGATGAGTCCTGCACTGCTCATGAGCCGACTCCCAGCACTACCTCCTTGCTTCCATGAGAGGTGGCAGGGCAGCGCGCTTCTTGGAGAGGGGGATTTTCAGTGTGGCTCGCAGCTCTGAGACCCCTGGGAAGTCAGCGTGGAGACTGCCTCTTGGCTTCCTTGTGCACCCACCCTGGGCATTCCCCTGTGGGTTCTGCACAGAGGTGCTATGAGGATTTATGACTTGGTGGACCCCAAGTGAGGCTTCTTTGCCACCTGGAACTGCCCCTGAGCCCATTGCAATTGGTAGCAGCTCTGGCTGCTCAGGAAGTGCGGAGCGAGGGCAGAGGGAATTGCGGGTACGAGTTAAGTACTTTGGTTTGTTTGTTACTTAATGCTTTGCAGCTTGTTGAGTGACAGGAGTCTCTGGCGTGACTGTCCCCATTCGGAGGCAGCAGAGGCCTGGAGAGATCTGATTCCCTTCCCACATGCCCATGCTCTCCTGTGCCAGCAGTGGCTCTGCACTGTGCACCCCAGGGCAGTCGTGAGGGCCAGTAGTGAAGAGTGGAGATTAGAGCCAAGTAAGCATCTGTCACCTGGCTTCTGTACAGCAAGTGATGTGGAAAAACGCAGAGTTCCTCCTGGGAGCGTCCTCTAAAGCCAGCTCAGACTCTCGAAGCTTTCTCAGGTTTCTAGGGGGTCATGTATCGCAGGGTTCTGGGGGTGAGGCTGGCATTGGCCATCTAGGCTGAGGGAGAGACATGGGCCAAGTGGGAAATCCCCACACGGGGGAAGGCAGTGGCTCCTGCTTCAGCACTGGCAAAAGCACCGGGTGCGGGTGCTGAGTCTCAGCGAGCCCCATGGTGACCAGGACCTTCGTGCCCCAATGAAGGTCCTCTTTTCTGGGGTGCAGTCAGCGGGTAGGGCTCTAACTGAGGTAGCGCGGAGGCAGCCCGGAGCAGATCATTCTAGAATTCAGATCAGCCCATTTCTCTGATTCCTTCTGATATATTTCACCTACGTGCAGGGTTGGAATACATCTGCATGTGACAACTTCCTTGGCACAGCCTGGAGGGAGGTCACCCCCAGGGTTCTGCAAACCACAGACAGATCCATCAGCTGGTGTCATTTGGCTTTCACTGAGCTACAAAGAGAGGCCATCTCAGGAGACACAGCTACATCCTTTTATGGCGCTGCCCAAGGGCCGGCTTCCTGTGTAATTAGGGGACTGTATGGAGTGGGCTGCAATTACTGCAAGTTCCTCTTCTAATCATTCATCAACTGCCAGAGGCTGCTGACTGCAGCACTGGTTGCCTTCCTCCTCTTTTTCCATAAGGGAGCCAAAGGAAGAGCCTGAGAGCAAGGCCCATCCCACAAAGGCACCCGCTCCCCACCCCTGCACTGCAGATTTCTAGCTTTCATGTGCTCGCTCACATATTTAGGTCAAGTTGCTTGCTTGGCGAGAACTTCGGGGTAGTTTCTTTGTAAGCACTGGCCCAGGTGCTCGCCACGTTCGTTCCAGCCTACAGGCGTTCGTAGATTAGAGTGTTAGGTTGAGTCCACGGTCACTTTTACCAGTAACTTAACAGCCCTGAATTAACTGGCAGTCGGTTAACTCCAGGTACCAACTGCAAATGTGGCAAAGTCCTTCATGGAAAGTACTTTGCATTATTTCTGGGTGTGGTTTCTTTTTGCCCCATGTCATAAATACCATTGGGAGGTTCTGGGCACAAATTGACACAGCCCTGGAATGAACTGACCTGCCTTTTAATTCTCCTTTGGATCAGGAGTCAGGAGGCTGCAGGCCTTGCCACATACCTGCATTTTGAGACTGGATTTTGTTTCTGATTTTTTACAAATAGGGATAAAAAGGAGACAGGAAGGAGGCAAGTTGTTCATGGAGGTGCTTTGTTAATGTTGTTTGCAGTGCTCTGCTTTGGGGCAAAGTGGGCAGGTTCTGGTGGTTGTGATGCCTGGGCTAATAGGCGAGCTCTGAACTGGGTTCTTTCCTGTCTGGAATTCAGTGTCATTCAACTTAGTTAGAAGCTGCTTTATGTGATTCAATAATGCATTAGCAAGGCCTTCCCCTGGGACACTGCCTCTAGTCGCACATGGGTGACTCCTTCTTTCCACTTGTTTTAAACTTTCAGGGCTTTGGGGGCTGGTGAACAATGCCGGGGTCTCCACCTTTGGAGAAGTAGAGTTCACCAGCATGGACACATATATGGAGGTAGCTGAAGTCAATCTGTGGGGAACTGTCCGAACCACCAAGGCTTTCCTCCCTCTGATCCGCAGGGCCAAAGGTGAGTGATCTCCCATAAGCAGGTCTGCAACCCTGCCCTGCTGCCAAGGCAGATGTTCACCGCAGGCCGGCCCTCAGAGCAAGGCAAAAATCTACTTCTGCCAGCCCACAAATAAGCTGCCGTCCATTTTCCCCCTGGGGCAGGGATTAGCTACAGGGCACCAGGGAGCAAGGGCCAGGCCTTGGAACCCAGGAGCCCAAGGAGCCAGGAGGAAGCCCAGTGTGAGCCCTGGCTTGCTCAGCCGTTCCTCCTGGCCATGAACCTGAACCCTCTCTGCTCTGGCCATTCAGAGCAGCTGCTGGTGCCCAGTGTGCCAAAGGCCCCGGTGGGCAGGTGGCCTGCCCCAGTGTGGGCTCAGAGAGCTGTGGCACTTGCAAGCACTTTGAAAGGTGCCCGTGACCCCTAGATGTTCAGAAACTTCTGATTGTGCAGCTTCTTGTTTGTAATGTGCCAAGTACCTGGTGCCAGCTTCTCCAACTGACCCTGCTGTGGTTTGCTGGGCACTGCCTAGGGCGCGTGGTGAACATCAGCAGCATGATGGGCCGGATGGGCAGCCCTGCCCGCTCCCCGTACTGCATCACCAAGTTTGGCGTGGAAGCCTTCTCTGACTGCCTGCGCTACGAGATGCACTCCCAAGGCGTGAAGGTCTGCATTGTGGAGCCGGGAAACTTCATTGCTGCCACCAGCCTCTACAGCCCTGAGCGCATCAAAGCCATTGCAGATAAGATGTGGGAAGAGCTCCCTGAAGTTGTGCGCAACGACTACGGCAGGGAGTACTTTGACGAGCAGGTCAGCAAGATGGAGACATACTGCAACAGCGGCTCAGTTGACACCTCGCCTGTCATCGACAGCATCTTCCACGCGCTGAGCTCCCCCACCCCCTACACCCGCTACCACCCCATGGATTACTACTGGTGGGTGCGCATGCAGATCATGACGCATATGCCGGCTGCCATTGCCGACCGGCTGTACGTCTACTGAGACAGCGTGTCATGTCGCTCACAGCCAACCGGGGTGGGAAGTTTCCTTTAAAAGAGTGTATTGTACCAATTTCCCATTCATCACCTTTTTAAAAAAAAATTTTTAATCCAATTTCCAAGTACTGTAACGTAGCTCTACAAAGTTAATTTAAACATCTGAGCGTAACTTAGCAGGCAGTAACTTTTGCATGGGACATTCTGTAGTCAGGAACATGTGTATATCATAGGGACACATCTCTGCTATTTATTTCAAATGTCCCTTTCTTTTTTCATCTCCAATGTCAAGTTAAAATCCTTATTTAATCTGTGATCGCTCTGAAGGGTTTTCAGTTGCCAGTGCTGGCATTGTGCTAGCTTGGAGAATCCCTGCCTCGGAGGTGGCCAGCACTCCATCCAACACTGACCCTCCCTGCTGCCACGGCATGTGGCTGACAGCTGCGTAGGCTTTTACCAGGACTGGTCACAGCAGCACACGGTGCAGTCGGGGTCCGTAATCCAAGGATCAGAACGCTCAACTTTATGCCCACTGAAATGGAGCAGCTGAGGCTATGGCTGCCATCCATCCATTTGAATCACTGGAAGTCAGGCCCCAGGGAGCCATTCGATCTGTCTCTCTCTGTCACGCTTCATTTCGTGGGTCCAAGCCCACAGCCCTACTCACCAGACTTTACACACGTGAGCATTCCCCTCATAGCCAGCAAGTGTGTGAAGGCACACGCAGGTGAGTGGGAGCTGCCAGACTGTTCCACGTTAATATTTCTTACCTCTGTGGCAGTAGTTGAATGCTGCAACTCCAGCCAGAAAGCTCTGACACACATTGTACTTGCACTCATGTTGACAGAAGGGAGCCCATTTCCACAGGAGAATCAGTTCCTGTATTAGCCAGACTCAGCCAACCCTGCGGTAGCAGAAGGTTAAGTTCACACTGACAAATGAATGTCATCTTTACCGAGGACCTCAGAGTTGCATCCGAATATTTGTATGGCACCTTGCACAGGGGGCTGCAACCCTGGCAGGGTCTCTGAGCACTCTCACCTATCAGTAACAATAGTAATAACTTACATGGAAGAAGTCACTGAACTGAAACATTTGTCTGCCTAATGTAGCTTAGTATGAACTTAGTAGAAAGCCAACAAAACCATAAGGGCCATTTTACTCTCCTCGGTGGTTATGTTTACATGACTTAGGAACATTCTTTTGTACTGTAAAAAATAAAAATAAAAAGGAAAGAAAGAAAACCACACAAGAAAAACAGCAACAGCAACAAAATAGTTCTCGCCGCCTTCATGGGGGAGAGCTGGGAGTTGTGTGTGTCGCTTGAGAGGTGAACAGAAGTGTAAGGGAAGTGAGTATGTTACAGACACTGGAGAGAAGGCATTTTTGTGGCACTGCTGTAACATACTGTACCAAGTGGAAAGAGTACGTGATCAAAGCATCCTTTGGCTTGATAAACATTAAAACAAATAATGCTACAATTCACAGCATCCCTCTTCATTATTTTACTGTTTAAGGCAGGGGTGTCAAACATGCAGCTGCAGGCTAGGTGCGGCCCACAGAGCCAGGTCACCCGGCCCACAGCCTTGATGGGGGAGACCTTCCCATGGCTGTAGCCAAGCCCCGGGGTGAGACCCGGGGCACTGGAGCCCCAGCAACACCATGGGTTGGAGCCTGGCACTGCAGCTTGTTCGTGTGGCAGCAGCCGAGTGCCCAGGATGCCAGGCCTCTTCCTCCTGGGTCCCAGAGCAGAAGGGGGGTCCGTGGGCCCACTCCAACCCGCAGGGCTGGCTCCACACCATTCCTCTGGCCCGTGGACCAGTCCCAAATGAGTTTGACATCCCAATTCAAGGTAAAAAGGTTCGTTTTTATTCTTGGCCTCAGTGGCAACATGCAGGGGATGCACATGCACCCCCTGTGAAAAGGCACCGTCGGTTGGTGGTTGCCGCTCACTGCCACACCCCCCCGCACCCCCCTTTGCCACGGCGTCTTCGGGCAGTCTGTGATCGCCACTGGCCACTGCCGACATTGCCAGCCGTGTCTGTGGGTAGTCGCCAGCTGCTGGTCGGCACTCGCCACCTTCCCCCCCCGCCAACAGCACTGCGGCTGCCTGCGGGAGCTCGCCGTGCCCCCCCAGCCTCCGGGAGCCTGCCGCATTCATGCTTGGCCTAGTATTAAGATGAGCTTTGCATTGTTTGTGCTGGGCGCACATGCACATGCTTCCCACAGGCTGAGTGGCGGTGGGCTTTGTGGTCGCATACAGTTTAGGGTGGGCTCTGGGCGTAAAGGCTCTGCCTGTACATATTTAGGGTGGCAATGCCTGGGCCTACAGCTCGTGTTGCAGAGCCTTGACTTACCTACCCTGAGGCTGAGACTTGGCCTCAGTGGTAAACTATGTGCAGGGTTTGGGTGGTTGATTGCAATGCGCAGAGGGGGCTTCTTTTCTGAAAGAGGATTTCAGCAGATCCCAGATCAGGGCAAGGAGGCCTCTTCCCTCATGCCCTGTGTGACGTGCAGGCAGGATGCTGTGCTGTACATGGCTCCACTGGGCTCTGTAGGACACAAGCTGGGCAAAGGCTGTCAGGAGAGAGCACCTGGGGCTGCTGGTAGATCTGAATGTGGCCTGCCCTCCGCATGCCTGTTCTCTGGGGGAGCACCCAGGATGCGCGTGCTTCTCAGGTGAGGTCCTGTGAAGAGGTTTGCTAAGCCTCGAGTTCACACAACTAAGAAACCTAACAGCAACTCTGCTCAGCAGTGTTGTCTGCAAGGACCAGGCTTTCGAAGCAAATCTGGTCTGCAGACAGATGTTTTCCAGGCAGTCACATGTGCCTGCAGTCAGCCTGCCAGGTAATGGCGTGGGCCAAGGAGCGAGTGCCAGCATGCAGGTGCTGCTTGTAGGTCAACCTGCAAAATCTTGGCTGTACTGGTTTGCACAGACTCGCACTCGCTAGCTTAGGGGCTGTTGCAGTCCCTGTAAGAAGCATCTTTGAAGCTGCCAGAGTATTTCGTTAATTAACTGTGTTAGGATCAAGGAAGCTTGTTAAAGTCAGGGCTCTCTCTCCCACTCTCCTAATTGTCCTAATAAGGATCCTTGATCCTAAAACACATGTTGGCAGTGATTAAGCTGCTGGCAAGTCAGCATCTGGGCAGCAGAGAGGAGCCAGGCTGCTTCAGAAGTCATTCAGCTGGTGCATTCGAGGCCCAGCTGCTGCGGGATGCCACCTCCTGCTGTGCAAAGGTGACGGCACATCGGGAGCAAGGGGCTCGGGCTCAGTTCTAAGTGGTTTGTAATGAGAAAAAAAGGAAAAGTCCTAAAGACACAGAGCTGTCCACAACTGCCAGACAACCCCATCCCCTCAGCGTACATGGGTAGGTAAGTTGGAAGTCGTGGACTCTCTTCCTGGAGCGTTTCTAGAGAAGGCCGGCTGGGCGCCTTCCTGGGTTGGTTTGGGAACAATGCAGCCCGCCTCTGCAGGGAGCTGGCCCTGGTGGTCCCAGCCCTGGGATTCCCCATATGCCTGTAATACTTCCCTGTAATTTGGATGTGACTTGTGGCCGAGCCCTGCTTGCCTCCAGAGGATGAGCCATGCTAAAACTGTGGGGAGAGGGCTAAGCCATGCTCTGGGTGGGTCTCAAGGGTCCCTGTCCACTCTCAGCATGCAGTGGTTGCTCATGCACTCGTGCCCATGGGCTGTGGCTGGGCTTCTGAAACAGCTGAGCAGTGCCCCAGCTGCCAGGGACACGGGGAGCTCTGCGTGCCCAGGTAAAAGGGGTAATGGAGCTCATGCTTGAGCGAGTGAGCACTGAGCCAGGGGGTGGGGGAGCCAGAAGCACCCCACATGCATGTACTGGTAGTTGGCTATGTGCTCTGTGTGGGCCTGGGCTGGGCCTCCTTCCTCGGGAGCATCCAGTCGTGGCGCGTGCTGGAGGCACAATTCTTGCAGCCAGCGGTCTGGTCCGGTCGGGAATGGCAGGTCCCCTGCCAGCTGCTGTCTGCGGCGGAGCCGGGGACTTCGCTGCATGTAACGCTGCTGTTCCCAGACCGCTGCCTGCCTCTGGGGTGTGCGACAGGGAGGGACGAGGTATTTTTCTGTGCAGAGGAGGCAGCAAAGGGGAGGGCCTTGGACTCCCGGCTGTTGCTGTTACTTATGCTGCGGAGATGCCTGGGGCCCTGCTGTGCTGACAGCTGTGCACACGCCGGGCAAGGGATGCAGCTGCTGTCCCAAAAGGTTGAGGCCAAAGAGGCAGGCGAGTGGGATGAGGACCGAGGCACAGCAAGGGCAAGGGGCTTGGCCACCCATCAGCTGCAGCAGGGGCAGACCCCAGGCTTCCCGCACGAGGAGGGCGGGGAGGGGGGTCTCCCTCCAGCCCTGGGGCGAGCAGGTCGTCCTGGCTGGGTGTCTGTGCTGTAGATGTCCTGACACCCTGCTGGGATCCAGGGCCCTGTCCAGTTAGTTTTTCCTGGCGCCCAGCAGCACAGTCCCTCAGAGCCCATTTCAGGATGGGGAAATCGGGTGCAAGGGGACAGCTGGGCTCCAGGTGGCCCAGGCCATTCTGAAGCTACTTTCATCAGCCCTGTGCATGAAGATGCCCTGCAACCCCAAAAGGACAGCGAGGACGAGGGCACCATGCGCTGTTTTGCTTTGCAGACCCCACAGGTAGGAGCCGAGCGAGGCTGTTCTGCAGCTTCCCTGCGAAGGGGGAGAAAGCGCTCGGGCAAGCTGCTTGTGGTCCCAGACCTCGGCCTCCCTGAGCCTCTGCCGCGTGAGCTGTGCGTCTGCTGGGCCCTGAGTGCTGCGCTGCGCCGCCTCCGCACAACGTGGGTTTGTAGATGTAGGTGTGGGGAAGAGTGGGCGGTTTTTCTGTGCCCCTCACCCTGCCAGTGCCGGGTGCGGGTCAGGCTTGAAGCTACAGCACGCTTGTCCCAGGCAGGTCAAAGCCAGGCGGTGATGCAGCCTTTCACCCCTACAAAGCACCCCTTTCGGGCCAACTCGAGTGCATTGCAGGCTGCACGCACAGGGAGCGCTGCAGTCGTGCCAGCTGCCCCTGCAGCGCAGACAGCCGTGCCCGAGGAGATGGCAGCCGCGCCGTGCTGCTGTCTAGCTCATGGCGTGGTGGGAGGCAGGTGGTAAGGACCTGAGAGGGAATTTGCCCAGGACACGGGCAGGTGCCTCCCGTGCAAGATGCTGTACGCTCACATTCAGGTTGATAACTAGCCTCCGTGTCACTGGTTCCTGGGATCTGGGCGTGTGCATGCACCAAGACGTGGGCCTCACCTTGAGGAGGGTGGCAGAAGGGCTCTGGCAGCTTCGGGGTAAATCTAAAGATGTGGACAGCAGCCTGGCAGCTGGGGCCCTGGGCCACCGCAGGGAACCTGCCCATTGGCATCCTGACGGGTCACGCCAAGCCTGGCGAAACTGTCCTCTCTGGAAGGCTCCTCGTGCCGAGCTACAGCAACCGGCGCCAGCTCAGCACCGTCTTCCCGGGGCTGGGGCAGGTTGTGTCCTGCCGGGAAGGGCTGTTTTGCAGCCAGGAGAGGCCCTGGCAGCCGGGGCCCACACCTCTGCCGGCAGGTTCAGAAAGGGACAGTCCTGCCCTGCGCAGGCGGGGGCCTGTGTGACCCCGAGGGGTTGCAGCCCGGCTTCCCTGTGGCCAAGCTGCTGTCAAACCTCCCGACTGTGACGGCCCGGCTCCAACGTGAGCGGGCTTCCGCCTGCACGGTGGTCGTCTCCCTGCCCCGCGGCGCAGCCATGCTCGGGGCCTCGCTGTGCCACGTGCAGCCTTCGCCCAGGGACTGACGCCTGTCTTGGCCTTAGCACTGGCAGCCCTCTGCTCCCCCGGCTGTGCGCGGCGCTCGGCGGGCGTGCTGCTAACGAGTGTATTTGCGGTCCCATCCTTCCCGAGGCGCCCGTGGGTGCTGGCACCTGCGCCTAGGTGGCACTTGAGCCTCACCTGAAAGACGAGCGAGATGCTCGGCTGTGGGGCGCGGGGGCACGTTTTCCCTGGGGGCAAGAGCGAGAGCAAGCGGGGCTGGCTTCTGCTGACATGGCCCAGCTGGGCGCACTGGTCCGCGCTGGGCCCTCGGCTGCGGTGGGTGTGCGGGGCTGCTGGACGGGCGCCCTCGGGCCGGGTCGTTTCTTGTCCAGCCCCAGGTCCGTGCGGGAAGCAGCCGTGCTGTGTTCACTCCAGC
>NW_017728995.1:36651045-36654873 GCF_001723915.1 Gavialis gangeticus
GCTGCTGGACGGGCGCCCTCGGGCCGGGTCGTTTCTTGTCCAGCCCCAGGTCCGTGCGGGAAGCAGCCGTGCTGTGTTCACTCCAGCTGGGCTGGGGGCTCCCGACGGGTGTAATCCTGCACGGTCGGGGCTCGGGTGTGCAGGTGCCCGGCGGTGAAGGGGGATCTGCTCCCCAGGAGGACGGCGTGCAGGATTTTGGAGACAGCTGAGCTGAAGCCTTGGGGAGCAGGCGGCTCTGGCAGACGCGGGCCGGTGGTTGCGAGTCGCTGGGGCTGAACAGGCTGGCAAGGAGCGAGGAGCAAGCCTGAGGGAGGTTTGCCCCTTGACGGCTGGGCCAGGTGCCCACAGAAAAGGGACCTCGCACCTGGGCAAAGACCCACCGAGACGCAGAGCACCGGGGGCCTCGGGACAGAGGATTTCCTGAGCAGGGGACAAACTGGGACAGCCGCCTCCCGTGGCCCAGCTGGGCCCGGGCTGGACCCCTGGGCCGCAGGGGCTTAGCTCGCGAGCCGAGGTGGGCTGCTCTGCCCCTGCAAGGGAGGGATGCCCACCAGCCCGGGGGGTCTGAATGGGCCGGTGGGCTGCTGGCTAACGTCAGCTCGGCGCTGCCGGCTAACGCCCACCTGTGTTGGACCGAGCCCGGACACAGGCTCCTCGCGGGAAGGGACGTGGGCGTGCAGGGAGCCCAGCTCCTCCAAAGCGGCTCCGCACGGAGGTCTCATCCCTGGCTCTCCCTTGGCAGGTGTGCACCCCGGTCCCGGGCCCTCCACCCCTCTGTCTGGGGCACGACGTGCAGCAGCTTCCATGGCAGAGGCAGCCAGCGCCGCAGGCGAGACACCCCGAGCTCCACGCCGCGCTGTCGTGAGGGGGACAGCGACCAAAACCCGGTCTCCCAGCCCCAGGGAGCAACCTGGCCCTGCGTGGGGCAGGTCCTCGCCGGCATTGCAGGGAAGGGCTGGCAGGGCAGAGCCGGGGAGCGGCCTCCCGCAGCAGTGCCCGTCCTGCCTCCTGGGTCGGGGGCACATGGCAGCCGGTTCATTGTTATTCTTCGTTCTGGCCCCGCGTGGGGTTGCTGCAGCGTCTCGGGGCTTCTCCCACAGGAGCAGCAACCCCCAGAGGTTTGTCGTCGTGAGACGTCCTCGGCAGCCAAGAGGCTGAGAGGCTGCGGCTAAGACTCTGGCTTCCAGACACTTGCCCGAATCCAGGCTGGGCCCGTACCGGGAGAAGCCGGCTGCCGGTGCTGTGGCAGGCGAGGGCTTCGCTCTGGCCTACGCAGGACAGTGCCAGTACCAGGGCCGTGACGCTTCATTTCCTTGCCATCCCAAACGGATGGGTCATTGGCCGTGCTTCCTGCCTCCCCACGCTGGTTTCTGAGCTGCATCCCGGTCCTCGCCGGCACCACGGGGCAGCGTGCCGTGGCAGCGCGTGGATTGCAGCAGCGCACACCGAAGCCGTGGAGGTAGTCCTGTGGGTTGCAGTACCCCAGCTCCTGGCCAAGCTGAGAGGAGGACAGCCCGGGGTGGGCAACAGAGACTCTCCAGTGATTTTCAGTCACCCGTGGGTGTTTGTGGCCCTCTGGGACCCTGGCTTGCAGACTCCCCGCAGAGTTTGCTGCGCTTTGCAGGGCTCTTTGCGATGATCTGCAGGTGCTGGGAACAGGAGCTTACGGCAAGGACAGCCCCGAGGCAGCACTGCACCCTCGGGCCTGCCGGTACAGCCAACGTTTCCCTGCTGCTCCTGCACCCAAGCCCCACACACTGTGATACCCCAAGCAGAGCCTGTCACCCAGAAAGGACGGAGATGCCACGAGTCCACCAGAGACTCTGCCAGTGCCACGCATCCTGCGGTGAAGGCTCTCAGATGCACGCAGCAGCTTGAATCCGCAACAGAGACGAAGTAGATCAGAGTCCAGATATCCGTCCCCTGGGCAAACCTCAGAACAGCCCAGGCCATAATGGAGCCATTCACGAGTGCATTAAGTACCCAGCTGCCATAAACATTGTGCAATCAAACCCGGAGCTGAGAGGGGGTTTAAAGAGCGAGGCTCTGCACATTTCCTTCCATCGAAACCCCATTGCTCGTGCGACTGCGTTCCTGGCTGAGGAAGGGCATGGTGCATTCGGCGTTACACGGCTGCTGTGCAATAGCTGCCTGGGGCCAGAGCTGCTTCCTGAGCTGTACTTGAATGTCAGTCTGCAAAGCAGGAACTTTTGCAGTGATTGTGCCGCACAAGCGATTTGTCTGGTGCTGGTGTGGGTCCCACGGGAGGGCCGCGTGCCCGCAGCGCCCCTGCAAGGACTCGGACATCTGCAAATCGCAGGACACCTTGTCCTCGTCTCATCACGGTTCAAGAATGTACAATCAGCCACCAGGGCAGATCTGGTGTGAAATGCAAATGAAAAGGCTTTCACTTCCCATTTAAAACAAGGGCAATTTAAGCCCAGGATTTTTACCTGTGGAAGGAAAGGGCTGGTGGTTGTTAGTTTCTGCATCATCCACGTCACTGTTAATTTTTAATTGGCGCGTAGCAGCTGCTTACCTTCCTGAATCAATCTGGGGGACCCCAGCCAGGCCGGGCTGCTGCACAGCCCCCGGGATCCTGCTCCGCTGGAGGATGCCAAGCGGATCCTGTGCTGCCCGGCAGAAAAGGACCTGGGTTTTGCCGGTGCTGTAACACTGATTCCTCTTGGCGGGGATTCGTTCAGCCCTGTTGGAGGAGCCGGCTGACACGCGTCCCTGTGCAGTCGCTGGACAGGAGCCGGCTGGGCAGCACCTGTCGATGGGTTGCAGGCCCCTGCCGCGACGTGCGAGCCGGTGGAGGCGCGGGGCGAGCCCGCCAGCAAGGGCTGAGCTGCAGAGGTGCGGCGAAGGTGCTGCCCTTCTCCTTGGGTTCGTGCACGAACCGGAGGCTGCGCTGCACTTCCCTGGACGCACACCCAGCAGCTCCTGCCCTTCGCTTCCCATTCTGCGCTCCTGAATTTTAGCCTGTGAGCTCTGTCTTCAATGTCACGTCTTCCTCTGACCCGGGGGTCTCGTTTCCCACGGATCCTACGCAGAGACTGCGAGGGACCCTGAGTTTGCCCTGGCCCCCTGAAGGCAGACGGCCACCGCCACCATGGTGAGCGAGGACGTGTCCGCCCTGCCCCCCCGGCTGGGCAGCAGAGCTGACCAGGCCCGCAGGTTCACGCGGCGGGCCTGATCCCGCTCCGGCTGGCCCAGGTATGTGCCAGCACTAAGTGTGAGGAGCTGCTCACGGTTTGCACTGGTTTAGGTAAGAAAGAGCGAAGTGTACCCAAGGGAACCTCTTACCTCACAGCTCCGCAGCACGGTCCTCCCAGCGCTGCTGGGTGCCGCTCTGCTCCGCGTCCGCCCGGCGCCCCGGCTCGCTGCGTATGAAGCGCGGCGCGTTGGCCCAGATCTGTACAGAGCAAGGCATCGCTTTTGCCCAGAGGAGCTTAGACGTCATGTTTTTGTCAGTACTCGGGTTGGGCGCTGAGGCTACTCCTTGAAATCCTCCTGCAGAGCCGAGCTGCCGAGGGTCAGGGCCTGCAAACGGCTCTGGGAGCGCTGCCCAGGAGCGGGAGCGGGGCCGCCTGGTGATCCGGCACCCTGGGATCTCAGGAGGGCACGCAGCTTCCACCCAGACAGGCCTTGAAATCTCCTCTTGTAACAGTGGATCCGAAACCCCAGACATTTGCGTGTCGTGGGCAGTGGCTGGCATTTGCAGCAGAAACTATTGCCAATGGTCGTCGTGGGCTACCGGCCCAGGCAGGAAAACAACAGGCTGGGACTGCACAGGGCGGCTCCTCCAGGGAGTAAGGCGGCGGG
>NW_017728995.1:36654884-36660525 GCF_001723915.1 Gavialis gangeticus
ATCTATGAATCTATGCATTACCCTGCAAAGCTCCAGTCAGATGAACAGGCTGGGAGGAGATGAGTGACAGCAGGGCTCCCGGCCGTCGCACCAGTGCGGGGAGGCCGTCCCAGCCAGCACGGCAAGAACGTGTCACGGATTCATTCTCCAACGTGGCCTGAGGATCAGGGAAACGTAGAGCCGCAGCCAGGCTGGCAGGGCCCCGAGCAGGCTCTGGCCCAACCTGCCCAAGCCTGGACCAGCCTGGCCAAGGGGGCATCTCACCTGCTTTTAACAACGTCCAGGGATGGAGCCTGCTCCAACACGTGACCACCCTCCTAGAGGGAAAGTTCTTCGTGACCTCCTACCTGCTCTTCTGCTACCGCGATCTAAGACCAATATACCCACCTTGTCCTGTCCCCAGCAGCCAAATGGAGACCAGATTATCTCCTGCCAAGACGGGAAGCTGAAGGCTGAACCTTCAGTCACGAGCACCGGGGGGGGCGAGGGAGGTTCAGCTTAGAGCCACGCTTCCGGCAGGCGAGTGCCCAGGCAGGATCCCCAGCTCTCACTGAAGAAACTCCCTGTCTGCATGCTCTTTGCACATGTGCAAGAAACCGTGACTGAGGGGCTGAGAAGCCACAAGGCCAGTGTAAAGTGTGTGCAGTTTTAAAAACGTACCAGCTTTGTGCTAATCCCCTGGTCTGGCACAACCAGTCCCTGTGTTTGGGGCTGGTGATAACGAAATCCGCCAAGGCTGGACCTGACCTCCCCGCAACCTCGCACCTCTTCGTCGAAGCTCCTGCCTGTGCACCCATTTTCTCGCCTGCCTTGCCCTGCATGTGTCGGCACGCTGGCTCCTGTCTGCAGTGGGCAGGTGGGGCTTTCCCTCGCCCTTGGGCAGGCCATTATGTTGCGTTGTCACCCACGTGTAATGCAGGCTGACAGGGGCTGTGACGGGCAAGAACGAGCCGGGCTGGACGAAGGGCATGTTTGGGTGGCATATGCCTCGATGCATTTGGGGCAGGTTACAACCATCTCCTCTCTCAGCCGGGCTGTGCTAGCTGCAGGGTCTGGGTCTAGGGCCAAGCCTCACCGTCTGCCAAAATACCCTGTAGAGGGGACAGAGAGGTCAGGAAACCGAGCAAGGGGTGACTGGATGGAAACCAGGGAGGGAACAAGGGCTGCACCGGGGCAAGGAGCAGCTGCTCCCCACTCTTCACCCCAGTGAGGCGGAAGCCCTCGGCCCACACAGCGTTCGCCCCAGCTCGCCTGCCTGGCTTCCCTGGCAGCAAGGACGCTACTGCACGGGCTCTCCTGGCTGCTGCACACCACAGCAGGAGCCAGTGCTTTCTGCACTGAAATCAGCTGCTGCGCGCAAGGCCCTTGCTCGGACATGGTCACAGTCTGCACAGTGCAACTGCGCGCTGGGCTGCAGCTCCTCCTCACACCGGGGTGCGGAGCCGAGTCCAGCTGCAGCACCAGCCACGCCAGGCTGGTCGGAAGAAACGGCCACCTTCACTCTGCCGCGTCTGGCTCCTGCTCCTGCCATGCCCCCTCGCCTGCCTGCCTGTCCTGGGGTGAGGGGGAGTCGCGGCTGCAAATTTAACTCCACAGTTAAGCGAAGGTCCGGATGGAGAAATGCCTTGTGGCAGTTCAGCCATGTTTCCAGACAGAGAGTCTCTGCCTTCCTGGACAGGCGGCCGTCTCAACTCTCCACGTGGGTGCCTTGCTCATGGACACCAAGACTGCCAGGAGTCCTGAGGCAGGGAGCGGGCAAGGGGACCTCTGCTTCCTCCATGGGCACAAGGTCTACGTGCAAATGCACATGGTGTCTGCCTTGTGCCATGGTAGCGGGTGTTGCAGAAAGGTGTGTGACCCTGACGGCTCCTTCACCAGCTTCCTTTATGTCTCTCGAAGGCATCTTGCCTTGCTGAGGACCGAGACCAAGGCTCCCCTGTGGCTCTGGGAGCGAGTCTGGGGTGCCCTGCCCGGGGTGTGTGCTGGCTTCCTCCACGACGTGCCCGTCTCCTTACACAGCGGGCCAGCAGCAGGTAAGACCCCCTGGGACACTTCTGCCAACTGTCCCGTGGCTCGGAGGCAGCCAGGGCACTTCAGCTCTGCCACGTGTGTTTCTCTTTCATTTACGGCAAAGCCTGAGTCACGGGCGCGCTAGACTTGGCAGGCCGAGCGGCTCACTGCGCCGTCTGCCGGGGATTGCAGTTCGGCTGGCAGGAGTGTATCTGGGGGTGGAAGGGAGGTACTCCAAAATTACTTTTTCCCCTTAACTGATGTCATATGTTAAATGTCCTACAGGCATGTTCTTTTTTGCACAAATGAAATACATTATGCTAAATACGTTTTTATCTACATTTTTTCCGCAGGAATGTCACCACCTCCTCCTCCCCCTCTCTCATTTCATTCTTCGTATGTGTCTTTATCCTTCCTCTGTTTCTGTGCTGCTGAGAAGTCTCTCGTGTCTCTTGAAGTTAATTAATCACCAGGACCAATGTGCTCCCAGCTGAGCCCTACAATTAATCTGCAAGGTGCGTTGAGGAAACTGCTGATTAGGAAAAGATAGCAAACTGCCGTGGATACTTCTGTTGACAGTATTCATTGTGCTTTAGTCCACGTGTTGCAGCACAGCCTGTCCCATTTGTTGTTCCTCCACAACAACAGACTCACTGTTGCACACCACGGTGCCCACATATGCCGCGTTCCCTGCGGCAGGAGAGAGCTGGCAGCAGAGGAGGGAAAGATGCATTCCTCGCCCCAACTGAAAGCTTTTGAACTCAGGATCCAGGTAGTCTGAGAGGCTGTATAATGGATGCCATCGCTTTGTGCACCGCACCTCTCCATTTCTGAGGACTCTGGGGTCTCCGGAGACCAGAAGTCTGTCTCTGTTCAATTCCCAAACACCCTCCTAAGACAGTGCTGTGCAAGGGCGCACACCCGCACACACTTGTGCTCGAGAGACTGCACTCGTGCCTTATTGGTCTCAGGTGAAAATAAAAAGCTACTCCGACTGCAAGCCTCTGCTTGCTCTTTGCATGCCGGGGAGAAGCAGACCAGCCTGCAGCTCTGCCTGGACAACACGAGTCGTCAGGAGGCCGTGTCCAGACAGCAGGACTTAGTGCCGCGGCTGCGTCTGGAAGGGCAGGCTCCCTGCAATCGCCCTCAAGGAACCTGCCTTTCTTTTTCTTTAGTCATTCTTTAAAACAAGTCTTTCAAACATTTTTTAAATGTTAGAATAAGCCAGTGGCAAGGACTAAATGCTTGTAGTCTGATGCTGCATCCCACACGGCTCGCTCTCCCCTTCAGTCGGCGTCAGGGGATCCACCGCCTCGGCTTTATCTGACCAGGAGCAAAACAGACTTGCCGTCCCTCCCCGGAGATGACACGAGACCAAGAAGCCGGAGACGCGGCCTGGTCTGCTGGGTGCTGGCACCTCCGAGGTGGGCAGGAGCAACGTGCTTTGACAGGGCCCCGGGCTGGCTGGAAGCCCCGGCCTCGGACAGCAGCCAAGGCACATGGCCAGCTGGCCAAAGACGGGCTGGTCCCTGGGGCAGCCCCCACGGCCAGAGCATCCTTCCTTCCTAAGAAAGCCACGGCCCCTGCAGCCCAGCAGCCGGGTGCAGCCAGCGCCCGCAGTGCAGGGCACGCATGTGGACGGCGTGAGCGCTCGTGCACGGGCAGCTCCGTCGCAGCAGGAGATCCTGGGCATGGCCCCACGCCTGCCTGCCTGGCCCGGCACAGGGTAGCTGTGTTGAAGCCGGGGACAATAAAATGGGGTTGTCCCTCTCGGACAGCGAGGGGGCAGGAGAGCCGGAGGAGCGGCGGGGAGGGAGCCGCAGCAGGCGGTGAAGTCCGAGCGTGCTTCCTGGGGTGGCGGCTCCAAGGCGGTGCCGGCCGTCTGGGGTGACGCGGGGCGGCCAGGCCGAGGGCTCCCTGCCCAGCCCCAGCGAGGGCCACGCTTCGGCACGGCCTGGCCCTTGGGACAAGGAAGGGCCTGCGCCACGTCTGCACCCCAGCGCAGCACTCAGCAAGCGGGCATCGGGGCAAGGGGGCCGACAACATCACTTGCCAGGCATGGTCTGAGGGGACAACCTGGGCAACAGCAGTGGCTACGGGGCCACGGGCTGCTGCTGGCTGCCCTTGCTGAGGGGCTCGGGCTGCGGCTGGTGCTGAGACGTCAGGGGTGACGGCCAGGGCTGAGGTGCTCAGGGCCGTGGCTGGTGCTGAGGCACCCCGGGAGCTGGATCTCACCCTTGCTGCTGAGCTATTCAACTGGCTTTTCCCAGTTGATTCTGTTTTCTCCTTTTCCCTCCTCAAGAAAACGGTCCGTTTTGAGCCCCCCGGACGCGGTGCTGTCGAGGGTGAAAGTCCCGCTCCTCGACGGCTTGTCGTGCCGTGACCCCCGTGTCTGGGCAGGGCCATCCGCTGCAGAAACATGCTTGACGCGGCAGCACAGCCTCCCGTGAGCCCAGCCGGTCATTGTGCGCAGGAGCCAGGGCATGGCAGGGAGGTGCTCGTGTCCTGGGAGGCGGCTGCTGCAGAGAGCACGGATGCCTGGACCTGACATGGAGCCTCTGCACGGCCGTGGGCAGCACCACTCCAGCTCTCGTTTCAAGAGGGGCACGAAGAAGCTGACGTTTCCAGCTCGCATGGTGCTTGGAGACCCCTGCTCACGCAGCGCACCCTCACTGTTGCTCTAAGAGACGGTCTGCCCGCTGACGGGGGTCTGTGCAGTGCTTGAGGGAGCGTGTCCCGGGCCCACTGGCTCTGGCAAGGTCCCTTCAGTCATGGGAGGGGAGGGACAGAGGGGACACGTCCGCAGGAGAGGACTCAGTCACTGATACAATGGGCAGACAGAGCTGACACGTCCAGCTGGCGCTGCTGACCCGCACAGGCTGGTACCGGGCAGGCACAGTGGACACACGCCCCGGCCTATGCGGCTCGCTGAATGCGCTCTTTGTTGTGGCTGTGCCTGACATGACTCGCCCTCCGCTCCCGGCTCCCCGTTCAGGGGCAGACTTAGTTTCAGTTTCTAGGGTCGAAGGGACCTGAGTAGATCATCGAGTCCAACCCCCTGCCATGGCAGGAAGGAGTACTGGAGTCAAATGACCCCAGCAAGGTGTTCATCTAACCTCTTCTTAAACCCCCCCAGGGTAGGAGCCAGCACCACTTCTCTTGGAAGTTGGTTCCAGATCCTAGCCGTCCTGACCGTGAAGTCGCGCCTCCTGATATCTAGCCTAAATCTCCCCTCTGCCAGCTTGTGACCACCGCTATTCCTGGTCACTCCTGGCAGTGCTCGGGGGAACAGGGACTTGTCATGCGTCTCTGATGCTCTCTGCGAGCAGGGGACATTCCTGGCCTTCCTGCCCGGGGAGAGGCTGTGTGCACTCCCTTTGTCCCGGCTGAGCGCGGGGAGGGGCGCAGAGCCTTGCAGCTGGAAGCAAGGCCTGCACCGCGCCATCAGCCCGCCTGTAGGCTCCTGACTTTCCCCACAAACCTGTGTGTTTTCGCTGCGTTCTTCTCAGATGCAATCTGTTCCCTGCTTTACCTCTAATCTGCCCTCCACAAGCTTTGTGAGTGCTGGAGCCTAAGCCTGGCACCAAAGGCCCCCAAGCAGCTGCGCCGGGGGGGGGGGGGGGGGGGGTGG
>NW_017728995.1:36660650-36663585 GCF_001723915.1 Gavialis gangeticus
GGGGGGGGGGGGGGGGGGGGGTCCTGTGCTGGGCTGTGCTAGTGTCAGTTCTTTGGGGTGCAGAGAGGGGTGCTGAGGTCCAGATCTGTCTTCTGTTCTGTTGTTTCTACTGCAAGAGTCTCTCTAAATGAGCTGTTAATGAGTCAGTTTTCCAAGCACATGTAAAAAAGACCCATCTGTGTCAAGTGGCAGGGAGCTTTAGCTGCCTCTGAAGCCGCTCTACCTGGAAGCCGCCTGGGGCACGAGCACAGATGGTATCCGGTGCTGCACCAGCTGTGGTAAATGAGCTGAAGAAATGCTGACGTGACGCTGCTCTTTCCCGGCCCCTGTTGCACGCCTGGAGGTGCTTGTGGACCGTCCTTGGTCAACAGCGCAGTGCTCAGCCGCTGTCAAGAAGGACAGACCGCCAGCAGTTGTCAGGACCGAAAAGAAAACAGAAAACATCATTATGGCACTGGATAAATCAGGGGTATCAAACACACGGCCCCTGGCCCAGATCCAGCCGCTGATCTGAGTCATCTGGCCCATGGACCTTTGCCCTGGCTGTGCCGGTCCCATGGCAGCAGCCGGTGCCCCAGAGAGAGCAGCACCCACAGGCTCCGGGGCAGGAGCCGTGCCCCTGCAGACAGAGGGGCAAAAGACCCAGCCCAGCGGGCTCTGGCTGCAGTTGCCAACTGGTGCTGCTGGAGCTGCTGCCTGTGGCCTGGCTCTCGCCACCGCTCCGGCCACCTCCCCGGGAAGCCCCGCCAGGGCAGGCGGAGCTGGTCTGCGGCCACAGCAGAGGGGCTCGCATGTGCACTGTGGGCAGAGCTGGTGCTTTTGCTGCCTCTGTGGGAAAACCCGCACCACGGCAGAGCTAGAGCCCGGGCTCTGGAGCCTTTGACCGCGGCGCTTCTGGGTGGCCTGCGCCCCAACACAAACCAGGCCCCCAGCCCCGTCTGCCTGCAGTGATGGCAGTTCTGCCTGTGGTGCTACCGGGGCTCTGGCCTCTGCCCCATGCAGCTACTGGGGCTGCCAGCATCAGAGCCAGGGCAGCCCGCAGGTACCCGGGATGTAGGGAACACAGCCCTCAAATGGGCTGGAGTTTGACAGCCCCGGTATCAATCCGTGGTGCATCCACATCTCGCACGCCGCGTGCCGTTCTTGTCCCTCCACCTCAGGACAACTAGGCGCAGCCCGGAAGAGTACGGGATGGGCGACAGAGACACAAAACGGGCCACAACTCTTCAGCTTTGAGAAAAGACGATAGAGGGGTTACGACAGAGGCCTGCGAAACAGTGAATGGCATGGAAAAAGCAAACAAGGATTTGCTCTTTACTGTCTCTCAGCGCTAGAACGAGGAGAAATGCTCAGAAACCAAAGTGCAAATAGACAGAAGCCCAGATCAAAGACTCCTTTATTTTTCATCCAGTCTCCTGATGTCGGGGACTGAACTGCTGTTTGTGCTGGCTGTGAGTTATCAGAGCGCCCTGTTCCCTACTCGCGCCCTGCATGCACCTGGATAAGCCACTTCACCCCTCGCTCCTTGACTTCCTCACCCAGACCCTGAAGGGTGGCATTTGCTAGCTGGTAACCAGGAGCATGGGACAAGTTTCTCTTTGTGCACTTGTCAGGGAGAAGAGAGGCTGACTAGCCCCCAGCTGACCCGGGCTGCTCGGCTGGAGCTGCCCCTCAGCTGCTTCGTTACCTCCCGCGACCAATTCAGGCTGGACATGAGGAAGAATTTCTTCAGTGTCCGAGCCCCCCAGGTCTGGATTAGACTGCCATCGGAGATGGTTCAAGCACCTACATTGAACACATTTGGATGCTTATCTTGCTGGGATCCCATGACCCCAGCTGACTTCCTACCCCTGGGCGGGGGGCTGGACTCGATGTTCCTCCGGGGTCCCTTCCAGCCCGACTGTCTATGAAATCTATGATCCCAGTTACCTGCATGGATGTGGCTGCCGCCACAGACGCAGGCCCCCTCGGCAGCCTGGCACCGTCAGCAGCAGAGTGGTCCAGGTTGACCCCTTGTCTTGTTCTGGTTTGGCTCCTAGGCCCCAATTTGGTCTAGTCATTGAGCCCTGATGATGACCCACGTCCTGGTCCTTTACAGAGGTGCAGACGTGTGATGCAGAGTCCTACTATGGAGTCAATTCCTCGACTCCAGGGTAAAGCTACTCCTTGAAAAATGTGCAGTGACTGTATTATGCTCAGTGGCTTTTAGCCTCCACTTTCAGCAAAGCAAACTTTCTTATGGCACATTTTGGCTGTGGTAGCTGGACTATTGCATTTCTGTTCTGTTCAGAGCTTCCCTATCCTAGAAGTTGTCTTCCCACTCTTCCTCAGGGAACAGCCACCTCCCTGCTGGGCCCCCCTCAGGCCCCGGGGGAGGCACACCTAGGCCAAGGGTTAGTGAGGAACTAGTTAGGGAGCTTCTGGAGGGGCTGGACGTTTTCAAGTCAGCCGGTCCGGATGATCTCCACCCTAGAGTCCTAAAGGAACTGGCTGGGGTCATTGCAAGTCCCCTGGCGCGGCTTTATGAACACTCGTGGTGCTCTGGAGAGGTGCCGGAGGACTGGAAGAGGGCCAACGTGGTTCCCATCTTCAAAAAAGGGAGGAAGGAGGACCCGGGGAACTATAGGCCAGTTAGTCTTACCTCAATCCTAGGCAAGCTGCTTGAGAAAATTATTCTGGCACACATCCAGGAGGGGCCAGCAGGGGAGATGATGCTTAGGGGCAACCAACACGGGTTCATCAGTGGCAGGTCCTGTCAGACCAACCTGGTGGCCTTTTACGACCAGGTCACCAAATCATTAGACGCAGGGGTAGCAGTGGACATCGTCTTCCTGGACTTTCGGAAGGCCTTCGACACTGTCTCTCACCCCGTTCTCATTAAGAAACTGGGGGCTGTGGCGTAGACACCCACACAGTCAAATGGGTCACCAACTGG
>NW_017728995.1:36663804-36679749 GCF_001723915.1 Gavialis gangeticus
TGGCGCTGGCCCCTACCCTGGGGGTTTTTAAGAGGAGGTTAGATGAACACCTTGCTGGGGTCGTTTGACCCCAGTACTCTTTCCTGCCATGGCCGGGGGTCGGACTAGATGATCTGCTCAGGTCCCTTCCGACCCGACCTACTATGAAATTATGATGCGCTTCATTTCTTGCATCTACTCCTTTTGCTTCTGTTGGTTGCCACAGTGTGTACAGCTGCAGCTGCTTTTTTTGTTGGACTCTTGACTTTGAGCTGTGCATACCTTTGCCTTGAGCCTCTTTCTTTGGATTCTCCATCACGTTCGCGGTGTCGGCGCACTCTCTGCCCTCCACAGATTTCATAGATGCTCAGGTCAGAAGGAACCCATCAGATCATCGAGTCCGACCCCCTGCCCTGGGCAGGAAAGAGTGGGCTCAGATGATCCAGGCCAGGTGTCTGTCCAATCTCCTCTTAAATACCCACAAGGAAGGGGACAGCACCACCTCCCTTTGAAGCACAGTCCATATTTTGGCAATGCTCACTGTAAAGAATTTTTTCCTGATGTCCAGTCTAAATTTGCTCTCCTTCAGTTTGTGGCCATTGTTCCTAGTTACCCTGATGGTCACCCTGGTAAGCACTGTGTCCCCTATTCCCGGCTGTCCCCCCAGTGAGTTTGTAGACGGCCACAAGATCACCACTCAGCCTTCTCTTGTGGTCCCTCCATTGGTCCGCATAGGGTTTTTTCTGTAGGCCTTTAACCAGACGAGTGGCCTCCTCTGGACCCTCTCCATGCTGTCCACATCCCTCCCGAAGTGCGGCGCCCAGAACTGGACGCAGTACTCCAGCTGCGGCCTGATCAGCGCTGCATAGAGGGGGAGGATCACCTCCCTGGATGCTCCTGCTTATGCAAGGAAGACCGTGCTTAGCTTTACTTATTACTTCATCACACCGGTGACTCTTGTTCATTCTGGAGTCGACTCCGACTCTGAGATCCCTCTCTGCAGTCGTGCTGCTTAGACAGGTATCTCCCAGGCAATAGGAGTGCTGATGACTCTTCCTCCCTCGTTGCAACACATGGCACTTCCCTTTGCTAAACGGCATCCTATTCTGTACCACGCGCTTCCCCAGCCTGTCCAAATCCGCCTGGGTTCGCTCCCTGCCCTCTGGCTTGTGTACCTCTCCCCATAGTTTGGTGTTGTCTGCAAACGTGGACAGGGTGCCTTCTACTCCCTCGTCCAAGTCACTGATGAAGATGTTGAACAGTCCCAGTCCCAGGACAAAGCCTCGGGGACCCTGCTGCCCCCATTTCCATAACCTTTGGGGTGCTCTGGGTGACTTCCTTTCAAACGGCTTTATCAGCAGTGACCTCTGGACCTCGCAGCCTCGCAGAGCTTTTGTTCTGCATCCTGGTCGCCACCTGGTCTCACTCTGTTCCCAAACTGCAATGTTCCTCTTCTGTAGTTTCACCTTCCTCCGGTACTCTTTGTTTAAGGAATATTGCGGAGGTGTTTCACACTTGGGTGCGGTGCGGCAGTGCTCGTTTCTGTAATACAGATGTGTAGCTAGCTCTGCCAGAGACGGTGTTAACACACCGAATACAGGGGGGCAGAATGAGCCACTGTCAAAAATAAGACTACCTTGCAACTGGCTTGCTTTTTACCGACACCCACTGCTTGCAACTTCACCGTGGGTTGTTGTTGGACTTCTGCTTCTCCAGAACAGTTCAAGCTGGCGGGGATTCGGTTTTTACCTGATCTGTTTTCCAACCTGGGTATTTTCTGCTTTGCTCCTGGTACCACGTGGTATTCAGTGATCTCGCTCGGCACGCGGGGTCTCTGCTTTATTCCATGCTTGGTTTCAACTGGCTGTACTTCAGAGACGCAGCGCAGGGTGCTTTGCCCAAAAGCCCTCAAAGGCATAGTCCTCAACGCCGCCCGTGACTGTTGGAGCAACGGGGCCGGGCGCTGGGATCTGCCGAGGTCTTCTCCGTGCTCCGCTGCAGATTCACTGTGAATCGGTTACCTCGCCAAAGTGGTGATAACGGGAGGCTTACGAATGCACGGAGCTAGCTGCCTTTTGTATATTTGAACAGAAACAAAACAAAACAACCATACACAGCTCGGAGAGTGTCACCTGGCAGAATTAAGAAAGCACGTTAGGAAGCAACAGGAGGCACAAGGAGGGGAGTTTTTGCCACTAAAGCTATTCAAGGTCTGCTTCAAATGCTGATGACTTCAAAGCAACCTCTTCAGCTCCAGCTTCAGCCTTCTGGTCTGCATGTCAGCAGGACCCTTGGCGTAACAGCAACCGTGTCATTTGTGACTGCTTAGTACTCTATTTATAATATCGCTAATCAAGCACGTTATTTAATGGGATGGAATTGCCCACCCAGAACAGATTTATTCCGATCAGAACAGGGTCACAAAAAACATTAATACCCATTTTCCAATTCTAACGCTGTCAAATTCCTATACGAGAAAGTTGTCGCTGTGATTAGTAGGCATTACGGCACAACAGGAGGATAATTACTGTGAGAGAGCTATTCCCCCTGGGGTTTGTTATTCACCAGGCACACAGAAATGCAATAAATTGCATTGGGAAGGAGGTGGATTTTCTCACCAGCATAGCCGTCCCTGTTTGAGTACTGTGTTGGCACAATATAGAAAAGTTATTTTAAGAAGGCCCAACCTTTTCTGTTTACCTCAGGAAAGACTGTTAAATAAACTGGAATCAATTTGTGGTTCATCATATAGTTGATGCCCACAACGGGATGTCAGCCTTCATCACTCTTTGCTCTTTAGGAGGTGCCAGCGATGGTAGTTCTTTATTTGCCTTTCAAATGCTTTCCTGGGTGATTCTCCTTTGCAGCGGTAGCCAGGCCACGGGGCGTCAGCCGACAGGGTCAGGGCTCTAATCCACGCTCTGGAAAGCTCTTCACCTGGAAAGGTGATCTCGGAGCCCAAGCCCCTGCCGTAATCCCTATTCCAGGTGCACACAAATAACAGATTTTACAGGAAACTGGCACTGCACGTGCGCTATTAATATTAGACTGTCACTGTCTGCCATGTCACCACCACCTCTGACTGATGGCACGCAGACCACGAGTCTGCACTGTGTGCTTTCTTGAGACACCCTACAGGACGTCAGGCAAGCACAGGTGACGCCAGGCTCTCTCGGATGCCTGTCAGCTTTGGAGGTCCAAGCAGAGGGAAAACAGCGTAGTCGTAGCAGAGCTAAGGGGTGAGCGGTGGAGCAGTGAGCACCGCCGTGCAGGAGGGAGCGAGGCTGCAGCAGCAGCAGGGTGAGGGAAGGCCAGGGGCAGCAGCCGGGGACCGGAGACCGTGCCACGGCAGCAGCCGCCAGGGCTTCGAACCTCGGCAGCAGGTAAGACACCCCAGTGCTGTAGCACTTGCCCACCTCCCTCCGCCCCCGCCCCAGTCTCTCCCTGCGGTGCAAAACTTGCTAGTTCTGCCTCCACCACACGCTGGTTGTGCTCCCAGCTAAACTCAGAAAGCTCATGTCATGGTCACACTAAAGCACCTTGTCAGTGGTGTGCACTGTGTTGTCATCTCAGGAAAGCTGGTCCATGCTAGCTACCCCAAGTCGCAATTTCAGCTTTCTTAGCAGTAAAGACAAAGCCCTCTCTCTAGCCTTGTTGCAATGGCATGCTTCCCCCGGAGTAAGTCAACACATGCTTAATAACGTGCTGCGTGTGCTGGACCACACTCTTGGTGTGAGCATGCTGCCATCATGCCCTGTCCATGTGGGCCCTGTGTGCGACTGTGATAAGGAGCTCAGCTAACTGGGCTCGTTTCCCAAACACTCGTAGCTCCACAAGTCGCGCTGTCGCCCTGCTCCTGTGTTTGCATGGTGCTGTGGGAAAACTCGTCTGCCCAGGTTTGTGAAAGTATAGTTTCCAGGTAGTAACCCAACGGGTGCGCTGTTTCAAGTCAGCAGTCCTTAATTACCTGGGCCACGACTGGCTGCTGGCTAGGAAGGCAGGGATGACCAGGAGTGGGTCTACACCGCTTCCCTGGAGCTCCTGACTCCCACTGTGAGCTCTCATGCTCTCTGAGTAGCCCCAAAAGGGAGTTTAAGCTCAGGAGCTGCATTTTTAGACGTCTCCAGAAGACAGGTGGGGGGTAGGGGGTTGGGTGCAGAGTGGGGCCAGCACCCCAGGGGAGCATCCTGCTCAAGCATCCCCCCACACTGACTACCCCCCAGGGCCCATGCCTGGCTCCTTGCACTGCCCTGCTTGCTGAAATGCACACTCTCCTAGTATCCCACTGACGGCGCAGCCCTTCTCTTGCACTCTTGCTCTGCAGGCGTCACATGGCAGGTATGAGCAAATGCCAGGTATGCACAGATAGGCTTTGTACCACGCTCCTGTGTACACTGCTCCTTTGTCAGGATGGAGAGGGACAGAAGTCATGCATAAACCGGTTTAAGTGATCAGAAACTGGTTTAAACCTGTAACAGAACAGAAGCTCAGTGCACATAAACCTGTTTCAAAATGGCTGCAACTGGTTTAAGATGAACCTGGTTGAACGTAGCATCATCAGACTTAACTGATTTGGGTCAAACCGGTTTATGAAACTTCTGTCCCAGCCCCTTCCTGGTTCAAGATAAATCACGTCCCCCAACATCCCAGCATGCTTTCCAGCCCTGGGCTGGGCTGTGTTGTCTGCTCCCTAGCTGGGGCAGTGAGGGCTGGCTAACAAGGGGGGCCGGGGGCAGCAAGCCTGGCTGGGGATGCAGCCCAGTCTGCAGGAAGAGTACTCCCCCCACAGGCAAACCCTGGCTGAGGTCTGGGGCTGGGGTGGGGGGTTTAAACACCCCTTCCCCCACTCAAACTTTCTACTGGCTGTAACTGTGGATTACAAATCCCAGAGGCACCTGGAAACAGGAAGAGGTAGTTATGAACATCCCTGCAGAGTCCTATTGTTATAATTCTGGACTGCAAATCCCAGAGGCCTCGGGGGCAGGAGGAAGAGGAAGTGAACACAGCTGGAGAGCTGTGCTCTAGCACCCCCTGGCCCTGGGCTGAGCTGCTGCAGGCGTGTGGCTCCATTCCCTGGCTCAAAGGTAAATGTCTGTTCACTTCTGTTTCCCTGTAATCTGTACAGCTCAGACTAACCTGCAAGGACTGAATTGATTCAGCCTCCGGCTTTTTGACTGTGTGTACCTAGCCCATACGGCACGAGAGAACATGGATAAACAGGGAGCTGCAAGCTTCCACGTGCAGTGCCCCTCCACGTGGCTCGCCCTCTCCTTGGGCATCCATGTGGGCCTGTCTGTGTTTGGGAAGGTGGCAGCTCGTGGGTCATCTTTGGTCTGCCTTGGTCCTGTAGCCACATCAGGCCCTCCTGGCTGCCAGAGAGACTCATCCCCTTCCCTTCTTGCTCACAACTCTTGGTCTTCCCTCTGTGAGATTATCTTCGACCCTCCTTTAACAGCGCCAACTCTTTGTCAGGCACTGGTGACTTTCCTCTGCCCTCCCTGCCAGCCCCTTGTGCTGAAACCTGCACAGACTGGTTTGCTGCTGATGCCTTCAGTAGCCTGTTACCCCAAGCTGTTTCCTCTACAAGGGCCCCTTCCTTAAAGAGTTAAGAGCTGAGCGTGGTCAGGAGCTGGGCAGATGTGGGTGGGGGCCCGTCTGCGGCGTGGAGCTGCAGAGACCCCTGGACTTTACTTGCCTGTTTAGTAGGATGAGCTGGAGGTTGGTTGGTTTGTGAGGGTCCAGGTTGGCGCCCTGCGCTCCCTCCGTGCGTCCTGCACAGGGGCTGTCCTGTGCGCTGTGCCCCGTGCCCCAGACCTGTGCTCAGCAGGATCGGGCCCAATGTGGCACTCCTCTGTTCTGCCTCGGGGAGTGACACCAGGCTTCACTTGTAAGCCGTGGAGCCGTGTAACGGGTGGCGGGGGGCAGGATTCTGCCCCAGGTGATTCCTGCCCTTCGTGCAGTCATTAGTGGAGCTCCACTGTGCAAACTTACAAGCAGCTTCCAGGGAGACAGCAGGGGTGGCCCAGACCCCAAGTGAATCTGCAGCTGAAAACAGGGCAACTCGCGTCAGTGCTCCTGCCCAGGTTACAGCAGCAGAAACATCCCTCGGCGTGGCCTGTGTGTTCCCAACACGCACATCCCGGGTGAGCAAGGGGGACTGTGGGACGGTGAAAGAAGATGTAGCCCATTGCTGAAGTCTAAGGAAGACGGTAGATCCTCCTCTCTGCTCCCGTTCTGGCAGGGAGTCTCGGGATTTCGCATTCATTTTACCACATCTCCCTCTGGTCACATCTCATGTATAATTAAATGATTTTCTCTAACTGGAATCTGACATCTCTCTGGAGAGAAACTGCTGCATGAAACATAGGGCTTTGCAGCTTCTGGGGACAACCGGAGAGGGGGGCGGGAAGTGTGTCTTGGTGAGCCTGAGCCGTGCTGATGCGCTCTGCACAGGCAGCGTTCGTCTCTCCTACAAGGGGAATGTGCAGTGCCGCAGAGCTGTGAGCAGACGAGGAAGTTGCAGGGAGAATGACTGGTTGGTAAGTTGTGATCCTCCAGCTGGAATTCAGCCAGGGTGCACATGTGGGGAGGGGGGACGGAGACGGAGAGAGAAGTGCCAGACCCTACAGACTATTAGGATCTTGACTTCATATCCTGTTTGGGAGGTAGTACCTTCAGCACTATAATGCCAATATCCATATATCAGGCTAGCATGTTCCTGCCTCTTCAGTGAAGTGGGAATTCCCTCGGTGCTGTGGTTCTTAACCAAATTAAATCAGTAACTCCTCCAACCCCATCTGTGTCTAAAGTTTTATGGCACACTCATGACCCTGGTGTGTGAGTGCCTCCAGGTACTGATAAAGGAAGAATTGCATGCAGATGAGAAGTGCATAAATGTAATATTGCCAGGAGCTAAAGAGAGCACAAAGGTCAGCAGCAGCAAATGCCATGATACGGACACAAGGCCAAATCCTGCTCTTGGTAGATTCAGTAAACAGCAAAATGTCCTTAGCCTGATGAAGGGTATCTGTACCCAAAAAACTTGCAAAAAAGATTTTTTCCAACTATTTGAGTTGGTCTGATAAATGATATCGGGTTTACCTAAAGCACCGTGATTGCCTATGCCCTTAGACCAACATGGCTACAACCTATATCCCCAAATTTGTCTTGACATCTTGGGGTGCAGCATCATATCCTTAATGGCCTGTTCCAGAGCAGAATCTGTCTGACTTTTAGTGCCTTTGTTCCCCATTTTGGTGCCTTTGTTCCCAATCCCCACACAATCTGGGATGAGATTTAACAGAGGGTGAGTGGCAGAGGGGTACTGTGTAGGGGACTGACAAGGGAACGGGACACCGATGGGCCAGAGAGGATCAGAGGCGGTACTACCTTCCCCGGATGCTGCTTGCTTTTGGTCTCTGTTGTAGCAAGCCCCTTTCTCAGTGTTACCCAAAGTAACAACATACATGAGCTATGGTTTTGTTAGTGCTTAGCAGTTTTTGGAACAAGATTCTGGACACGCATGGCCAAGAGAGGCAGTATCTCCCAGTGCCCTTTCTTCTGCAGTATGGCACCAGACAACATGAGATAAATCGCTGACAAGCATGACATTAACGGCTGTAAAATTTATGAGATTTTCCTTCTCAGCAATAGCTCACAAAAATATATTTTACAATCTCCTATTAGGGGCAAGTTTGATTAAAAAAAATTAAAAATTAAAATGCCCTTTTTTCCCAGGCTTAATATGTCTGGAAAAAAATCTCCCATGATTCTACTTGTCATTTATTGTCATAAAATATTTGCCTGACAGCTACAATCACAGCTAGTGCCTCCAGTGCATCTTAGGCCTTCATTGCTTGAACTTTTTTTGTAGACAACTGAGATAATGTGATAACCTTTCACTGCATCAACAAGTAATGTATGATACACCAGCTTCCAGGGCCCAGAGGCCTCCTCCTCCTCCCCCTCCTCCTCCTAACAAAGCAATTTAACTTGACAGTGCCCTGCTCACTAAAGTGTCATAGGTTCATAGCTTGTCAGGGGCTGGAAGGGACCTTGGAAGATCATCAGATCCAGCCCCCTGCACCAAGCAGGAAAGACAGCTGGGGTTAGGTGACCCCAGCAAGGTTGACCGTCCAGTCTCCTTCTGTCCAGGGTAGGCGATTGCACCACCTCTGGGGGAGCTTATTCCTGTGACGGAGCAGCTTTAGGGCTCCATCACTTTAAGGGCTGGAGCAGGCAGCTGGCAGGTGGCTGATGGGGGTGGCCAGCTTGGCCCAGCCTTGAGCTGGAGATTTAACACAGTAAGAGATCTGCGAGGCATGGGACATATATAGGGATGGTTGGAGTGTGTACCTGTCGCCCTTTTACAGCAGGGCGATCGAAGGGCAGCCTCTCACCTAATTAACATCTTAAGTAAGTTACAACAAGGCGTGGCAGGAGAGTAAGGCGGGTGGTTTGCCCAGAGACAGGTGGCGAGCCAATACTGTGAACAGGCCTGGGAGATTGCCCTGTCACAACTCCAGTGTGGACACCCCAACTGTGAAGAAGTTTTTCCTAGTGTTAAGCCTGAACTGCTTTTCCGGGAGTTTGTGGCCATTACTCCTGGTCTTCCCTAAGGGTTTTATCACAAGCATTGGCGGCATGTGCAGATCAGCTGTACGCCCCCTGGAAGCACGAGCCACGAAACTGCAAGTGCCGGTGGAAGTGCACTTCCAGTTTCGCTGCTGGTGGTTCTGGGCTCCGTGATTGGCCGCTGGGGGACCTGACCCCTAGTCGGCGATCTGGTACCCCCCCAGACTCAGGAGGCACCGGTCGCCCGTGGTCACAAGGCACAGCAGCAGCACATGGAGGTGGGGTGAAAAACCAGGGGCAGCTGTGGGCAAGTGGCCAGGGACAGTGGGTAGAGGTTAGGGGGAAGATGTAGGGACAAAAACAGTCCCACGGAGCTGTTTCATCCTTTGGGGTGGGATACTCCACACGGACACTGCCCGAGGGCCTGCCGGCATTGCCTCCCTAGCAGAGCTCCCTCGGGGCGAGGAGGGATGGGGATGTGTGTGCAGAACAAGCAGATGGTGGCAGCCCGTAGACCATCAGGACCGCTGTGTTGGCTCCCTGTCCCCTGCAGCCTTCTCCAGTGGAGCCAAGCAGGGGGGTGTCCCCAGGCTCTGCACAGAGCCCCATGAGCAAGGCATCACCGCCCAGAGCAGGACGGCACTCGTGCTAATGCAGCACCAACTCAGATTTGTGCTTGTGAGCCACGTGTAAAAGAGGCTGCTGTGGTGACGTGCTCTTCATGCAGAGTACATACATTTCCAGATACTAGCCAGCACTGAGCTAGTCCCGGCTTTCTTCTAAGATCACATTTTACAGCTAATTTTGGTAGTGCTAGTATCTGCTTCTGTCACTAATCTGACATTAAATTTTACTTGTCAAGAAGTAATGAGAGAAAAAGTCTTACTGTGGCAGTGGAAAAGGGTAGTGCCTTCATAGGCACATATGGTATCATTCTGCTGGGAACATATTTTCCTTTCTCATGCTGTTTCAGTGCTGCTTTCCACTGAAATTACCAGCACTAATTTAAAATGCAACATGCACAGGATGAGCCTTCAGTTATCTACTTAACTGTTTAGTTGTCATGGAC
Organism: Gavialis gangeticus; assembly: GCF_001723915.1. Taxonomy (NCBI): domain Eukaryota; kingdom Metazoa; phylum Chordata; order Crocodylia; family Gavialidae; genus Gavialis; species Gavialis gangeticus. Next base: position 36,673,427 of record NW_017728995.1, read on the forward strand.
TTGTGCTTAGGAACAGCCATGAATGCATGTAGCAGAAGCTGGCAAAACCTGTGATCAGTTTGGAGCTGGCACCTGATGTCCCATCCAGTTTGTGTCCAGCTCTCCAGGCCTCGAAGTGTATTGACCTGTCTCTGCGGGTTAGTCTGATACAGATATTTCTGCAGAGCCTGTGGCCGTGCTGTCTTTGCATGTAGCAGCGTAGGTAAAGGACCTCAGTGCGCTGTGGCCTCTTTCCAGTTTGGAGCTCTGGCCCCGGCTGCGGCTGCGTTGCCTGCTCAGCCCAGCCACTCCCCATAGCCCATGAGCCGTCGCGTTGGCAGACCCCCCCGGCACTGCAGCAGAGACTGTGCCTGTGTCTGGGGTCGCGGGGAGGTACCCGAGCATCCCGGCTCTTTAAGGACTTGACACGCGTCTCTTATGGGGTCATCTTGGCACCCTTAAAGCTGGAGTTTCTAAGCACTGTGGGTGCTGGAGGGACAAGTGACGGAGGGGGTGATGGCAATGCAGGCTGGCACCACAGCTTCAGCCATAGCAGAAACCTGAGATTGGGCCTGGAGCAAGTTGTGTGTGGGGTGTACCACGGCAGGAGCCAGGATAAGTGGAAGGGCAGGGCGTACTCGGCTGTGCGAGGGAGACCGCCCCTTCGTGTCCCAGCTGGAGTTCCCTGCAGTGGAAGAGCCCTGACTGGGGAGGGACGGAGAGCAGTTACAGCCGCGGCAGGAGTGGGCGAAATGCTGTTGTTCATGTCTGATGATGGACACGTGTGCCTGGGCCCAGAGCTCGCTCTCTCTAACCAGGGTGAGGCCTGCAGTGGTGGGGTGCAGGACCCCCTGGCCAGGCCAGGAGTGTATGAAGGAGGGACAGGCTGTCTGTTTGTCCATCCATCCACCCTGGAGTACTTGCTTGCTTGCTTTCTGACTCGGCTGGAAACCTGATGTCTGGCTGATGTCTTTCTAGGCAAGGAGACGGGGAGAAGAGCCCATCCAGGCCTGTCTTCTCGGCTGCGAAGACTCTGCGAGGAGCCGGCTCATCCCCGGGTGCTCTCAGAAGAGCTGCACTACCGGGGCGGAGGCTCTGGGGCGGCAGGGAGTGGCACCCGTGATGGCCTGGAGCAGCGGTGGCAGCTGCTTGGGCCGCAGCTGTGGGGGATGCTCCAGCCCAGCACCGGAGCAGCAGTCACGTTCCCCGAGCCTGCACGAGCCCCGGGAGCCTGCCCTCGGGGGAGAGGTCGACCTGCCCAGAACGACGAGCGGTGAGTGCGGTGTCACAGGGGGACAAAGGAGGTAGCGGCAGCTGCCTCATGAGCCACTCACAGCTGTGGGAGGGGACCGGGGTTGCCCAGGGACCCTTGGCGGGCATCTCTTCCCGTGTTAATGGGTGACAGTTCCGGTTTCCTAAACTGCTGTTCGGTTGTGTGGCCCTTTTCCCTCCTGTAATGAAGTCCTGTTGGTTAAAATGGGGGACTGTTGCTTACAAATGAAGAATGGTTGCTCATCAAGAGTAACCTGAGCGTCCCTGTCTTGTTGGACCCCCTTGCACCGAGCCCAGCCCCCTCTGCCAGAGAGCCCCTGGCAGCAGGGTCCCAGGCTGCATGCCGCTGGGGTAGTGCTGGGAGACAGGCACGCAGAGCCAAGCGCGTTCCTGAGACCGCCCGAAACAGCAATGCAAACGTGCGGCGTGTGAGGCCAGGAGGAAGCACGAGCCCAGCAATGTGCTTGGCTAAACGGCACCTGCCAGGACAGCAGCCTCCACGTTGGGCCACCGGCGAATGCGGCTGCCCCCGCAGGGGTTGGAGGGAGGGAGAAGGAGACTCCCGTTGGGTTGGGACAGAGATGCCCCGTGCCAAACTGCATTTGCCCACGTGTTTGTATGCATTTCAATCATAAGCCCACGGGCAAGGACCTTCCTTGCTGTCTGTAAAGTACTCGGCTGACCTGGCGCTGATGCCGTCTGGACGGGCAGACAAGGAACGTGGTCTGCAGTGGGCTCTGCCTGGGTGAGGAAAGCCCTGGCAGAGCTTGCTGGAGAGGAAGCCAGCCTCTGTCCCAGATTTACAGAGGAGAAAAACTTCTGTGCACAAAGATTTCTTTATAGTTGCTTGTGTGCTTGCACCGCATCCTCTGATCTGGAGTCCACCGGGCCTGACGCCTGCCCGGTGTCACCCTCGCGCGCTGGCTCGTGGCTGCACGGGGCCAAAGGGCACTCGGGGAGAAAGAAAGGGCCTCCTGGCCTGGCCGCGGGGGCTCTGCTCCCCTGCCCCGCTGGTGCCTGGTGCTTTGGAGGCTGTAGCACTGTAGGAAGGAGCCGCAATGTCGGTCTCGGCCGGTCCCCGCTGCAGGGCGAGTCTGAACGGCCGGCAGCAGGACCGCTGGCCTCGTGGTGGTGACTCAGTCGGTGAGGAAGCCGTGGTTTCTCCTCGCCGCCCGATGACTAAAGGGTTCTTGTCTCTTGTGTCAACGTTTTGGTTTCGGCAAGAAAGAGCCACGAGCACTGTGACGTAGCGAGCAGACTGGCGCGTGGGAGTCATCCCATGGGGCGCGACGGGCCTATTTGCCACGCAGGATCTCTCCCGTTCTGTCTTCAGTCCCTGTCTCTCAAAGTGCCGTGTTTCACCCTGCCCCAGACGGCTGGGCTCTGTGTGTCGGGGCAGCGTGCTCTGCGTGCTGCCTTGGTGCTGCCGGTCCTGCTCCTGCAGGCTGACCTGGTGCAGCGTGCCCAGAACCGGGTGCAAGTGAGCTGGAGAGCAAAGCACTGCTGCCGTCTCCTGCTGTTCAGAGCCCTCTGCTTGCATCCTGACACCCAGAGACCACCGCTGCGTCCGCCGGTTGTGCCCCCCACCATCCAAGCACGTGCTTTAGCAGCAACCAGTATCATGCTTGCTGCATTAGGCGCAGGACAGCCCCTGGGTGCAGTGCTGCTGCAGGGGCGTGCGGCGGGGGGCTGGCCGCTAAAGACAATCGGACCTCCAGGCGAGGGAGGAAGACCCGCAGTAATGCACAGCGTGGCTTTGATGGCATTTTTCATCCTCCTTTCATGCCTGACTCCCAGCCCGAGGGACAGCCCACGCAACCGCACCCTCGGGCACGGCACGGCACGGCACGGCACGGCTGTCGTTCCTACCAGGCTGCAGTCTGGTGAGGACCTGTGCGGAGAGAGCCTGGGATGCTGGTCCTGCCTGCTCCAGCAAACGTTTCCACCAGTGGGGCCGGGCTCACTTCTGGTACGAGGGCTCTGTGTCTTGTGCTGTTGATCCCTCTTCCCCCCGTGGCCCACACGAGTCCTTTTCAGGCCCCCCCTCATCTTCTGCTCCAACAGGCTGTCTGCAGCATGGTGGGTCTTTGGCAGGGCTGCTGCTCAGAGGAGACGTGTTGGTGCAGGGGGCAGGCAGCTCCAGCCACGGTGTGCTGCATTTGCATGGTGGGGATGGAAATAGGGGTGATGAATTTGGGTGACCCATGCTGGAAACCACAGCTGCTGTCATGTGGCTCGTCTGGTTGCTCCTCTGGGCGGCTTGTGCCATCGCTTTGGCAGCAGCCCTAGGAGTCCAGCGCCACACCTGTCCATCTCCCTTCAGGCTGTTTGCACCTAGAGCACTAGGCTGCACCTCCCGGGTCCTCAGTAGGTGGATGGTGCTTGTGTGTTTGTTCATTGGGTACACCACTTTTTTGAGTTTACTGGGGGGATAAGCTAAGAAGAACATTAGTGGAATAACGAAACCGTTTGATAATTACAAAATCTTGTTTGTTTGGGCTCTGGGTAGATCTGCATGTTTGTTCATAACTCTCTCCGTGGACTCTTTATTCCATAAATGCTGCCTGACTAGATAATATTTTAATACCTCAAATATCAAAATCGATAGAGTCGGGCAACAAGGGCTGGAATGGCAAGGCAGCAGATACCAGCACTCGCTATTCTTAGACTTCCTTTTTGTGCCATTTTAAAGCTATTTTTAATTTTTTTAAAAGCATTTTAGTTGAAATTGTACTAACCACACGGAAGGTTAATGCATGATTGATAACAGCATCAGGGAATTCAGGCAGCAGCTACTAAGTGCTTTATTGACTGTGAATATCTATCTGGATTGATCAGCCTGACAGATTAAAAGATATGTCCATGAGTTTCCTAGAGCTCTGGCTCTAATGAAAATGTTTAAACCATCAAGGAAATGAGGCAGACAAAGTCTTGTGTCATTGCTGCTTAGCAAGCAACATCACTGAGTCTCATTCACTTGATAATTGCTGTTCTCCGGAAGATCACAGCTGTCAGCGGGGGCTGTAGGATCCTTGGTTTCTTTGAAGTCATTAGCAGTCAGCTATAGGACTGCTCCTGGTAACTTTTCTTATCTTTCACTTGCATGCCTTTCCCTCCATTACTCAAGCAAGCTGATCCGTCTTCCCCACCCCAGTCCTCGCTGCCTTTTGCAAACAGTCATTTTTGTATTACATCACGAGCTATTGAAGAATAGATTCAAATATGGTATAATAATGATCATTTTTCCAACAGGAATGCCCTGCTGGTCACACCACAGGACCTAAAAGTAAATGGTCTCAATATCCCATTGTGTGGATAAGAAATTTGAGGCAGAGAGGTTAGTTTTTATTTATTTATGTGATTTATATCTTGCCCTATCCAAGAGGCTCACAGCTGACTTGCCAGTATTCAAAGGTCCTTAGTCGCATGCTAAGCCAAAGATGCTTTCTCAGTTATTTATTATTGCAGTTTATCTCTATGAAAATAGAGCCTAGAGGCACCAATCAGGCTCTGTTGTACTAGGTACTATAAATGTAAAATAGACACAGAACCCCTTTCCTTAAGATCTGGCAGTTGGGGTGAAATTCATCTGTGTGCAATGGGCCTGTACTCAAACCTCAATTAAGCCTTCAATCTGATAAATAAAACCAGCTAAATTGGGCATAAATTCAGCATCGAGGAGTAGTTTTCCACAAGGGAATTCACCCCATGAATGATATCCAACAACTACCATAAAATAAATTTTAATTTCCCTTCTCACAGAGAGAAGTAGAGTGTGACTCTGTGCCCCATAGCATGAGATGTGCTTTGTATTGTTCCATGATGCTGTTAGGATGTCCGAACGCCGCAGCGCTCCTCGCATCCTGACACGCTCTGCTTGGGTGTAAACACATGTTTTGTCTGCCTGCTGATTTTCACTTAATTTTAATTTGTTTTGTCTTGGAATTTGCAGAAGCAATAATGAATGGCTTGGGCTGAGCGTGTCTCCTTCCCCACTGAATTCAGAGAGTTAAAGTGCTCTTGGCTCCCACCTAATTGGTTCCTGCCAAGTGTTTGCCGGGGCATCTTGCACCTGTCTGATTTGCATGTCATGTCTTGGTTCTGCTCAGAGGGCTTGTGCCACTTCCTTCGGAGACTCCGAAACCACCTCAGTCCCATCACGGGTGTGACTGTAATCACTCGGCTCCGCAGATGGAAATGCAAATGCCGTGTGTGGGAACACAGGACTACAGGGGGCTTCTGGATCGGATCCAGTCCTCCTCTCTGTCAGACAACCCTGTTCTGTTATCCCCACTTCAGAGATGGGAAGCCAAGGCACTACAAGGATGGTGAGACAGAGTGTGTCCACAGGGGAGGTGGGAACCAATTTGCAGCGTTCCAGCCGAAAACTGGTTTTGTTTCTTGTCCTCACTACTCCTATTGGGAGGCTGTTCAAAACTGCACTGCCCCGGTTAGAAACCTGCTTCTCATTTCCAGCCTAGCAGACTCCAGCATCATGTGTATCAGCATCCCCACACTGAAAATGGCAGCAGGGGCACTTTAACTAAAGCTCGTTTGATGAGCTGTAGTTAAAGTGCCCCCACTGTCATTTTTCAGAGCAGGGATACTGATACACATGATGCTCCGGGCGCTTTAATTAGAGTAGCTCTCAGAGCCTAATTAAAACACCCCCACCCCACTCTAATTAAAGCACCCCCACCCCACTTCCGGGCATGTCTGTAAGGCTAGGGACCGACATTACACACAAACCAGTTTAAGTGATCAGAAACAAGTTTAAACCTGTAACAGAACAGATGTTCAGTGCACATAAACCAGTCTGAAAATGGCTGAAACCAGTTTGAGATAAACCTGGTTGAATGTGGTATCATACTTAACTGATAGGGCTCAAACTGGTTTATGCAATGTCTGTCCCAGACCCCTTGCTGGTTTAAGTTAAACCAGACTCCCCCAGTATCCCGGCATGCTCTCTGGGCTGGGCAGGGCTCTCTGCTCCACAGCAGGGCTGGCCCCTCCCCTCTGCTCCCTGGCTGCACCTCCAGAGACTGCAGGCTGCTTCCTTCCTCCCCTCACCA
>NW_017728995.1:36684749-36688666 GCF_001723915.1 Gavialis gangeticus
CGCAGGCTGCTTCCTTCCCCCCCCCCCCCCTTTTTTCTAAACCCAGATCTGCCCCCCCCCCCCCCACCTTGCTGTGTATTAGCTGGCAGACCACATGCTGGCTATGGTCCTTGCAGAATCAGCAGGTAGCAGATAATGTCCCTCTGTTGTTTTCTTAATGGGGTGATAAACACTGAGTTAGGGGTGTTAAACGCTGTTATCAATTCCCTACTGGGCTAATCGGAGCTCCTGCCTGAGCCTGGCTGCACCCTGCCCAGCTCAGTGCTGGGGAAGGAAGGGAGGGCTGCTCTAGCACCCCCCAGCATCTAGCCTGAGCTACTGCAGTCACGTGCCTGCATTTCTGGGATGTCTGTCCGGTTACAAAACTGATTTAGCCTAGCCAGGTTAGATTAACTTGCAAAGATCGAATCAGTTCAGGCTCAGGCTTTTTGAACGTCTATCCCAATCCTAAATGCCCTAAGTCAGGTTGTCAGCTGTGGGTATGCGTACCCCCGAGGGTACTTGAGAAGGCCCTGGGGGGTACATGTAGGCGGGTGGGGATGGAGTGCTGCCATGCACCACCCCACAGCAGCCACCTGCCCGGCTGGACACGGAGGGCAGGGGAAGCTTGCATGCAGCAGTGGCCACCACTCTGCATTCGGCCACATGCCCTGCTTTCCCGCCCCCACCCCTGCTCCGCATCCAGCTGCCAGGGGTACACTGCTCTGTGTCTGGCCGCTGGGGGTACACTGATCCAAAAAGGTTAAAAGCCCCTGCCCTAAGTGAATAAACTTGTACTTTTTGCCATTAAACATTGCCCTGTTTCTGCCACTTCAGTCCTCAAAGTCATCCAGCTCTTACTGTATATTCTGAATCCTCCTCCACATTGACGCCTTCAAAGTTTGTGACATTATCAGATTTAATCAGCACACTCCTAGCTGTTGTGCCAACGTCATTAATTAACATATTAATTAAGATTAGTCCCAGAAGTGACCCTTGAACAACTTTGCTAATTCCCGTTAACCTTCTTACGGTTCTCATGCTAATCTGCATCTTCTCTACCTTAGTTAATAGTTTCCCGTCTAGCAGCATGTTTTACTGAAGTCCAAGCAGGTGAGATGTACCACATCCCTTTTGTCTCAAAAATCAGTTTTCTGATTAAAGAAATCAAGTTAGTCTGCCACAAGTTGTCTTTGCGTTTACTCTGCCATTTTCCTTTTACCTTGGTTCTTTCATTCAAAATGTAGTTTACAGCTTGTACACCATCGAGGCCAGTTCTATGCAGTGGTTCTTAACCTTTTCGGACTTGAGACACCCCTTTTTGCATTCAAGGCATCTCCCAAAATGCCAACTCTTACCTTTTGCTTGGGTCGTGCCTACAGAAATGTAATAGAGCAATTCTTCTGTTGCAGAGAACTCAGCTAGCCCACAGCAGGTCACAACGTTTTTAACACTCTGGATTCCTGTTCGAAGTCTCTGAGTTAATCTTGTAAATCCTGTTTGTACACCTAACAGTGCTACCAAAGCGTAGCATCCCATGGCACCCTTGAAAAGATCTTAAGCCACCCCAGAGTGCCATAGCTTCCTGGTTGAGAATCACTGGTTTAATGGGACAATAGTTGCCCTGATCTTGTTTTTTGGGTTTTTTTTCTCCTTTCTTAAATATGGGCACTACATTTGCTACCCTCTGAGCATGCATTACCATCCCTTATTTGATAAAGCTATTCAGGCCTTTGCTACTAGATTTGTAATTCCATGTGCCAGTTTTTCCAGAGGTCTGGGATGAAGATGCCCCAGGTTCCCCCACCCCTCAGTGTGGGCACATGCAGTGCTTCAAGTTTTTCTTCCCTATTCATAGTTTCATAGTTTCTAGGGTCGGAAGGGACCTGAGCAGATCATCTAGTCTGACCCCCTGCTATGGCAGGAGAGAGTACTGGGGTCAAATGACCCCGGCGAGGTGTTCATCCAGTGTCCTCTTAAAGACCCCCAGGGTAGGAGCCAGCACCACTTCTCTTGGAAGTCAGTTCCAGATCCTAGCCGCCCTGACCGTGAAGTCGCGCCTCCTGATATCTAGTCTGAATGTCTCCTCTGCCAGCTTGTGACCGTTATTCCTGGTTGTGCTCGGGGGAACAGGGACTCCCCCAGTGCCTGCTGGTCCCCCCTGACTAGTTTGTAACAGGCCACTAGATCCCCCCTCAGCCTTCTCTTGTGGAGGCTGAACAGGTTCAGGTCCCGTCGCCTCTCCCCGTAGGGCCTGCCCTGCTGCCCCCAATCATGCGAGTAAATGATGAATGTAATTTTCCTTCTCACACCCCTAGTCCCATTCTGGACCTGCGTTTGCCCTTCTGTTAACATCATCATCGACCTTAGTGAAAACTGAGGCAAAGTATGAATTTAGTTTGGACCATACCTGGATTCTTTTTAATCTCAAAGCCATCCTCTCTGCAGAGAGTGTCCATGTCAATCCTGTGCACTTCTGCTGCCCACCAGCTACTCCAGGGTCTGGTTTTTCAGTATGTCCCAAGTCAAGTTCATCATTCAAATTGAGGGGTGTTTCTTTTCCAGGTGTGCTGCCAGAGCGAGGCCACCTGACTAGGAATCCAGCACCGAGTTTGTCTTGCCATAGACATAAGTGCATGGTGTTGGGCAAGTCAAGCTTGCCTCTCTGGGCCTCAGTTCATGGACTGATGTGGGGAAGGATGTTAATGCTCATACGGTCATTTGAGATGAAGCGGTGGGAGTGCTTACAGCTGGGAGCTGCGCTCTCTGCCCTGGCGGCCCATCTCAAATATGGACTGAGGTGCACCCAAACAGTGCTACAGGACAGTGAAGAGCTTGTGGCTGTTCTCTTTTTACTATAAAAACTCAGGACAATTTTAGTGTCAGAGCTGCCTCTCCTTACACCAGGGTGACTATTAACTCCAGCAGAGCCGCTCTGGATTTACAACCAGTGTAAGTGAAAAGATCAAGTGTTTTTCCTTTAAGTCTGGTTCGGCTGCTCTGATGTATTGGGAACATGTGCCAGAAGGAGCTTTCTCACCGACACGCTAGATGTAGGCAGACGTGGGCAGTAGCATTTTCAAATGAGCAAAAAGGGGACGCTCATGAGTTCCAGGGGTTGAATAGTGGGCTTACCTTTGAAGAAGGTGTTCCCACGGCACAGATGGGCACATTGGCCAAATCCACAGCTGGCATCAACAGGTACAATTTGGTACATCTTTTGTTTCTTCCTGATGGGATTGTATTACTGTTCTGTACCTGGGGGCACAGTACAAAACCTCCAGCATGAAGGACATGCCTACTACAGGGTGCTTTGGCAATTGGACCTGTCTTCCACTCGTCGTGCTGGCACCCAATAAAACGTCATGCTGCAATTAAGATCTTGGTCTTGGCTGTAAGACGACTGTGGTCTGTGTTCAGAAAGAAGGCCTAAAGGTGTGAGACAGAGACCACTCTGGGAGAGAGAAATGGTCTCTTTTTGTGTTCACAAAATCTGCGCCAAATTCACGTACACCTGAAGACAAGACAAAACTCCTGTGAACTTCTGGGAGCAATATTTGGCCTGGTCTACCGAGTGTGTAAATCCCCAAACTATCACATTTGAATTTTCTCTGAAACAAGCCCGTAAAGAAGAAAGCTGTAACTATTCCACTGGATGCTGCGTTATGTCCTAGTTAATCTAGCCTGGGTTTGAATTCACTCTGCAGTGTACATTTTGAGATTTCTGCTCCTGCTGCGTTATGTGCCATGCTGTCAAACCAAGCATGGATCTATCTTTGAGAGAACAGATTGCTTCTGGCAATACCTGATTTAAAGAGATTCCAGCCTGACTGCTTTTGTCCGTGTCTGTTTCAAATCAAGGGAGAAGAGTAGCCCAACTTTCCACAAAGCCTAATGAAAGGGATCGTGTAGATAAAAGGGGCGGGGGGGTAGCTCTC
>NW_017728995.1:36688677-36701134 GCF_001723915.1 Gavialis gangeticus
CCCAGGGTAGGAGCCAGCACCACTTCCCTTGGAAGTTGGTTCCAGATCCTAGCCGCCCTGACCGTGAAGTCGCGCCTCCTGATGTCTAGTCTGAACCTACTCTCTAACAACTTGCAGCCATTATTCCTTGTTACTCCGGGAGGTGCTCGGGGGAACAAGGTCTCTCCCAACCCCTTTGGTCCCCCCTAGTAAGTTCATAGACAGCCACCAGGTCCCCCCTCAGCCTTCTCTTGTGGAGGCTGACCAGGTTCAGGTCCCGTTGCCTCTCCTCGTAGGGCCTGCCCTGCTGCCCCTGATCATGCGAGTGGCCTCCTCTGGACCCTCTCCACGCTGTCCACATCCCTCCTGAAGTGCGGCGCCCAGAACTGGACGCAGTACTCCAGCTGTGGCCTGACCAGTGCCGCATGGAGGGGGAGGATCACCTCCTTGGACCTGCTCGAGATGCATCTGTGGATGCGCGACAAGGTGCGGTTGGCCTTCCTGACCGCGTCCCCACACTGCCGACCCATGTTCATCTTGGCATCAATGACGACTCCAAGATCCTTTTCTGCTTCTGTACTGACAAGAGGGGAGTTCCCCAGCCTGTAGGTATGGTGCTGGTTGTTTCTCCTCAGGTGCAGCACCCTGCACTTGTCAGTGTTGAAACCCATCCTATTTTCATTTGCCCACCCCTGTAACCTGTCCAGGTCCCGCTGTAATCTGTCCTTCCCTTCTAGCGTGCCCACCTCACCCCAAATCTTGGTGTCGGCTGCGAATTTCAGCATATCATCCACAAACAGATTCCTGAGGCACCTAACGAGACCTCTTATGTGTACACCATGATCCAGAGGATCGATGGTTGCCTATACATGTCATTTCCCCAAGTATGTACAAACAAAGCCCATCAGTTTCTGTTGCGAAGGAGATGAGAGGGGATAAGAGAACTGCTGGAAAACTGAATGCTTTTTGTTGTTGTTAGGAAAAAGCTTGCTTTCCGTTTTGACTTGTTTTTCAAAATGAGCAGAGCCCTGTTTGGAATATGTCACTGGGCCCCGAAAAGAAAGTAATGATTTGGAAAGGTTCGTGTTTGAATTTCCACCCAGCTCCGGCCCCCCGGGTGCTGCAGCCCACTCCCCGCTCAAGCCATCTGCGGGCTCCATCCTGCCTCCCTCCTGCGCGCCGGGTCCTTCGCTGTCCGACAGCTATTGCTATTCCACCAGTGCTGGCAGCACGGGCTCGGGTGCGTTTCACCAGGGAAGGCTGCTTCGATGGAGAAAGTGGCGTTGGTTGTGGCAGGAATTCAGCTGCCTGCCATGGGGTGAGCGACGCTCCGTGGCCAGTTCGGGGTCTTTCATGGGCACACCAGCCGAGGGCCTCCAGACAGATCTGAGCTCCTTGCTTGCAGGTTCCTCAGGTCTCACTCGCTCCCCTTCCCCTGCTGCAACTTCGGATGTGCATCTGTAAGTCTAATAAGTGACACAGCAGAGGACAAGGTATCGAGGCTCCCTCCAGGCTCTCCCTGTGGTCCCGTGGACTCTCCGTCTTCGGTAACTCCCAAGAGCAGGCTGGGCAGACACTTGGCTGAGATGCACTGAGAAAAGAAAAAATACTACTTAGGATGCACTGACAAAAAAAAAAAGAAGAGTTTCCCCCTTTAAACCTTTCTGCAATTGTTTCTTTATCAAGGAAGATATTCATCACAGTGGGTAGGAGGTGCTGCTCCCTCCCCAAAGCATCTCGTGATTTGCTTTGATCTTGTTGTGCGGCTGCACGCTCTTTTGTACTTGGCATTGTGCTGCACGGCCAGGAGCGCAGGGGAATGGTACAAACCATCCCGCCCTTCGGTCTGTCGTGCTCTGGGATCTGCTTCGTGACCGCGAACAGCGAGGAGGCTGGTTAGGCCCCAGAGCTTTCTCAACATACAAAAATTGGTTTTGTTCTTGTTAACCCCTCAGGGCACGCTCTCTGCTGCAGGGCCGCGATGCACAGTCAGAGGGAGCATTAAGTGGAGCTCCTTTGAAGCAGCAGATATGGGTCACCGCAGGCTCCTGGGCTTGACGGCTAATTGCTCGTACGTGACATGGCAAGCGGTGCCCTCTGCGTCTGTCTCTTGGTCCATCCCACGGGCGGGTTGCTGGGGAGCCCCGTGCCCTGGCGGCTTCTCCACTGGGGTCTTCTGGACCCAGGGAGCCCACAGACCGTTGCTGGATGTTCCCGTATTGTCAGGGAAAGTAAAGGATAGTTACAGCCCAGTGCAGGATGTTTCCTGATGAGAGTTGAGGCAAACTTTATCTGAATCTGGAGGAGCGTTGCTGGTTCTCTCCTGTGTAGAAACACAAGAAATATTAGAAGATGATAGTGTTGATCAATGCACTGGGTAAGCTCGCCCAAGAACTATGGATGGGCTCCAGCCAAGCGCCTCTGAAGTCTAGGAGAGCCTAGATCCAGACTAAGACTTTGGAAGTGGCTCCCATGTCATGCTGGACTAACGCCGAGCCATCGATCTCAACGTGCCCAGACCGGGGCCCATCTCCCTGCCCACCTGTGCAGTGGTGGAAAGGGTGGTTTAAAAACCAGCGCATGCGCGACTGGGATAACGGGAATCCCCGCTGCTGAGCCAGCTCCAGAGAGCGGACCGGGCTGCTGGGCATCCCCAAGCGCAGAGAGCTGAGCCGAGCCCCAGAGAAGAGCAGCTTGTTCCAGATGTGCGACCCGAGGCAGTCCGGAGGGGTGCCCAGAGCTGTACAGAACGGCTGCTCCAACGCGCTGTAATTGCAGCTTCCAACAAGCCTTCGTTAAAGCGCCCGCGCTGCCATTTTGAAGTGCAGGACGCTGAATACACGAGACACTGGGGGCACTTTAATTAAAGCAGCTTTCAGGAGCTGCTCTAATAAAAGCGCCCACCCCTGGAGCACATGGAAAGACGCCCGATTTTTCTTGTTGGAGGCAAGCTTGGATGCGCCCTGTACCCGAACAGCCTGGCCTCCAGGAGGGCGAGAAAGTGGGAGAATTAAAAACCTTCATCCAGGTTTGAATTTTGCACCACAGGCCTGTCTTTAATTCTCTTACTGGCACTAAACTTACCAATTTCCACTGAGGTCACCTTTGAGAAGTGCTTTATTAGCGTTTGCCAGGTTCTTTGAGATGATGGATGCTGTTTCGGTGCAAAGCATTATCATCACTAGAATGGATCTAAATAATGGCCAGAGAAAAAGGATCAAACAAATGAATCATCCTTCTGACATCTTCCAACCTTTCTGTTCCTGGAAATGCCTGTGACCACGTGGAGGATTCAGATGATTCTGCAACAGTCGTGCAGTTTCTCATCCCCGTATGTTCACTATTTCCATCTGTCTTAGTTCCTGTCTTCAGGGTTTGACTTGCGCGGCAGCGGTGGTGAGGAAGGCAGAGCCTTGGCACAAGAGGGAAGGGGGAGTGCTGCGCAAAGTAGCATTTGCATTCAGTGTTTTGACCGAGTAATGTGGAAAATCTCTCATGGAAACCCAGAGTATGTCGCATCCACCAACAGCCATCAGTAACAAACCATATTAATAGATAATTGCACGATTTTTTTTTCTACAGAAAAAGCCCTTGCAGTGTGAGGCAATAGTTTCCACAGTTTTCAGATGGCTTTGGTCATTTCTAACAGATTTTTTCTGTTTTATGCAGCTGTGGTCTGCCTTGTTATGTAGCCTGGAGGATTTTCAAGTTATGGTTTGCAGACACTGGGTTGTTAAATAAATCCTGTACAGACAGCATAATAACTGCATATGTCTTTTTCGAAGGCAGAGTTGTTTCCTTCTTAAAACATCAGGCTTCTCTTCTCTTTAAAGGGCTCCCTCAAAAATGAGATTAAGTCTCCTTTCTCTTTGGTAACACCTAAAAATTCAAACTTTTCAAGCTCTGGCCTGACTCACTCCCTGTCCCTGCTGTGACTTTCCATGCAGGAGAGATGCACACCTGTACGTCTAACAGGTGACACGTAGGACCGGATGTTGAGCTCCAGGGTCCCAGTCCTGGCTCTCCCTATGGTCATGTCTTATCTCCATGCTTGGAGATTTTCAGGAGCAGGTTGGGCAGACACTTGGCTGGGATGGTTTACCTGCCTTCTGCAAGACTTCAGGCTAACATGGCTAACTACATCTCTCTGGGATGGGTTAGTTGGGGATGATCCTGCTTGAAGCAGGGGGCTGGACTAGATGACCTTGTGAGGTCCCTTCCAGCCCTACTTTTCCATGATCCCACGTGAGCAGTACCTCAAATCTTTCTGCATCCCATAGATTATAGTCCCCTTCTCCTCAGGATGGATGTGAGGGTACATTAATTATCACAGAGAGCTTTGAGCCCCTTTGCTGAAAGATGTTATGCAAGGGCAGATAATTGTTTCTTCCCTGTTTGCAGGTGTGGGGATGCGGAGGTGGATAGGCATTGTCTGCGGTCGGTGTGAGCGCTGAACCGATCAGGGTATAGCAAAGTAAACATGCGTAAGGCAGTGCAGCCCCTGGTAAAGTTGGTCACAAGGATAATGCCGGCACTGCTGGGTGGGTCGTTAGCTGCAGGGATTGGACCTGACACCTGCTTCGTAGCGCTCTCCTACTGCTCCAGCTACAGCCTCCGCTAGCCAAGGCAGCGTTAACCGGGCTCGGCCGTCTGCAGTGGCCGTCAGAGGGACACAGCGACACTGTGACCGTGCCTGGCTTGTGCAGGGCGCTGGCCTGCGGTCCTCGGGAGCGTCCCCGGATGTGGGATGCAGTCGCTCCGTAAGCTGTGACGGACTCCAAGCCAGGGCTGACACGGGCACTGCTGCCATCCTTCGCATCCATCCCAGCAGATGGAAAGCGAGGCTCATTGCTGAGAAAATGATTTCTGTAGCGGTTTGCGATGACCTCTGCTGACCGGTACCCCACATCCCACTGTCTTTCAGCGGTGTCTCTGCCACCCAGGCTGCACCCAGTGTCGGCGCGGCAGAAGCAGTTCTTGCCTACCCGGGGCAAACCCTGCAGGGCTGGATCCTGTCCTCGGTCCCAGAGCAAACCGATAGCTGTAGATGACTTGGGGTTTAAGTACAAAGAAGAGCCTGCATGCTGGTCCTTGCTCGCCCCCACGTCAGCCTCACCTGTGCCTTTGCTACGGCTTGCGCAGAGGAGGGCTCTGGGGCTACTGACTGGGCAGAAGCCAGCTCACGGGTGACCACCGCTGCCCGAGCCGAGCGGGCGCGCCTGACGGCAGTGGGTAAGGCAGGCTGGATGCAGAACCAGGCTGTCTGCAAAGTGCTTTGCTGGTACGGGGTGAGACATTTTGCAGCACACGGGCGCTCCCCGGGGTGACCTAATGTGCGACTGCTGCAACGATGACATCTGCCTTGGCAGAGGAGCCGAAGAACCGATCTCCGAGCAGCTATGATTTACAGCTGGTGACAACTATGAAAAGCTCCCCCAAAGGGCATTCCTCCCCCGCAGTCATCTCCGCTGGGTCTGCTTCAGGAAGGGAGAGCTGGTTGTTCAGCGCGTGGCACGAAGGGTTTTGTGCAACTGCTGATCCTGATCCTCCTCCCTCCCGCATTTGCTGCTGGCTCTCTCTCACCAGCACGCGCAGGTCCTGCTGCCGCCCCGGCGTGCTGCGCTGCCTGTCACAGGTCTTGACCTTCTCTCTCTTCTGAGCCTGGAGCTGCTGGACGCCCCATGCCGCGCTGGGGCGGGAGCCGCCGTGTTACAGCACGTGCGGGCCGAGGACGCGGCTCCGTTGTGTTCCAGGAGGGGAACAAGCTTGAAGACTGAAGCCCGTTCCTGACTTGCTGTGCGGCCACAGAGGAGTTTCTCGGCTGGACAGTGCCTAAGCTTTCTTCTTGGTAACATGGATAATGATGCTTCCTGCTGCAAGGAGCTCGGGGTTTCTGGCTGAAAGTCTGCTCACCATTAGCGTGAACATTGCTATTGCATCCCAGGCCGTGGCTCAGCTTCCTGGAGGACAGTTTCCAGAGGCACCCGGCGTGTCACCCCTTCCGAGTCATGCTTTCGTGAAGAAATGGCTTCTGCCACAAGAGAGTCCATTGAGTACGGGCATGCGGGGCAGTGGTGATCAACCTCCGGCCCATGAGCCTGTGTTGTCCATCCCATAAGGAGTCTGGAGGGCCAGGCTGGTGCCTGGGATTGCTCCAGGCCTGGGCTGGGCCAGCGTGTAGGGCAGTGTTAGCGTGCGAGATCACACCCACTCACCAACCCCACATGCTGACTTCATGCTGGATCCAGCCCGTGGGGTCTGGCCCACACAGCCCTGCACCGCTCCTCCAGCCTGCTGGGCTGAAAGGTTCCCCTAAACTCGCATTCTTGTATATTATGCCGTCATTTCCCTTTCTGGTGCATTTCACCGCATTTTTGGTTACCCTTTTGAAGCATTAGGTCCATAAAGCCCTGTGTGTGTGTGTGCGCGCGCGCGCGCGCACAATTTTGACACTCAGTGCTACTTGTACCTGCATACATAAGGAGGTTTGGTGTTGCTGTTGTAACAGGACCGGCCCGTAGATGATGGCTCATGCAGAGCTGTAAATCGAGAACCGTTGAACGTCTCCTGTGTATAAAGCACCCGCAAAAGAGCAATAGGTGAGAAGAGTGTTTGTAATCAGCAGATTGCTCTGCAACCCCTTCCTGTGGTCAGAACAGATGAGCGCAGCAAATTGTTATACACTAGCTAGAGCAACACCTGGGAAGTAAAATGCTAGGGATATCAAGGACAGCCACATTGAGAACTGATCTGGTCTTCTAAGAGCAAGAGGGACACAAGCAATGAAGACAAGAGTCAGGGTTTTATTGACCCTGCAAGCCTGTCATTACGTTCACAGAGAAAGGGCCTGCATTTCTCAGGGGCAGTGCTAGAGGATGCCCTAGTTCAGAGGTATCTTTCTAAAGGCAAGACTAGTTTGAAGGTTAGGGGGAAGGGGTGAACCGAGAACCCCGCGCTGAGCGAAACCATCCGTGTCACTTGTGGCTGCTCTGTATTTGTTTGCACAAGGGAGACACGTTTGGACAAGGATGAAACATCCTACATCTGGAAGAAGGGATGCAGTTTGCACACACACATCTATGTAGCGAGAAGTTAGACAAGACCAGGGTCCAAAGCCCCTTTTTTGTTTTTGCCAAGAACTAAATGATGTCATTGATAAACACTGGGGGCTGGGGGCTCAAACCCTAGCCCTCGACACAAGGCTGGTGTAGGGGGCTCTCCTAGTTACAAGGCTAAGACAAGTTAAACCATATATTCCTGTCCTGGTAATATTAGTAGCAATGAAATATTTGCACAAAGACCAAGCTAGAGTATGGCCCTTTACTCAGAAAGGCAGGGATTTCTGCGCTGGCTTTTATTGGCACAATTGTGTCGTAGAGACGGTTATGGGACAAGCTGTTGGGTATCTGGGGACCTGCTTCAGGTCCCTCAGGGGCACATGCAGGGACCTGAGGAGGGCACCTGATCCCTGAAAGCTTGTCCAGCTGCTCTCCCAGCTGTGAGGTGGGTCCAGCAAAAGGCACCACAGAGACCCCTTGCCCCATACAGGTCCTGAGCCTTCACAGCTACAACAACGCTCCCTCCATTTATTCAGTAATTTAACTTTTGGTCCCAAAGCAGCAAACCAGGGTGCTGAAAACTAGACTCCCAAATCCATGAGCAGGCACCGCGCTTGGCTTTCGGGGGGTGAGAGGCCCTGCAGCTCCAGTTAGCTTCTCCAGCTCTAAAGTCTCCAGGGCGGGGGCGGGGGCTCTGGCCCAGCCGGCTGCAGGCGCTGCCCTGGGCTGGATCCAGGGGGTGCAGTGGGGCAGTTGTACCCCCCTTTCAGGCAGCGCTGAGGGAGTCACTTGACTTCATGGCTCATTACAAGCCCTCTGAATGCCTCGTTCCACAGGTTTTAACAACCCGCTATCCTTTCTAATGGTCTTGATGGTCCACTTATTAAGCTATCTTTTCTTTTGCCATTCTGCTGTTTGCAAGCTGCTTCTGGTAATGGAGCTCCTGTTTCACAGCCCTGCAGATTGGTTTTAACTCCAGCTAGAACTGCTAACTCAGATGTGCAAATAACTTGCAGTGAAGCATGGATGAACCGTCAAAATGATCAAGAAGTCTAGATTTGTCTTATGAATCTGAAACAGAGGTGTACATTTAATTTTAATGACTACAGGACCAGTGAAGCAACTTCCTTTGATTATTTTTTGCCTAGCTTGTGTTTTTTATGCTTGATAGATAATATAACAAATGTATGCACATGCCAAGAAAGTTATTTTTTTGTTCTAATCTTAACCTGAATAATGTAGCCCAGGCCCCTAACGTATTAGCAAAGCTTCTAGTTTCTTTTTAACTGGAGAAAAATAGATATTGTGTTAAATGCGATGATGCATCACACCATGTGCACCCCCTTTTCAAAATCCTAGATCTGCCCATGGTGCTACGGGAAGACAGACCACAAAAAGACGCGCCAACTGTCTCATTAGAGAAATGCAACCTTCTCCATATTGCTTCCCGGTTTTATCCCCTGCGCAGCTTGCTTGTCTTTTTTTTTTTTTTAATGATTTGAATGCCTTATGGTAGAAATGCACTATAATGAGGAAGTTCTCATTATTATCTATTTCTGCTACTTCATGCAAACAGCAAGTCAAAAAGATTTGGCCAGCTGTAATCCACACTACTCTTTAAAAAAAAAAGATAAATGACCTCCTCCCTACTCCAGCCATATTTTTCCACTGGAGAAATGGGTCACTTGGTGAGAGAGAAAAATGGAATAATTATCCATTTGAATCTGCTCTGGTTCCCTGACAGACATAATAGTTCAACAGTTGTATAAATATTTTGATATTAATTCAGCCAGCATTGCAGTGGGTCATGGTTGGAATAAGTGTACAGGAAGGAAAGAAAGAAAACAGAGCTGTTATGATGACAAAAATTAGAATATTTCACAAGTAAATTTACTGTTTGTTTTGGAGGAAAGACTCTACATTGTGAAAGGAAAACTCTCTACAAAACATGTTCATTTTGGAGACTTTTTGCTTAACAAATGTAATAGATAAATACTTATCAGTTATTGAAGCCTAGATGTTTCCAGAGGGGCTTTGTTTTATTAGCATGATTCATGCTGTTTCTGGGAAGTAAGGCTGACTAATGAGTGGGCAGCAGAAGAAAGCAAGTATTTGGTATGAGTAAGGGAATGTACTTGTCTCTGAAGAGCCGTGAACTGGTCCAGCGCGCAGCATTGGGGATCTGCATATTGGCTTCAGACAAAGAAAGGGACGTTTCTTTTCTCGGATGAGTGCTTATAGGACTCCGTGCTTTGGAAGTGTGGAGATGAAGGCCTGGTCACTTCTCAGGCCCTGGCTGCCAGCGCTAAGTATTGCACGAGTCTGAGGAGGATGAACAAGCCGCCTTTGTGAAGTCTGGTATTTCTGCGCTAGGAGCTGCTCTCTCCGCAGCCCCAGCTGCACCTGTAAATGGCACTTCAGGGAGCACAGCCTGGCTTTGTGCCTTCTTTCTCTCTTCTGGGAAAACAGCAGGCAGCAAATATGGCCAATAGCAAAAACCTCCCAGCACATGATTAGCCTATAAGGAGGACTCCAGGGGCAATGAAGCTTGCTGACTGCGAAATTAGTTTAATTTGAAAAGGAAGGGAGAAGCCAGTGAAGCATGACTCTGATCCCTTCTTGGCATCTCTTTGTTCACACACATGCAGGGCTGCGTACTGAACGCTTTCGGGTTGAAAGCCCGTTAGAATAAGCAGTATATTCCTGAGCTGTCTCGGTACAGACAGGAATCTCCTGCCCGGCTGTCCTGCCTTCGCTCCAGGAGAAGCTCCAGAAGAAGTAAAATCTTCCTCCCCCTTGCCCCTGGGCCAGACTGGCCAGTGATGCTCTGTCCTGGAGGGGGTAGGACAGGGGTGGGCAAAATGCGGCCCAGGGGCCCCTAAAAAATTTAGAAAATTAATATTTATCTGCCCCTGGCTGCCTGTTGTGCAGCCCTCGATGGCTTGCCAAAACTCAGTAAGCGGCCCTCCGCCCCAAATAATTGCCTGCCCCAGGGGTAGGGAGTCCTCTCTGTTGCTCTGCAGGTCCCCACGCTTTCATGGTCAGCCGGGTGCCCTCGAGTCCCCTCTCCTGGCATTTATAGCTACCACCATCTGCATAAACTTTCCTCTTTGAACTGAAGAGTCGGAGCCTCTGCTCTCCTGCATTTGTGGGGGCTCAGACTGGTGACGACAGATTTGGGAGCTGTTCGCCCAAAGCAGGAACAGCCCTGGCCCACAGGTGCCTGGGACCTGCACCAGCCATAGCTCACAAGTGTCAGCAGCTTGCCTCCTGCAGCAACAGCGCTTGGTTCACGCAACCTAACCAGCGTGCCGTGGGCTACCGCATCGTGAGCTAGAATAACACAATAGCCCCTCTGGCAATAGGTGAGTCTGACCAGCAAGGGGAAGTCAGCGCATCTCCATGAAGGGGCATAGGTGGGCATTTGACGAGCAGGTTGGCTTTGCAGGTGCAGCAGCACCCAGACGCTGCAGGGTTCAATTCCTGAGGAAGATACGGACGTGGGGCACTGTCTGCTGGATCTGCCTGGTCGGAGGGCTATGGGACCGCGCTGCATGGGAGGGAGCCTGAACGACCGTCTCTGGAGCACCCGCTCGGTACACGTTCGTCTGCGGGTACATCCCCATGTTCGTGGCTGAGGCCCCACGAATCCCATCACCGCTGACAAAGGTCTGACTGGGATTCCCCAGGAGTTAGGGAGTGCAGCGCCTGCGCTGCCACCGAGTGACAGGGCCACGGGTCGCCAGGGAGGACCGTCTGCACGCTGAACTGGTGAGTGGTGGTGGGTGAAGTCTGTCTCATGAGACCAGCCGTTGTCCTCACGGCTGTCTTGGTTCTTGCTATTTCTCCCTGACCTGTAATTAAGTCAAGGAAATGTGTCGAACCAGTAAACAGGCCTGGTGTCAAAGTGTCTGCTATGGACAGTGGTATAAATCTGATGAATGCACACAGACAAGGTACAGACGTGCCTGTGGTGTTATGCTGGCTCGATTGTTCACTTGGCCTGTAGCCTTCAGCCAGCTGTAGACTCCTCTGCCTTCTCCCCAGCTCTCTGGAACAGGGCGACGTGCGGTGTGACGGGTACTTTGCTCGTGCTCGGTCAGTGTAACACGCTACACAAGGGCTCGTCACTCGGAGACACGGGACGGCTCTGCAGTGGGGTCACGATCGCATCCCGTAACTCAGCAGTCTTTGGTTTCCTCATGTCTCTTGTGCAGTGAGACCCTGTGACACTAGGCACTGGTAAAGGTTATCCCTGGAAACTCTCTTCAGGCTTGGCACAGAGGCCCATGGCCAGTTTCTGTTATTTCTTAGGCCAGGATGAATCAGTTTAGAAGAAGTACCTGGTCTTTAGTTCGCACCAGTGGAACTGGCAGCTAGTGGTTAACGCTGGTAAAGTCATGCTGCTCTTCCTGCTCTCTTCTCTGAGTGCCTATAATTCTTGTCTTTATATTCTCCAAGGCCCTTTCTATTCAGCACTAAAACTTAATTAATGTTTTTCCAAGAGTGAGAGTCAGACCCTGCCCCAGGGTGTATGTTACCCTTTGCTAAAGGCGGAATCTCTCCCTTTAGCTGTCTGTCTGCGTCGCTCTGTTGTTGAGTTACATTGCCTAGAAGCTGCCGTTGGGTGATTTATTGTTGCCAGGACAGAACTTTTGAATAATTTAGGCCCTAAGAGTTTGATCTTATCACCAAAATGTATTAGATGTTTTGAAATTAGTTCATTTTCCCTTGTATCTTGTTATAAAATCAAAGGCTGAGAAGCACAAGGAATTAGTGGAACCATGTTTGACTAAGATGTAATCCAGACAGGATCAGAGGCAAGACGAGACTGAAGGCAAAGTCATTTGAACCGGTGCATTTAAACCTTGGCTTGCCTCTGCCACTGGAAAGTACAGGAGCTAGGGGATGTCCCATGGGAGTCACACACAGCTTTCCCTGTCCCACCGTGTCTGGAGGGCAGGCTGTTGGGGTAGCAGTGGGACGCTGGCACTGCCCGAGGGTCTTGCGAATCCTGACTGGGATCCGGCCACAAACAGAAAGCAGCTGTGACGGGGCCCAAGCACATTAACTGGAGCAATGGGACACAGTTCAGAAAAAGATAAATGCAAGGGATGTTTGTCTGTGGGCTGAACCCCCACTACAACACAGCTGCTGACCGCTTCCTGAGATGAGCAGCCCAGCAGGATGGAAACCAGGGGTACCAGGTACAGCCCTAAGCCTACAATGAAACCCACCCTAAATACGTCTTGCTTTTCCCTCCCTGCCTTCTGGGCATGAGGATCAAAGACACTGAGGGCTAGTGACACTAGGAAGACTCAAAGTACATGTTGGACATCCCCATCTCCTCTCTTCATCCCCTTCCTTGGCATCTGCGTGGTAGCAATGCCAGCAAGGTGCTGGCTTTTCATGGAGAAGTA
>NW_017728995.1:36706134-36711227 GCF_001723915.1 Gavialis gangeticus
CCTACAGTGAAACCCACCCTAAATACGTCTTGCTTTTCCCTCCCTGCCTTCTGGGCATGAGGATCAAAGACACTGAGGGCTAGTGACACTAGGAAGACTCAAAGTACATGTTGGACATCCCCATCTCCTCTCTTCATCCCCTTCCTTGGCATCTGCGTGGTAGCAATGCCAGCAAGGTGCTGGCTTTTCATGGAGAAGTAATGCTGGGAGGGACGTGGAGGGCTCTGCCGGCCGTACAAACACCTTCTGTTGCAGGGGCCGCTCCG
Organism: Gavialis gangeticus; assembly: GCF_001723915.1. Classification (NCBI taxonomy): domain Eukaryota; kingdom Metazoa; phylum Chordata; order Crocodylia; family Gavialidae; genus Gavialis; species Gavialis gangeticus. The sequence goes on from NW_017728995.1 coordinate 36,706,401, forward strand.
GGTCCCACGGCCCGGCTGCAGGAATGGTGCGAGATTGATTTTCTGTCTTTAAAAACGAACACTGTAGCAAACTGGTTAAGCTAGGCTAAACAGATCCTTGTAGCAGTCTCAGTAATAGAACAAAGACTCTGATTATTTAATTATCGTTACTGCTTAGCATCGTGTTACAGTTTTCAGCCTCTTGAAAGCATCCCAGCGGGTGGAAGCCTGGCACCGCACCAACGGGAATATTCCTCCTCTCGCCGTTGCCTCCTGTCCGGAGCAGCGTGCGTCCGTGGAGCACATGGGGCATGAGCACGCGCGGGTCCTCGTCCTTCAGCAAATCCATGTGCTTTGGTTCCTCACTGATCCTTCGTGTGGCTGGAGGACTGTGACTTCTGGGCAAAGTCCTGCCTCCCTAAGTGGTGTAAGCACAATCCTTGTTTCTACTCAAGCCACATTACTATAGGAGAGCAGGTGTTGGGGAGCAACTTCACCTTTGTGAGGGCTAGAGACAGCTTTTCCCTACACCAGACTGTGTCCCCCCACCTGCTGATTCCCTGCTACTACCTGCTAGCAGGTTGCCACTGTTGGCATGAAATGCTCCACCTTTGGCAAGCATTAAATGGGTTGTTAAGTGCAGCAGACTCTTTGAGGCAAGGGGACCAGTGCCGTAGGGGATACCAGGGGCAGTGTTCGGGGATGTAACTCGGGGATCGGGAGTGAGCCCTCTGGGTATGGCAGCACCACAGTCACTTAACACGGGGCAGTGCAAGCCAGGAGGAGAGAAGCCGTAACATCTCACCGTGGCCCACAGCATCGGGGCAGGGACCAGATGGTCAATTCAGCCTTTAGTCGCTTTGAATTGTTGTCAGCCAAGCGCACAGTCGGTGCACGGGGTGCAGACGCTGCCAGGTGCTGTCTGGGAAGAAACACCGACTCCTGCCTGACACAGGACATGGATTTCAGTCGTCCCTGCCTCGGGACCAGCGGCCTGGGGCTGAGCCAGAGCCTGTGCTTTAGGCCGACGTCCAACTCGCCCTAAACTCCACTGAGAGATGGAGACGTTTCCGTGTCCCTTAGGAACACGGAGCTGATGGTTAATTGCCCTTGCTTAAATGTTTCCTCCTTCATTTGTCTGGACTTTGCTGACTTTAGCCTCCGGTAGAGTTTTTCCCTGTCTGGCGAGGGAGCAGGAACAGGTTCGCAGTCCAACTTAGGAACCGCAGATCCCGGGAGTGGGGCCGAGCCAGGGCTGCCACCGAGCGGCATTGCCGCAGACCTTCCCTAAGCAAAGCCCTGTGACCTTGGCCCCCGGCAGCGCGCAGGAGCGCTGCGCTCGCTCAGTTGCTCCCGGGGACAGCGCGATGATATCACTGCCCAGAAGGTCTCTCCCGTGCCCGGTCTGCATCACCATCGTTGCTCTTGGTGAACTCCCGAAATAATTCCTGTCATTCTGGAGTGTCCTAATACATTTCTCTTGCCTTTCGCAGGAGTGAAAGGAGGGCACGAACTTCCCCAGTAATGAGACCAGCTGACAATGACTTCATTGGCGTACAAGGAAGATGACGGGCAGAAAGGCGGTGAAGGTTTGTGCCGTTGCTGCTGCTCAGAGAAGTGAGGGGGGAGACCGTGGGGTGTTGGTAATTAAGATTCATATACAACTTAATTCAGTTGCCGGTGCCTGGCTGACCTCCAGACACATCATTCAAAGGCATCAGCGGAGATTAGCAGAAAGATGCATTAAGTAACCTACAGAGACTGAACAATGGAAGTAGCCCAGAAGTGAGGAAAGAGCCTGTGCCAATAGATTGTATCTTCTGCGAATAAGCTGAGTGCTGAAAGGCCTCTGGTTTTCTGAAGGGCAGGAAACTTGAGCGCCAGTATTGTATGAACCCAACAGATAGGAGCTGTGTGAAGCCATGTGATTTCCATTAATGAAGGTATGTGATCCGGGATCCGTCGGATCACCGTGCCGTGACTGGCGGCTCCAGCATTGCTCTTGCCACATGCAGAGACACCGTTTTCTGGCCAGTGTCTGTGTTTTGGGGTGTTTATTCCAGACGTTTCAGCCCTGCAGCGAACTCGTCTTCTCCCTGGGGTTTCATGTGGCCGTGCTACTGGGTTAGCTGCCATGAGGGGTTGCCAGGAGGACGGTGACATTGTGGTAGCTCAGGCAGGAAGGCCCTTGGCAGTAACTTGATCAGGCCTTTCTCTTGCCTGGGAGACAGGCGAACACACCAAGGTGCAGACCGGTCATCAGGGAGAAGGGCTGTGCCCATCCAGCCCCAGGTCAGGCAGCAAGCTCACGCAAGCCTCTTTATAAGCTGGTCAAGTTTCGTGTTCACTTTCTCGTTCCATCCTCGTCGTGCAGGTAAGCAGCGGGGACCAGCTGACGGTGCAGCCTTATCCCCTCCTAGCTTTGATTTTACCTTAGTTACAGACCTCTATTCTTCTTTATCCTTCCGTTTAGTGTCAGCTGAGTCAATCATAATCATTTGGTTCAAGGTTATTTTCTGCACCAGCCCTTCTATACAGGTCCTCATTATTTACCAGACCCAAATCTGAAGTAACGTTCTCCACTGTGCTCAATTCCTGTTTGATGAAAACATGTCAGCTATCACACCGAGGAATGATGTCGACCGCTACACACGGCACGTGCTCGTTAGTCGATGTTTGAGAGGCCCAAGTCTTGCATAGTGACCGTGCCCAGCAGTGCGCGTCTCTCCAGCAGCGTCACGGAGATCTGCGCACGTCCAGGTCCTGGGCAGGCACCAGCTCTACCCCAGAAGAACCTACTGCCATTCTTCCCCAAAATGATTTTGACCAAATAGCTTCTGCTTTATCCAAGCTATCCCTCCCTATTTATTTACAGTTGATCATATTACAAATGTATAATGTTACCTACCCCATTTTTCTGTATTTGACCATTCTTGAACAGTGCATGGCCTTCAATACCCATTGAGCCAGTCATGACTGCTGGTCTACTGTGTTTGTCATCCCTCTTATATCAGGTCTCACTTTCTGCCCCAGCAGTTCAAGTTCTCCCAGGTTGTTGCCCAGGCTCCAGGCATTCAAATACAAGCATCTGCTGTTGTCAGCACCCCACCCCCTCGCACAGTCCTTTCGTTAGCTCTATCGCTTGCCTCATTGCTGTGCTCATTAATAGTCACTTTTTCTTTCTTCTTGTTGTCTATCCTTCTACCCACAGATATTCTGTTATCCACTGCTGCATCCTCATTTAGATGGATTTAATTTTCCTGGATATTTTAACCAAGCAGGGAGACTACGTGCGTTTCTCCCAGCCCTCTCCTATGAAGCCATAATGCAAAGTTCTCATATCAGAGAAGGACCTGAGGGTTATAGCAGACCATCCACTGAATAAGAGTCAACAGTATGCTCTTGTTCCAAAAAAGGCCAACAGTATACAAGGTTGTATGAACAGGAGTGTCACTTGCAAACCAAGGGCAGTGATTCTTCGGCTCTGCCTGGAGTCCTGTGTCCAGTTTTGGGCCCCACATCTAAAAGGATGTGGACATGGACAGATTGGAAAGAGTCCGGCATTGAGCAACATAAATGATTAGGGGCCTGGGAAGCAAGACTTCTGAGCACAGGCTGAAAGAGCAAGGGCTATTTAGTTTGGAGAAGGGAAGACTGGAGTGGGGGGGAGGTTGATCGCTGCCTTCAGATACCTGAAGGGCAATTTCAAGGGCAAAGAATGGATAGAGATGGGCTTTTCTCTGTGGCTGTAGGGGACAGGACTAGGAGCAATGTGTCAAGCTTCAGATTGGGAAATTTAGGTTGGAGATGAGAAGAAACCTTCTGACCATGAGGGTGGTCAAGCACTGGACCAGGCACCAAGAGAAGTTGTTTATCCTCCATCCCTGGAAACGTTCAAGAGTAGGATGGATGGGTGGACAGTGGCTGGGACGGTTTAGTCAGGGATGATCCTGCCTTTAGCAGGGGATGGACTAGATGTGAGGTCCCTTCCAGCCCTACTTTCCTATGATCCTACAATCATCTATAGCAGCCTTGGTCCCAGGAGATGAGTACCATAGCACTCAGGTGGAGTCCTCCTTTGACAAGGGCTGCTTTCCATTAATGCATCCTTGTTGTTGAATCATAGAGCCATAGAGATGTGGGACTGGAAGGGACCTTCAGAAGTCATTTAGTCAGACCCCTTGCCTGAGGCAGGACCATCCCCATCCTTATCCTAACCAGCCCAGACAAACCCATAATCTAACCTCTTTGTAAAAATACCATCAACCCTGACACAACACAAGATGTAACACCCAGACCTGCCAAAAATCAGCTAACGCATGCTGCTTTCCATTCCCCCTTTTGCTGCTTTACATATTGCACTTACATAGTTTGTGGAAATGAACAACTCTATGTCTGGCCTCCCCATCCCCACCCCACATCTCTTTTCGTCTTCTTCTTGTAGTTACAGTATAGCTAAATTTTAAAAATAAAATGCCTTCAGCAAGCCTCCTAGAGACTTATTTGTAGCTCAAATGACCATACCTTTAAACAGAGGCATAGCTAGGTGTTTTAGTGCACAGGGAGTTAGTGGCACACAGAGATGACAGCTGCACTTGGGCTGTTGGCAGTGATAGTCTAGTAGCATGGGAGCTGCTTTTTCTGCACCTCCCTCCCCAAATCAGCACCCAGGGCTGGTGCTCTGGTCACCCTCCATAGTTATGCTACTGCAAATAAATTTTGGGAATTTTATTTTGTCTGCAGGTGTGTCACTGTGTACACATGCTATTTTTTCATTATTGAATTGTTTTGAATGCCTTTATATTTCCAATTCTTGTAAATAAGAAAATAGGTATTAATGCCATATGA
>NW_017728995.1:36716227-36717784 GCF_001723915.1 Gavialis gangeticus
ACAACACAAGATGTAACACCCAGACCTGCCACAAGTAAAGTAGGTGAAATTCCCTCCCAGCTCCATGCGGCAACCAGCAAACATCCCCATACCCTCCTCACGGCACTAAGGCATTATCCCCATTATCTTCTCGTGCCTCCCTCGCTTTCTGTAAGGCCCAGATGGATTTTACTGATCCCCTTCCTCTGGGCTCCAGATCCTCTTGGTCAGCAGGTGTTTGCAAGCCTGGAGCAGCCCATACAGCCACTCCTCCCTCCGCAGACCCCTGGCCGGACTCCACCAATGCTGCCAGCTCCGTCACTGGTCTCGGATCGCGTCTTCCCCCAGCTCTCAAGCAGCGCGGCGCTGTGTGCACGGCTTCCAGAGCGGTCCCACGCCAGGACAAGGTACATCTAGGAGCTTCTGTATTCAGGCATATTGTTGTAGGAACTTATTCAGAGCTCATCCAACAATGCCTCAGTCCTCAGGGTGATTTTTTTCCCCCTTGTTCCTTCAAAGAAAAAACCCAAGCTGAACTCCCTCAAGGACAGAAGCAAATTCCCTGGTTTATGGCTCCCTGCACACAGATTGTATGGCGCTGCTGATGTCACCCTGTCCCTTTGCTTGGGCTTAGCGGGCAGTGGTCCAGCAGTTGTGATCACATCTGATTTGGCGGAGACCGAGTCACCTGAATGAGTTGCTGAGCCTTCTAGGGAGTCTGGCCTGCCAAACGATGTGCCGCCTCCGAGGATGAGACGGCCACCTCCCCTACGGGCCATGCAAGCACTTCACCTCGTATGTGAGTGAGGCGGTCCTGGCTACATAGCTCTGATTGCCTCTGTCTTTTTTTCCTGTTTCCAGCCTATCGATGCTCACTTAATGAACCAACAAACCCCGACCCGGCTGCTGCCTCTGAGCTGGAAGCCCATCACGGAGCATGAACAGCTGAAATCTTCTCCTGCTACAGCTTGCAGATACCTCAACACCTGCTTGTTAAATCACGTGAGCATAGCTCGGTGAGATGAACGGCTTCTGGCCAGGCTGGCAGGGACTGTTACGGCACAGTGGTATCAGCTGGGATGGTGAGTACCACAGAAGCACCGTGGCGAGCGCTGCCACGACGTAGTTTCTCACTGACATAGGAGCAGCATTGCTGGTCTGCAGAGGGAGCCGTGCTCAGCCCATTTCCCTCCCTGGGAAAACCAGATGGAGAGATGTAGGTTCATCACATTAGTCTAGAGTCAGGTAGAAGGCAGAATAGATATGCACCTTATAGACTAACCCATTCAAAGTGCCACACTTCAGCAGGGATGTGGAGAAGCTCGAGAGAGTCCAAAGGAGGGCCACGCTCATGATTAGAGGCCTTGACAGTGCATGCAAGGCCTCTGTCAAGATCCTCAGATGGCATGGTTTTTGTTATATGAATCTGAAAGACATACAGGGCTAAAGAAACAACAACTTCTGAGTATTCTTTTGCCTAGTTTCTTGCATTTTTAATATATAATACGGCAAATTACAGATAGCAGCAATGTGCCTTCCAATAAAGTTACATTTATTTTGTAATGATGCCCCAGAGAA
>NW_017728995.1:36722784-36727511 GCF_001723915.1 Gavialis gangeticus
GGGCCACGCTTATGATTAGAGGCCTTGACAGTGCATGCAAGGCCTCTGTCAAGATCCTCAGATGGCATGGTTTTTGTTATATGAATCTGAAAGACATACAGGGCTAAAGAAACAACAACTTCTGAGTATTCTTTTGCCTAGTTTCTTGCATTTTTAATATATAATACGGCAAATTACAGATAGCAGCAATGTGCCTTCCAATAAAGTTACATTTATTTTGTAATGATGCCCCAGAGAAATCCACCTCTATCAAGCAAGATTCACTACTGCAGAAGGAGAAGTTGGGTGCTGCTGCTGGATCACTTTATGGCCAACGATCACCACTACAATATGGTACGAGCGTCACTGTTGCTCTTGCCCCAGCTGCCAGCTGCTCATACACCGGGGCTACAAGAAACGTCTCTGCTCAACACCGCCAGCGTGTGACACTGAGCACCCCGGCCTAGGGGCGGGCTAGGGATGGGGAGCTGAGAGTTGTCTTCCTCCAAGTGATCCGGTGCTGGTGGGTACCAGGTGGGTTGGACCTCGGTTTGACCTTGCGTGTTGGGATTGTGTGTTTCAGACACATGGGGCCCAACTATGGATTGTTAGCAACTGGATTGTTAGCAGTTAGCGGTTAGCAACTATGGATTGTTAGCAAATGCAAGTTTATCAACTCCAGGCTATTCTGCAGCATATAGGATGACTTTGCCCATGGGAAAACAGACTGAGACTGTTACTGACCCTAAAAACCACTGCTATAGACAGTTACTTTTCATGTCACCCCTGGCATCAGGACCAGGGAGTGAATAAGTCACAACAAGTGGCTCAGCTGGGTTCCTGTCCCTTGGTACAAAAAGTCATGGTTTAGAAAATGTCCTCTCTTTGCAGAAGCAGTGACTTGCAGTGATGTGAAAAACATCTGGTTGTTCTCATGCACCTACTGTGGCAGCCAGTGTAGAGAAGTCACAGTAAGGCACGTGCCTGCTTAGTGATGACATGCCCCCAGCCCCAGGCAAGCCCTGAGTGGGCATAACTCACAACTTAAGTGTTCTTGTGGCGGGCACAAGAGTGTGCGCTCTGGATGGGATTCCCAACTCACGCTCTGTGTCACCAGGAACACCTGGTGCAAAGTGAGTCTAGCATGCAGCAAGGAAGACATGATCAGAGAGCTCTGATGTGGTAGATTGACACCGGTTTTCCTCAGGTGTAAAGGCTAACTCAAGTTATTTGTGGATGTTAAGGCCAGGCTTGACCATGAGAGCATTTTGTCTGACCTCTGGCACAACACATACCAGAAAACCTCACCCAGGGACCCCAGCACATCACTTCTGGCTGAGCCGGATCTGAAAGAGACACCGGGTCTCGATGTAAAGACTGCAAGTGATGGAAACTTCCCCAGACCTTGAGGTCAGTTGTTCCAGTGGATAATCTCCTCCACTGTTAAAAACTGTGCATAGCATGAACGACGCGTGCCCCCTGCAGCTGGGGGTGCTGTCGGCAGCGGGAGAGGGAGGGGTGGTGAGCACCGACCAGGTGGTGAGTTTCCCTTTTTTTAGGGGGTGCACTGCCACACTCAGAGGGTGCACGTGCACCCACATATGCCACCTATGTGTCGCCCCTGGTGTACAGGCCACCCCTGCTTAGCGCTCTTAATTGGTTCCTGAAAAACTGAGTGTTATGTGAAACAAATGTTAAATGAAACTAAAAGTATTTGACATTTCAAGATGGCAACTGCAAGTGTTTTTAATGACCCAAGATGGTGACTGTGAGCATTATAACGAAACTCGCTGAGCACTAAGTGGAATCGGGTATCAATTTAAAATGAGCATTATAGCAAAGTAGCGCTAAGCGAAACACCATTAGGTGGGGGTTGCCTGTACCTTATTTCTAGTCTGAATTTGCCTGGCTTCAACTTCCAATCACTGGATCTAGTTATGCCTGTTTCTGGTATATTAAAAAGCTAACTATTTTCAGAAATGCTTTCTTGGGGTAAGAGCTTGAAAGACATGATCGAGTTACCTCTTATACTTCCCTTGAGCCAAACTGCTCTGGCCACTCTGCAAGGTAGGGCTGCCGGATTTCAGACCACTCTTGTAGCTCTTTTCTGAATCCTTGACAATTTTTTTGCATGTTTTTTGAAATGCGAACACCAGAAATGGACACAGTATCCAGTAAAGGGCTCACTCACGACACCACTGACCTACTGCAACTTGGCATCTCCCTCAGGGTTTGCATTTGTCCTCTTGGCCTCAGCAATGCACTACAGTTCAGCACGTATTTTGTTATCGATACTGGCCACTCACCCGCTTTCAGTCACTGCTTTTCAGTATAGGGTCCCTTGTCTTACAAAGTGACCCATGCTCCTTGCTCCTCAGTGGGCCTGTCTACACATTCATTAATGCGCTTTAGGCAATGTGCATTAAATCTAGTTACCTCCATTGTGAGCTACTAGAAAAATGCACATTAGCCTGTTTTGATGTGCATTAGCTAAAGAGCACATTTTTGTGATATTTTAATGAACACTAAAATAGGCTAATGCACAGTAAAGTGCGTGTGTAGACACACCCTATATGGGGCCTCCCATTAGCCCTGTTAAAACTCATGGTGTCCATTTTGTGTACCTTGTCAAGCAATCCAGGTGAGCACCAGGGCTAACACATCCCCGTTGTTATTCACAGCTCTGCCAGTGTTTGTGTCATCAATAAATGATTTTGCATTTCCTTCTACAACATCAATGTGGACACTGAGTAGCACTGGGCTGAGAACAGGTCCCTGTGTGACCCCCACCTCAAACACTCTCAGATGGAAGGTGATTCACTGTTTTCTGATCTGGGCTTTTCCTGTGCAATTCTGCTGGTGTAACTGTATTGTTCGGCTAATCTTCTCTTAATTTACCTCCATTGTGAGCAGACTAGCGCTGCACTTTTTCAGATGATCTTCTTGGCCTTCTGAGCAAATATACAAAGGAGCAAATTTTTACCACTTGTCTCTGCATATTCTGGGATTTTTCTCACAACATATCATTCCTGTTGGAACCTGAATGGTGGGACTTGGGGTCACTTACAAACTCCCATGATCTCGTTACTGGTAGCCAATCATTTCTATGGCTTTAGTGAGCCAGAGTCACTTTCAACATGTTTTCAAGGAAACTGGTGAAAAAACAGCCAAGTGTCAGCATCCTGACCCTCATGAACATGCGTGAAGGGATATGGCTGTGTTGGCAATGACCCAGAGGGCTGGTGAGTGGTTAGGCAGCCTTCGTAACTACTGCCCCTGCAGGGATCAACAAGGGAAAAGGAGGTGGAAACCAGCTGATTAGTGCTGTGTGATGTTCTCCTTGGCCAGCTAGTGCCAAAGGGGGACAGGCTTGTGGTCCAGAGTTGGGATGACCAGTCATGGGTGCTGAAGGCTTCTCCCCTCAAGGTCTGTACACTGGAGGCCTCTAGCAGATGCTCGTAGCTATTACCAGCTAGGAGCTCACAACTCCCAGTAGCCAGTGGCCAGTATCTCCAGTTGGGGTTGTCATTTCATCTATCTGAGCAGTTATCAAGCAGGTGTGTGCTGCTGCCCCAGATTATGAGCTGAACAATGCTTGGGAAGGTATTGATGGGTTAGCACAAGTTGTGTTCCTGAACCGTTTGGGGCATTGATGGGACTCGCATGCCTGTTATTTCTTGCTCTCCAGGGGTTTGTGAACAGGATGACAGATCTCTCCATGGTACATTCTCTAGTGATCATGTAGTGTGGCCAGGATCCTTGATGCTCCTAGTGTGGCCAGGATCTATGATCATAGAAAATCCCCTTTTTCATGCATTGAAAATAGTGGTTCTGGAGGCAACATTTCTGAGACATTTGCAGTGTGTGACTATGGGAGACCGTGTAGGAAGCACGTGCTGGCCACTTGGACAGGAAAAAGGAACTGTTTGATGATACCACAGGCACCTGCCATCTGGCAGTAGAGCATGTATTTGAAAAGCTGAAGGGACAGTGGAGGTGTCTGAGAGCAGATGGGAGGTTTCTGAATATCTGCATTGTGTTATAACTGCTCGCTGTTCTTTACACATTATCTGTGAAAGCAAAGGAGAGAACCTCACTGCCTGGTGGGAAGCAAGGCAGAGACTTTCTGAGTAGTCAGAGGGGTGCCTCCGCAACACAGAGAAGGGAGGAAAGGCTGGGGTGGGCGCTCTGTGTCAAGGGGCAATACACATCCTCTGCCAGCAGAACGGGGTCAGAGGGGGGGCAAGCGGAAGTGCTCTGGGTCAAGATACAAGGGGGCTGTGGGGAGAGGGATCTAGTGATGGGGGTCTACTACAGACCCCCCAACCAAGGGGAGGAGCTGGACCAGGAATTTTCGGGCCAGCTTGCAGAGGCACTTAAGGCAAGGGATGTAGTTGTCATGGGAGATTTAAATTACCTGGACATCTGCTGGGAGGAACAGTCAGCCAGGGCGGACCGTTCCTGGAGGTTCCTGGCTGAGATACAGGACCGCCACTTAATTCAGGAGATGATACTCAGGGCCCAAGGGATGACCATCCCAACAAGAAGCAAGGGGGGCAGGAGTGCCCGAAAGCCCCCCTGTCTCACCAAGGGTGTCTGGGAATGCCTGACTGCCAAAAAGGTGGCGTACACCTGGTGGAAGGGGGTGCTATCTCCAAAGAGGAGTATACCTCCTCTGCTCGGGCCTGGAGGGGGGCTGTCAGGAAAGCTAAGGCAGACATAGAGCTAGGACTAGCGTCCAAGATCAA
>NW_017728995.1:36727637-36732307 GCF_001723915.1 Gavialis gangeticus
ACGGAGGCAGAAAGGGATCTTGGAGTCATTACTGACTCCAAGATGAACATGGGCTGACAATGCGAGGTCACGGTTGCCAGGGCTAACCGGACCTTTTCGTGCATCCACAGGTGCATCTCAGGTAGGTCCAAGGAGGTGATCCTCCCCCTCTAGGCAACGCTGGTCAGGCCGCAGCTGGAGTACTGCGTCCAGTTCTGGGCACTGCACTTCAGGAGGGATGTGGACAACATGGCAAGGATCCAGAGGAGGCCACTCGCATGATCCGGGGACAACAGGGCAGACCCTACAATGAGAGACTGCAGGACCTGAACCTGTTCAGCCTTCACAAGAGAAGGCTGAGGGGGGACCTGGTGACCGTCTATAAACTCACTAGGGGGGACCAGAAGGGTTTGAGAGAGACCTTGTTTCCCCGAGCGCCCCCCCACATAACAAGGAATAACGGACACAAGTTGTTGGAGAGGAGGCTTAGATTAGACATCCGTAAGAACTACTTCACAGTTAGGGCAGCTAGGATCTGGAGCCAATTTCCAAGGGAAGTGGTGCTGGCTCCTACCCTGGGGGTCTTTAAGAAGAGGCTGGATGCTTACCTGGCTGGAGTCATTTGAGCCCCGTTTGTCTCCTGCCCAGGTGGGGGTCAGACTTGAAGATCTACAAGGTCCCTTCGACCCAATTTCTATGATTCTATGATTCTATGTCCTGCCAGGTCAGGGCAGCATTGTGCCTCCTCCTGTGAGATAAGCAGAGGAGATGAATGGATTGGGACTAAGGATTAGCAAAGGAAATGCCTGTGTTTTCTGGGATGACTTTATTAGCAATAATGGGACTCTTCAGCCTGGAAAAGCTCAGGGGTGACGTGGAGGCAGCCTATAAGTACATAAGAGGGGTGCATCAGGAACTGGGAGAACGTCTGTTCACCAGTGTACCCCATAGGAAGACAAGGTCAAATGGTCACAAACTCCTGAAAGACCATTTTAGGCTGGACATAAAGAAAAACTTTTTTACTGTCTGAGTCCTCAGGCCTGGAACAGACTCCCCCCAGAGGCGGTGCAAGCACCTACTCTGGACACTTTCAAGAAACACTTGGACACCTATCTTGCTGGGATCATTTGACCCCAGCTGACTTCTTGCCCCTTGGGCAGAGGGCTGGACCCGATGATCTTGCAAGGTCCCTTCCAGCCCTAATGTCTATGAGATCTATGAAGCAATGTATGTGATTGAGGTAGGCTTAATGAACAACTGGAATGTGTACACACATTCAAATAATCTGGGAGGATTCTTTCAAGTCTGTTTTCCTGGTAGAGAAACTTACCCAGAGCCACATGTATAGACATTTGAATATTGAGGCCCTGAAGAAGGGACAGCTTGCACTGCTGATATGGCGAAGCTGGGAGGGGAGAGAGGGGCTGTGAACACATCTCAGCATGCTCTGCGGGCTCCCTTAGACCGTCTGGTGACAGATGGCAGCAGTGCATAGGGCAGCCCTAATTGCCTGACCCAGACTGCCCATGGTCAGCTTGTGTTTCCCTGTAACACAATGTGAGGATTGTGAAGGAGGCATGCCTTGCTCCCTGTTGGAGTGGCGGAGTCCAGTAAGTGACACACTGTCTTCATGGGAGGATGGGGGATATTGGAGGACTATGTTCTCTTCTGAGACAAGCCACAGCATGTACAGACATTTATTTTCCTAGGAGAAACTCTTCTGGGAGTGATTTAACCCTGGTTGTTCCCAGGTAATTTTTCTCATGGAGCAACCATTTGTACTCTGGGAGAAAAAGCCTGAACATCTGTATGCTCATAGTTTCTCCTGGGAAAGCAGCAACTCTCCAAGGAGAAACTGAATGTCTCTCCAAGGCCCAAGTCTTTCAGCCAAGTATAACTGTTTGCTTTTTTCCATCACATGTAACAAGAGAGTGGAAAGTTAAAACCCAAGGGAATGGGGCAGAAATTCCCAAGGTACAGAGTGTCCCCAACAGTTGTGGTGGGGAGGAGGGGGCAGGGGGAGGATCAGAGATGTTCTCCTCCTCTTGCATGGTATGGCAGCAGAAGTGTGAATTCTGACATGCAGAGTCTATAGACTTGTGACGGTTCTTAATTCTTGGCAGAGTTTGTTCCTCAGATGTGGAGTAGCTGAGGAAGTTGTCTTGCTGGGTTAGCACAGCACAGGCTCTGTCTGGACAGTCTGTTGTAGTGCAGCACATTGTGTTTGCTGGGCAGGTCCCTCTGCAGCGTGCTCAGGTTGGGCACCTCACTAGGTGTTGGAGACCATCTCTAGCTGTCTCTGGTTTGGGGTTGGATTTTGTCTGTTCGCTAGAGTCTTCTCTTGGCTGCTCTGCGATTGACTAGGTGATGAATGCTTTACTGGAAGGAAACTTCCCCGTGTAGACAAGCCCTTAGCAGAGGAAAAGCACACCCACCCTGAGTATCACTAGCTCCACTGGTGTGTGCTGCTCCCTCAGTGCAAGCCAGTGGCGAACATGAGCCTGCACGCCTGACATTTTTCTAGTTTCGATGTGTGCTGCCTGTTGAAAGGGAAGGGTTGTTCCAGGTTTCTGACCTCGTTCTGACTGCTAAATTAAGGGGATTCCTTCAGATACACAGGTGTGTAAGTGAGATCAGAGGCAGGCACACTGCTGGCTGATGTGTTGCCTTCCACCCCGAGTACAGAGGTTATTCAGATGCTGGAGTGCGCTCTGCAGATCTGGAACATGTTTTGGAGGTTTCTCTACTTCCTGCATTTCCCAAAATATCTTGCCTCCCAAACAGTTTCAGTGACACCACGTTGCTGCAAAACCAGTATAAAATAGCAAATTCTGTTGGCGCGGGTGGGGAGGTTACCAGGGTCTTGAAGGGGTAAGAATCAGCTGTAAGACACAGGTGCCAAAGGACACTCTGATGTGTCTCACAGGAAAGCAGGCTCACTTTGGAGAGGAAGTTTACTTCCTCACCTTGCCAGATCAAGAGCATTCCTGTGTGGAAGCCAGAATGACTCAGGCACAAACACAGAGCAATGCAGGGCCAGAGCAGCAGAAGAACTGAACATTTAGTGCCTTTATTTGGTTTCCTGAGCTGGCTCTGCCTGGATGTCAGAGGGAGGCATGTAGGAGTCCCTTATTTATTCAGCGTATGAGATTTGGCATCTTGTTTTAGCCAGCTTAAGGCACTATCGTCACCAGTGTAAAGAACTTGAAGGTAGCATAATGAATGGACATGCGTCAGCAATGTGGGATGTGGTTTGAACTTGTCCACAGGGGCATTTGTTGTCATTGTGAAGGCCCCATTGGATAGGTTTAAGGCACGGTAACCTGTCCAGTTCAAAACCGGTTGAGAAGCGCCCAGTAACAGTGTGGTCAGTTAAATCCTCGTTGACTGACTTTAGGGTCAGAGATGATGTCGTGATTGATTGTTGCTTGTGCTGACCATCCTTTATACCATCAAGTAAGGAAGGAAAAGTCAATGGGTTTTGAAAGGGAGGGCCATATTGGATGTCTTGAGGGAAGCTGAACTATTGGTGGGTGGAAAAGGTCCCATTGCACTGACAGCGTAGGATTGTCCTGGAGTCTGGCTAGTAAGTTGACTTCAGCGTATGTGCGGCAGAGATGAGGGGGAGCAGTGTTACTGAGGGCTGGAAGCCAGGGGAGTGGAGTGGGGCACAGTGCTCCTGGCACAAGATGCAGTGTAGCATGCAGCTGGGTGGCCAGTAGTTTGCTGTGTGATGAACGAACCTGTACAGGGCGCAGTATTCTGCACCTGAATAACACGGTGCAAGGGCAAATGAACGTAGCATTGGCACTGCACATGGAGCCTGCAAGTTTGGCAAGTAGGTTGTTCATTGTTTTGATTTTTAAAGCAGTTTCTGGAGATGTAATTTGTAAGTTAAAGTCTGGGCAAGGGTGACTCCAAGATAAGCTGCATGAGTTTTGAATTTGAGAGGTTGACTGTTTAAGGTGATAGTGAGTTCACAATTAGTGCTGGCATTATGCAGAAGAAAAACAATTGAGACAGTCTTGAGATATTTGGTTTGAAGTGCCCTTTTAGGCAGTACTCTGACATCAGTCTCATGTCTCCATCAAGTGCGAATTCCACGTTTGAAAAGTCATGAGCTTGGGTAGCAAATGCATTGTCATCAGCATAATGTTGACCATCTCATGAATATGAGCTGTCAGTGCAATGCGGTGATCAGCAGGGCAAACACCACGCTGGCATGCATCAACCGATGCATCTTGTATAAGACTAAGGAAGTGATCCTCCTGCTGTACTCAGCACTGGTCAGGCCGCAGCTGGAGGACTGCATCCAGATCTGGGCACCGCACTTCAACAAGGACGTGGAAAAACTTGAGTGGGTCCAGAGAAGAGCCATGTGCATGATCAGGGACTTGCAAGACAAGCCATATGAGGAGAGGCTGAGGGACCCGGGCCTCTTTAGCCTAAAGAAGAGAAGGCTGAGAAGGGACTTGGTAGCGGCTTACCGCTATATCAGAGGAGTGCATCAAGGGCTCGGTGAACAACCTTTCACTAGGTCACCCCTGGGGAAGACCAGGACCAATGGATACAAACTCCTGGAAGGCCGCTTCAGGCTTAATACCAGAAAAAACTCCTTCCCAGTCAGGGTGTCCCGACTGTGGAATAAACTCCCTGCAGAGGTGGTGCAGTTGCCTTCCCTGGAGGTTTTC
>NW_017728995.1:36737307-36738165 GCF_001723915.1 Gavialis gangeticus
TCCTTCCCAGTCAGGGTGTCCCGACTGTGGAATAAACTCCCTGCAGAGGTGGTGCAGTTGCCTTCCCTGGAGGTTTTCAAGAGGAGACTAGACTGTCACCGCGCTGGGGTCATTTGACCCCAGTTGTCTTTTCCTGCTTAGAGCGGGAGGGCTGGACCCGATGATCTGCAAGGTCCCTTCCAGCCCCTGACTATCTATGAATCTTGAGCCGGTTGCAGGCAGGTTATTAATGTACATATTCATTAATTAATGTACATTAATGTACAGATTAGGAGTCCCTTACTGAGGCCTTAATGACTGATTCTTAGCTGCAACCTCTGCTGTTGCTGCCAAATTTGTGCATGTTGATAAATGCAGGCCACTTAGATATCCAGCCACCCAACTGCAACTACAAATGAAAAAGAGCAAATGTCATGTGTTCACTCTTTGAAGGCATGCGGTGGGTTTTTTAGGATAAGCATCAGAATGTAGCTTATTTTGTACAGCTCTAAAGCTACAAGCTACAAGCAGATGTCATTTTAGTTGTGGGATCAACTGTGCCAGCATGTGTCCCAGCACAGCTCATCCCAATTGACAGGCAGGTAGAGACATCCTTTGGGACCGCGTTCCTGCAGGATTGGGCACCTGCCGCTCACGTGGCCCGATCCTGTGGGACAACAGGCCCAGGTGCCCGGCCCCAACTCGGGGCATCAGTCTGCAGGCGCAGAGCAGGGAACACCATGAAACATTTGCCCTGGAATCCTTTTCAGAGGAGTTTGCGGGGCGTACCTCTGCAGGTGTGCAGCGGGGAACGTTTCCTGCCCTCGAGAGCTCATATTCTGCGTTTTAATACGGACAAGTGCAGGGTGCTGCACTTGG
>NW_017728995.1:36738176-36753518 GCF_001723915.1 Gavialis gangeticus
CTTCCGACCCTTAATCTATGAATCTATGAATCTATGAGAGTCCCTGCTCCACACCTGCAGACCCACACCCTGGGGGAAGAGGGGCCAGGGCTGGTGGAAGCAGTGACTTGTGGGATGCCTGAGCCCCTTGCTCTGCCACATGGCTGGGGCCAAGTGTTCACACACCCTTTGCTATATCCCAGGACAAACTTACCATATTTTTTCTGGCTGCAGATTTTGGGCTTTGTCCCAGGACATCTGCCAGGGACATCTGAACAGGAGCTGCTCTGTCTCGGGACACAGCGGTCTGTCCCACCACAAACAGGATGTCTGTTTTTACCCTAACTGTAGCACTCATTTTTAATAGCGTTGAACCAGAACAGAAGAGCAAGGTTGGTAGAGATGCTGGCTCATTGGAATTGCACTGGAGCCATCCCCAAGACTTAGCCTGCCTAAGCAGTCATACTGAACAATAACTAAACACGGCAAGGGTGTCTCCTCATGTAGTAGACTTAAGAAGATTTGAAACAGGGTTAGCTAATCCTATCTGAATTTTCATGTAATGACATAAATACGGATACACTTTTCTTTCTGTAGACTTCTAGTTTTGTTATAAAAGAAGAGAAGCCTTCAGCGAGAGTTCAAATCAGCTGTTAGCAATGAAACAAAATGTGCCCTCCAGTGTGTGTGATTAGAAATATAGTTAAATGGGTATATTTAATTGGTAATAAATATAAATCCTCCATGATCATCTGAAATCCAGTTGGAAATAAGAGACGTGCTCTCAGCGTGGATACACACATCCATTCCTGAATGATGCCAGGACACAATCGAGTGTGCAGCCAAATCTCAAACAACAGGAAACTAAATAGATGTCCTTATAACCCCTCCCTGTCCTGCAGCTGGGCCATGGAGTGATGCTGCCCATGGCGTGAGAAGCTGTTCTGCAACTCTTGGACAGAAGTGCGATCTCGGAGTAAGTTCACTGGGGCGACAAATCCCACTGGTCAGAACTGGACAAGTGCAAGGCCAGAGTTGGGCCCGTTGTGCTGCTTGTCAGGAAGGCCAGGTCCTGGCTCCACTGTAGCTCATCCGTTTCTCTCCAGCAGTACAAAGCAGCTGGGAAGCTGATGATATCCTAGGGTAGTTCCCAGTCTATGAATCCCTGTGTTCCCACCCGAGAGGTGAGGGGGGGAGAGGAGCGCTGCCCAAACTTTCACCACATTTCTATTAGTCCCGTCATGAGGCCAGAGCAGAATCCTGGACCCATCTCGCCCCAGCCAGAAAATCCGAGCAATTCATCCCCTGAAAAACAAGCCCAGATCCTGCCTGGCCCCAGCTGGGCCGAGTGCAGCAATCCCGGCAGCCAGTCCCCCAAAGCCACAGGCCACGCGCCCCGCTAGCTCCCGCCCACAGGTCAGACTCACAGCGGCCTTGTCTGGGCAAAGGTGAAAGGTTTTGCTCCTGACTTGCTGTGGGCTTCCTTGCTGCATCTTTGGGTTTAACTCCTGGCGCTGACTCCAGCTTCTGATCCTGGTAGGACCCTGGGTATCCCCTGGTTCTTATTTTCTGCTCTTGATTCAGGTTTGATCTCTGACCTGCTTTGGGTTTCTGCGCCTGATTAGCTCTTGGTTTACCCTGGCTCTGGCTTTTGACCCTGGTCCGACTTGACTATGGCTACAGTTTCTGGTTCCAGTTCTGACACCAGGTTCCCTTGTACCCCCAGCTCCTGGGAAACCAACTGGACTGCACCTGTGCTTCAGGTGCCTAACCACTAGGCAAGACTGCCCATGCCCCAGTCCTTAACAAGTCCAGTCTTCAAGGTCATACAATTCTGCCTTTCCAATAGAGAGTCTGACTAGTAAGGGCCTGTGTACACATGTGGAATATCGCTGTAATTTGTTACAGAGAAAACGAAAATACGTGGGATATGTCTTAATTTGCCACATAAAAAGTCATTTATATCGAAATACATCACTGAATGTGTACGCTGTTACAAAATTTAATCATAATATGCCACCAAACATGTACACTGTTACACAATTAAATTGTTAATGAGGGCAATTAAACCACTCACAGAGGCAATTTCCTTACGTGTACGAGGGCCCCCCGTGCCCTAACCCTAACTGGCTTGCTGATAAAGGAACAAGGAAAATCACTCTTCTTGTCCACAGGGTCTGCCCCTGCCAAATGTGAATAAAAGCTGCTGGCAGCCCATTGGGGATTTCACACTTTTGCCAAAGCAATGCACAGTCAGGAGCGGATTAAAGTAGTAATTGCTGTTCTATAGCGTGGTTGGAAGAAGGGAAGGGGGGGAGGGAGGGAGAGTCAGGAGAGGGAGTGGGTGGCGTAGCCACCTCTCCAGTGCAGATTGCTGCCCCTGCGCCATCCCCCGCCCCCCCTTTCGTAAAATCCTGGATCCACTTCAGTGCATAAACAACTAAGTGCTCTAGAGAGGAGGCTTTTGCACACAATTCACTTCACCTAAACTCACTGCTAGACTGCCCATATGGAAACAGCGCAGTAATCACAAACACACAGATCCCTGGGCCAGTTCACCTGAGCTAAGTGTTTATTCTTGGCCCATTGTAGACTGCAAGGCATCGCCTGTTTCCATGCCACCAGGGCGTGGGTTGGGGATAGATTTGGTGGAGCCTCGGTGCTGTCACTCACCCTCTTCTCCAAACAAGGTGTTCCTGGAGCACCAGGCCCGTCAGGTGGTCGATGTTCCCTCTTCTTGGCACTGATGAAAATCTGCAAATAATACAAATCGTCATTTAATGGAAAAGTTATGCTTCAGGAAATGTCACTTGTATTTGATCTGTGGCCAAATCCCAAAGGACTCTGACAAAATGTTTAGACAAGTGGGGCCTACATTTTTGGCAGGCAGGGCTGCAAATTAGCCCTGGATTCTCCCTGAGTGCCACATCGATTCCCCTTCCCTTGCCCCATCTCTTGCTCTGCTTTCTGCTTCCTGCCCTATGCCGTGGTGCAGCTTGTCCCCTCCCTGGCCTGCCACATGTAGCAGCTGCCCATGCCACGCGTGGCAGCTGTGTTGTAGGTTGGCCACCCCTGGTTTAGACCATCACAGATGAGTAAAGATGGGAGTTATACATCTCACTGCAGCCTGCAGCTGGTTACTCCTAGGGAGGTGACATCCCGTGTTGTGAATGGCCTTTCCAGGAACGCAGCTAGATTTCTGTGCTCCGGTACATCACCTGCAGAAGTGACCCCAGTCAGTGCAAGCAGTCACCTATGGCAGTAAAGTGTTTTGTCCAGAATATTGAAAAGTGGCCTCTGATTTTAGTCTAAGAGGAGAGATTCTAGACCCAGTTCTCCATGTGAGCACCTAGAGCTTTTGCTGATGCCAGGTGAAATAATATACAACCTGGGGTGGAGGAAGAAAAGTCCCCCAAATGCAAGCCATGTTAAAATAAACAGGGGGGAGCTGACACTAGGGCATGCTACAAATGCCCCTCTTGCCTGTGAGTCGATAACATTTTCTTCATGGCTTCAAGAAGAAGCCCTCATATCCAGTCAAATAAAAATAAAAGTAGATACAGATACTGAAGGGGACTCAGAGGAGCAGTTCTGGAGAAAACCAGAGAAATACTGTATGCAGCTTCATAGATTTCATAGACATTAGGGCTGGAAGGGACCCCGGAGGATGATCGAGTCCAGCCCCCCGCCCCAGGGGCAGGAAGTCAGCTGGGGTCACAGGATCCCAGGGAGATAAACGTCCAATTGACTCTTAAAGGAGTCCAGAGTAGGTGCTTGCACCACCTCCGGCAGCAGGCTATTCCAGACCTTGGGGGCTCGGACAGTAAAGAAATTCTTCCTTATGTCCAGCCTGAAACGGTCTTGGAGGAGTTTGTGACCATTGGACCTTGACATCCCTTGGGGCGCTCTGGTGAACAGACGTTCCCCCAGATCCTGGTGCACACCCCTGATATGATATAGGCAGCCACCAGGTGCCCCCTGAGCCTGCACTTTTCCAGGCTGAAGAGTCCCATAACTCCCAGCCTTTCTTCATAAGGCCTGTTCTCCTGCCCTCTGATCACGTGCACCGCTCCTTTGGACTCTCTCAAGCTTCTCCACATCCTTCCTGACTTGTGGAGCCCAGAGCTGGATGCAGGACTCCAGCTGCGGCCTCACCAAGGCCAAGTACAGAGGGAGGATGACATCCTGGGTCTTGCTCGGGATGCATCAGTAGATGCAATCCAGGGTTTTGTTCGCTTTGCCAGCTGCAGTATCACACTGGTGGCTCATATTCATCTTGTGGTCCGTCATGACCCCCAAGTCTCTTTCGGTCATAGTGCTAGCGAGTATAACATTGCCAAGCCTATAAGTGTGATGCGGGCTTTTTTTCCCAAGGTGAAGCACCTTGCATTTCTCCATATTGAATACCATCAGGTTTTCATCTGCCCACCTTGCAAGCCTATCAAGGTCATCCTGGATCGCCAGCCTATCCTCAAGGGGTGGACACTTCCCCAAAGTTTGGTGTCATCAGTGAACTTGGCCAGTCCAATTTCGACACCTGTGTCTGGATTGTTAATGAAGACATTAAAGAGTACAGGTCCGAGAACGGAGGCTTGGAGGACACCACCGGTCACTGAGCGCCGTGTTGATTCAGTTCATCAACTACTGCTCTCTGGGTCCAACCTCGGATCCAGTTCCCCAGCCATTGGACTGTGGAGTAGTCGAGGCCACAGTTGCCCAAATTTCCATGAGGACATCATGGGACACCAGGTCAAAGGCTTTTTTAAAGTCCAAATATATGACATCAACCTCTTCCTTTCTGTCTAGGTGATACATCACCTGGTCATAGAAAGAAATGAGATTGGTCAAGCAAGACCTACCCACAATAAACGCGGGCTGGCTGTCCCTCCAATGCTGCCTTCTGTTAGCCTGTCAAGAATGGCTTCTTTGATATTTTTTTCCAAAACCTTCCCAGGGTTTTAAGTCAGACTGATGGGCCTGTAGTTTCCCAGGTCTTTTTTTCTCCCTTCCTTGAAGATGGGCACCACATTGGCCCTCTTCCAATTTTCAGGTACTTCACCTGAGCGCCTTGAGTTCTCACATATCCTTGCCAGTGGGTGTGCTATGTTGTCTGCCAGTTCCTTTAGCACTCTTGGGTGAAACCTATCTGGACCAGCTGATTTATGGGGGTCCCGCCTCTCAAGATGCTTCCTCACAAGATCCACGCCAGTGGTGGGCATATATTCATCTTCACTCTGGTCATCTCACATCACGTTCGGCAGGGTGGTCCCTTTGAGCTGGTGAAAAACCGATGCAAAGTAATCATAAAGCAGATTGGCTGGGTGTCAATAGTCAGCTGCCCCAACTGGTTTAGCAGGGATCCAATGTTGCCCTTGTTTTTCTTTTGACTCCCCACATATCTGAAAAAGGACTTTATATTGTCCTTGATTCGTGTAGCCAGATGGAGTTCCGTTGCAGCCTTGGCTTTTCTAGTTCGCTCCCTGCAGGTGTGGACCAGTGCAGTACGCTTCTCCTTACTGGTGTTTCCCATCTTCCATCCTTTATACACCTGTCTTTTTAGATGTAGGAGGTCCATGAGTTCCCTGTTAAGCCAATGAGGTTGTTGAGCCCTTTTACCATTTTCCTATGGGTGGGGATGGACTCCCCTTGTGCTTCTAGGATCACTTCCTTAAGGAGCAACCACGCATCATGAACTCCCCTCCCTGTGAAATCATGGCCTTTCAGGGTGTCAAGAACAAGCCTTGTGAGCTTATGAAAGTCAGCTTTCCTAAAGTCGAGGACGACTGCATTGCTGGCTGACTTGCCAGCTTTGTGATGGATAGTGAAAGTGAGCAACTCGTGGTCACTGTCACTCAGCTTCCCTTCGATGCTTAGGTCACTGATTAAATTGTCCCCTTTGGCCAGTGCCATGTCCAGCAGTGCCTTGCCCCTTGTTGGCCCATAAACTTCTTGGGACAGGTAGAGCTCATCTACCCATGCAAAGAAGCTTTGTGACCGATCGGATTTGGCCGAGCGCTCATCCCACGAGATGTCCAAGGAGTTGAAGTCTCCCGTGACAACCATGCACCGAGAGCGTGCAGCCTCAGCCAGTTCCCTGGTGAATTCTTGGTCAAGCTCTTGTTCCTGGCTTGGAGGTCTGTAGTAGACTCCTACCATTGTGTCCTTTCAGACACTGCCCTTTTCAGACCTGCAAAACACCAGGCAGGGGAAATCACAGTTGTATAGAGCGATTTTAAGGTATCCCATTGAGCAAAATGAGCATTGCAGAACTTTTAATGTTCAACCCGTGTTGACAGACAACATTTTTGCTGCATTTCTCTTTTGCATTTGCTCTGCAAATATTCCAGGAAATGCGTTTATTGACATTGTCCCAGACAGAACATATCTTAACTGAAAATCAAGAAAATGAGTGTTTAAATTCTTTGTTGAAAAGACAAGCTCTGGAAATCCCATCCTAAGGGCCTGTCTCCACAAAGTAGCAGCTCTGATGTGAATTTAATTTGATTTAATTAAACCAGTGTAAATCCCTGGTCAAGGCTTGAGGTTGAGAGGGGCTTTCATTTTGGTTTAGTCTGTGCTAGACAGGAACAGGTTGAAACAGAAACAAAGCAAACCAAAACAGCCTTCCTCCTGCCTAACCCTCCTGCCTGCCCTCAGAAGAGAACAAACCCCAAACCCCAAATGTGCAGTGCCCACAGAGGGCTAGTTGGACTGGTGTAGCTTAAGTGCCTATTACATGTGTTACTATTTTGGTTAATAAGAAAAACAAGAAAGTCATACCAGGGCAACTTCCTTTGACATAGCCCTAAAAGTAACCCTGTGCCACACAGGGAACAGGTCATACTGTGGAGCCCACATATGCTAGCATGGGTCAGCCTGAGACCAAACTTGCTCCCTGTCTAGGTGTGTTCAGGTTAGGAGTTTCGATTATGGCACATGCTACCTGGCAGCCTCTAGCAAAGAGCATTTACTGCAAATCTACAGCCCTGTTCATTACTAGCGTTAATTCAGTTTCCTCATGTATTTACTGTTTAATCCAATTATATACAAATTGAGATAGCTAGGAAAGCAGGACTTCAAGGAAATTATTAAAAGCCTACAAGAAGAATGACATGCTTGCATCCTGAACAGTGCCGAAGAGAGTTTGTGTTATTGTCACATTATCACTGGTCAGGAAATGGCAGCCTGTGGAAGGAAAGTACCATGGACTAGCTGACTGATCACGCTGCCAATAACTTTAGACTTTTAAGCCCAGCTGCTCCACTGGCTCACTCTGTGGCCTTAAATGCCAGTCTTGCCCTGAGTGTATTTCGATACAGGCCCCTTATGACTGCTGCATGTTGTAGTCCTCCAAGTGACAT
The DNA here is from genome assembly GCF_001723915.1 of Gavialis gangeticus. Taxonomy (NCBI): domain Eukaryota; kingdom Metazoa; phylum Chordata; order Crocodylia; family Gavialidae; genus Gavialis; species Gavialis gangeticus. The sequence goes on from NW_017728995.1 coordinate 36,745,517, forward strand.
GTGCATCTCCCACGCTGCTCTACAGTGTGAAGCTGAGCCACAGTACGAGCAACGAAGGATCCAGGGAGGAGCTGCGTTCTCCCAGCTGGGAATTCCTGCTCTGCAGTGGGATTGTCTGGAGCCGCACTGCTGGGCACTGCTTCGCAGCAGCAGGGCTGGGCTGTGGCTCCCACTGTTCTGGGCCGCGAGGAGCACGTAGGTGGCAGCGAGACTGAAGCCTGTTCAGACGTGTGCTGAGGACCAGGCATTCCCCAGCCAGGCCCAGAACTTTAAGCCCCTGTTCTCTGCCCCTGCATAGCTGTCCCTCCTGAACTGTATCTGAAGAAAGGCATAATGTACAATCTAGATGATACTGGGGCGCAAGATGCACACAGCTTGACTAGAAGCCCCTGGCCTAGATGCAGAAATTAGAGAAATATTTCTAAAGCCTGTGCAAAAACTCATGTTAACTTCTACCTGTCCCCTCATGCCTAGGTCTGGTCCAGCAGGCTTTACTGTCACAGAGCACCCCTGCCCACTGCTGCTTTAGCTTGAATTACCTGTGCCTCCTGTAACTCAGCCTGGTCAGGTTTAGTACCTTCCAGGGTATCCACTGTCCAGAAAAGTTCCAAGTGAAGCAAATTTGCATCCAAGTAAGCACTGTCCAACGCCCCTGTCTGAACACTCTGCCCCCAGGCCCTGAGTTCCTCTCTTCTTTCACAGGCACTGCGTGTGGCTCCACAATCTCCTAGCCACCTTGGAAAGGAAAGTGAAGTCCTTTGCAGGTATCCTGCTGACTTACTTACTGGCCCATCTCCTGGAGCAGCCCTGAGACATAACTGAGCCCTCTGGTTTCATTAACCCTTCTCTGCCAGTGTGGCATTTAGATGCCCAGGTACACTGTGACATAAAGAAGCACACATGAGATGATCATAGGGCTCCCTTGTTATCTGATCATCTATTAATTCACAACTGCTTTGGAATTGATAGATTTAATCCATGTGCAGACCATAATTTGTCATGGTAAGTTGGATACGTGACATGATAACTAACATACTTCTAATGGCAACAAGGATGGGTAGAAGCAGGATATAGGAAGCATCCCCTGCAGAGGAGTAAGGATGAACTTATGGTGGTGTTTCTTCTTATAAGGTGCTGAAGCTTCACTCAACCCTTCAGTGCAACAGCATGATGTAGGTATTTTATGCATTCCTCCCTCTAATCTAATCTTTCATGCACAAGTGTAGACTCCTAACTATAAAGGTTTGTCACTTGAGTTAACTGTTCAGGCAGATAAGCTCAGACTGTACAGAACACCAACCTATCTGCTTAATTTGACTCGCAAAAGTTAAAATAGACACATTATATAATGATGTTGGTCTTTACATCAGGAAATCAACTAAGAGGTTGTTAAGCTGCTATTATATAATGCAGTGCCAATAATAGAAAGTGTGGAGGAAGGTAGCGCAGCTGATGCTTGTTATATTGGTGGTAATTGTTAGAGGAGAGATTTATGGAAATATCCTGTGTCTGGTATTTTACAGATGTTGAGAAAGCAGCTGGGGACTGGCAGCCAGCACTGTAACTTGCTGCCCATTAGACTGTGCATCAGATCAAACCAAACAGACATTCTGAAAATGGCTTGCAGGCTGCACCAGGCTTATATTGCAGTTGTGATGATTTTCATTCTTTGTGGTTACTGGAAGATAAAGCTTACAGTTCAGTGGGGTTGTCAACTGTTCCAGACTCCACCAGCATCCTTCAGTAGCAGGCTAAAAGAAGAACCAGCTGACCTTGAACACATGCTAATAGATTTCTATTTAAACAATTACTGAAGTAACTGTGGAGTGCATAAAGTGCACAATTGCAGAAATCTGTAGACAAAGAACAATTCTGTCTTCCTCTGTGAAAACAAGGATGTTTTCTTCTAATGGTCAGGCTCAGTGAGTCTCCACTAGCTGCAGAAACACAATTACTTTTGATGCATGCTCAGATCGAGGTCCAGTTGGACTGAGATTAAGGTTCAGTTTTGAAACCAAACAAGGGCTAGGATTGAACCATTTCTGAAACAAGGATTTTAAGTTAAGATGATTCACTGTAAGTGAAGAGGTACATGTTGAAAGACATGGGCAGGCTGAGGTAACTGTGCAAGTAAAGTTAAAATGATATAATGAGAGAGAGTTAAGACGGGTGTTTACCAGTCCTGTTGAATAGGTTTAATAACGTGAAGCTAAGCTGCCCTGACAGTAAAACTTTGATACTGTTAACAGGAATTCATCTGTGTTATTTATAGGTGCTTAGAATATATTGTATTGGTTCCTGTAATTCATTAAACTTCCTTCTCCATCTCATAGTGGCCATTTCTCATACACACACAACTGTTAATAACTTATCGGGGGGAGATAATTACCAGGCAAATATATTGCCTGAGCATTTTTATATGACATACATGTGCATGACAGAGTGTAGATGACACAATAACAATATTTTTATGAAGACAATAGATTTACAATTAGCTGTCTGTCTGCTTCTGTATCACAGAAGAAGCATCTGGCTATAGGATCTTTTCCATTTCAGCAGTGGTCCCTGATAAGAACAGGATGTGATTTCCTTAGTCATATGGAATAGCATCTTAGGGTATAGACAGAGATAATGATTATCTTGATATCAAATGATACATATATAAGCTCTTATAATGCAAGTATTATAGTTGTGTTCTACAGTGATACAAGGATAGCTAAATTTTTGCAACTTTAATCCTATTTCTTTTGGTGTTAAAGTTAAAGCGATTTAGTTAACTTGGGTGACCTTGGGACAGGGATGTGATGACTTCAATATGGGCAAATGGAGGTTGCCTCTAACTAAAACATACAGTCGGTACTTTGAAAGAGTTAATGTCCCAAAGTTGGCAAAAATTATTAATGAAAAGATAAGGATAAAAATGTACTCCAAAAACGTTGATTAGAAATGAAACATTTTTAATGAAGTTCATTAGCCAGCCAAAACGTCCTGCTTTCACAAGTAAGAAAGAGGACAACTTTAGGTCTGGGTCAATGGGGAAATGAAGGCAGCAGTTTACAAATAATAATGTTTAGATTATGGCTGTATGGGATGTTCTGGATGGGAAGAATCCTGCCTCAGGCAGGGGTTGGACGACATGACCTCTGGAGGTCCCTTCCAGCCCCACTTCTCTATAAGTCTATGGTATAAAAGGAGAAATGAAGAAAAGGGAAGAAGCAAACAGTCAGTATAAATTAAAAATTACATAGAATGAAAATTATGAAAAATTAACTACATTAGAGTAAAACCCAGGGTTGGTCAGGAAAGCTAAAGACAATATGAAAGAGTCTGTAAGGAAATCAGAATCATACTATAGCTATATTCCTATGCAGTGATGAAGTAACAGGGTAGTCTGGCACTTTACAGGAGGCAGACCGCCCCAGGATAGAGGTTTGCTTTACTTGCTTATTTGTTCGGACCAAGTATTATTGTTTTGTGTTATGAGGACTGGTTGAGGGGCTCCCAAGGAAGCAAAACCAGACAGTGGGGCTGCAGGCATCCAAGCCTGCCCACGGACTGTTGTTTGAACTTTCTGAATGGCATAGAAAAGGCCGAGTTAAGAGCAACCTCCTGCAAGTACCATCAAAGAGCCAAGCGTGTTTGGGAAAGATGTGAGGATGGTTGTTCTCAGCGGTTGCTCTTCAGCTCTGGAACCCCTCTCCCCCATCCTGCTGGAGGCCTACCACAGCCCAAGCCTGCACTTCCTCCAAGAGCACTGTAACACCTTCCTACTCGGGCAGGTGCTCAGCAAGCCAGGTTAGGCTGGGATATTGTTTAGGGAGTTTTTGTTTTCTAGTTTGTTTGGATAATCTACTTGTCTTTATAAATTAATTTGTCCCTTACTATAAGCTACTCAGAGCCTTTACTAGGGAAGGCAGCATGTAAATCTAATAAGTACATAAATGTGCTCCAAACAAGGTTGCTATGGTATTTATGTTTTGTCTACATGGTGACGAGGAGGGACCTGATAGCAGAGTGTTTAAGGCATCTCACAAGGGATGGAGAAGTGCAAGTGTGAGCCCTGCTCTGGACCTGTGCTGAAGGCTGTCCCCAGTTGACCCATCTGTAAAGGGGTTGCTGGCTGTTTGGGGTGGAGAATCGAGGGCTAGTAACACCACGCCTTTGTGCTGTGGGCTACAGAAAGTAGTGTGCTTTTACCATGCTGCTAGCCTGATGGGCCATCTGGTCTCAGATGGACCTTTGACCTTTTTATTCAGAAAGGAACAGAAGGATGTATCACAAGAAGATAATGAAGTATGTTTCAGTCCATTAGTAACTAAGGAAGACAATAATCAGTATCTAGTAGAAATGCACTTTGAGACAGGGGCTGTCCTCCTAATCAGAGCAGGGCCCTGCTGCATGTACACAGCACTCGCTGTGGTAGCACAGACACCAAGACGGAGCCTGGCAGTCCTTGATCATTTGCACTGAAGAGCCCGAGCGGTTGGGTAAGGACACCTCTGGCCGCTGACCTCTGTTGTAGAATACCCAGGAAATGACTGAAGAGTGTTAATCTTGTGCCAAGATTACAAAAAAGAGCAAGTGGGGTGACATGGACAGTGACCAGCCGGACAGCCTGACATCTATCCCAGGCAAAATCATGGAAAATCTGATCCAGGATTCACTTAATAATGAAATTAAAAGATAGGAGCACAATGAATGCGGGTCAGCATGGTTCATGGAACATCGACCAATCCGACTTCATCCTGTTCTGCAGCAGTTGAGATCACCGTCGCTGGTCTAATGGCTCCTCTTGTCTTTACAGACTTGTGCCCTGCCCCCTCTGTTAGTGAGATGCTGGTGGCCAGTTTCTCTGTTGTCCTGCAGTAGCGGAGGGAAGGGACCCTGGGGAGCCCTACCTGCATATATGGTGTAGAGAGGTCGGGAGCCAGTTTCTGTGCCGATCTGTGCATGGTTCTGGGGGTGCCAGCCTGTCTCCTTGTAAAACCGTGCGTCAGCTGAAGAGCATGGGGAAACCTCCTGATGCTGTTGAAGCCTTTGTTAACCACTGTGCGAGGGTTTGTTTTAATGGGAGAGGACGTTGAAGCCATACAAAGCCATTAATGTTCCTGTGATAAAAAGCAATGATTCCCTATGGGGAAGCAGATTCTTCTTTGCTCTGTTTATTATTCGGTATTTTCCAAAGAAGTTTTAAGGGAATTTAATTTTTCAGTTTTTTTAATATGGATTTTAGTAAAACTAAGTTGAGTATAAAAAAAAAAGTCTGGGCCTAAAAAGGCAAGTGGAGGATTGGGGGATAAAAGTGAAAAGATCAAATACGGAAAATAAATGTGGAAAAATAAAAGAAGTTTCAAGGATTTGAGAATGTGGAACTGATATGGAAAAACATGTTTTAATTAGGATGCAAGACAGGAAGTTTCAGGGATTGGGGAATACAGGACTGATATGGGAAGTTTTAGAAAATAATTTGTTTTGTTTCAGATTTACTTGCAAAACATACTAACTGCAGAGTTTCTACAGGGTTGCTTAAGCAGTCCGTAGGATGATGGCATGTGTTAGTAGGTTTCATAGTAGCTAGGGTCAGGAGGGACCAGAACACATCATCTCGCCTGACCCCCTGCCGCAGGCAGGAATGAAAGATGGGTTCACAAGACCTCAGACAGGTGATTGTCCAACCTCCTCTTGAATTTGCCCAAGGCAGGGGCGAGGACCACTTCCCTGGGAAGTTGGTTCCAGATTCTGGCCACCCTAACTGTAAAATATTGCCTTCTGATCTCTAACTTAAACCTGTTCTCCATCAGCGTATTACCATTGTTCCTTGTCACCCCAGGTGGTGCTGGGGAGAACAGGGCTCTTCCTATTTGCTGTTGATCTCCCCTGATGAGTTTGTAGGCAGCCACCAGGTTTAATATATGTCAAGCAGTTTCAGAAGAGAACAAGATAATATAGTCCGGGATGTGATTTTGGGATTGGGGGTCTCAATATGAAGTGCATCCGGACACTGTCAGAGTCTCATCTCAATACTGCCTGGTGCTGTGATTAGGCAATATATTGTTCTTGTAGCTCATGATCTTGTGTTAAGCACAATGCTTATAGACTTGTTTAAAAAGCTTGGACAAAGGATGTGTGAGCCATCATGACTCCAGTACCAAAGCTCTACAGGCAAGAGTATGAAAATCTGACCAAAAGAGAACAAGAAATGCATGTTAGTAAATGTAAATGTGTAACAGTAAATTCCTTCCTCGAGAGTGGTGGGGCATGGCACTCCCCCAGGGTCTCTTGAGCATATATTGACATTTTGTAGAAGCAGGATGTTGGCTCCTGTGGCTCCCGTTTTACTCATGGCAGGTTTGGGTGTGAGGTCTGTGTCGTGTCAGGGTTGATGGTCATCTCACGTAGAGCTGAGATTTATAGGTTTGTCTGGGTTGGTTTGGACAGGGCCGATCCTGCCTCAGGCAGGGGGTTGGGCTAGATGTGATCTCTGAAGCTCCCTGCCAGCCCACTGCTCAATGAAAGAATTTGTGCAGCTATAGATTAAGTGGGTATTTTTATACAATGTTTTCATTACCACCCAGCACAGGGATCTGCAACCTGCAGGCTGGATCTGACTTGCAGAGCTGCCAGGGGGAAAAGCACCAGAACCAGATGCTGTTCAACACTGAGAAGTGTAAAGTGCTCCATCTGGGGAGGAAAAATCCACGACAAACCTATAGGCTGAAAGGGACCTGGGGGTCATCATTGACCATAAAATGAATATTAGCTCCAGTGTGATGCTACAGTTAGCAGGGCAAACAATACTCTGTCATGCATCAGCCGGTGCATCTCAAGCAAAACTAAGGAAGTTATTCCCCCGCTCCACTCGGCACTAGTGGTGCTGCAGCTGGAGTGCTGCATCCAGTTCTGGGCGCCGCACTTCCGTAAGGATGTGGAGAAGTTGAGAGAGTCCAGAGAAGAGCCATTCATATGGTTAGAGGCCTGAAAAGCAAGCCATATGAGGAAAGGTGACAGATATGGGACTGTTTAGCCTAGAAAAGAGAAAACTTTGGGGCGATTTGGTGGCAGCTTACAAATATATCAGGGGTGAGCATCAGGGGCTAGGTGAACAACTGTTCACCAAAGCGCCCCAGGGGAAAACCGGTAGCAATGGTCATAAACTCCTAGAAGAAGGTTTCAGACTGGTTCTAATGAAAAGCTTCTTCACGGTTTGTCATTGTCTCCCCTGTCCCCTGGCTCTCTCTTCTATGAATGCTGCATATCATGCCGATCAGTACTGTCCTGTGTATGGTGCTGCCCCATCTGCCGCTCTTCTCATCTCCTACTGTTGGCTTTCTGGGGCAGGGTCTGTCTTGCTCTGCATGCACAGCACCTATCACGATGAGGTCTCAGCCCCAGGAGCCACGATGAAATTACAGTACCGCTATCCCTATGACTACAAGACGGAACTGCTGTTCTAAGGACAGAAAGCCAAATTCTGTCTGGCATTTAGAAATAGTCTGCAATGTGAACTGATATGACATCAAGGAATTGGATGCGGTATTGTTCAGTCATTTACATTCCACATTCCCTTTTTTTTCCTCCTTCTCAGAATCAGCTTTCACAAAACCTAAGATTCTGTCATTTTCAATAAACTGACAAGAGTTTCCAAGAAAAAGTCACCATTTCCCACAACTGCAACAGCAACTTAGCTGAGACATCACAGACATTCCCAGTGCTTGGGACAGTGGTGGCATAGTCGGGCAAATCCCTGAGGGTGCAGCGCAGGGTCCGAATTACACTTTGACTCTGAGGGGTGGGGAGGGGGGTGTCTGCAAAAAAAAAAAAATGGGGCTGCCCATCATGATGCCCTAATAAAACCAGAGACACCACTCCAGGTTATGATTTTAAAATTTGACATGGGGGCTCTCATGTCCTGTGGCAGGACTCAGCCCCACTGAGCTCCCCCATAATTTGAGCCCTGGTGCGGTGGCATAGCTGCACCCCCTTTTGGAGTGGACCGCACTGT